>NC_089216.1:8984295-9316359 GCF_963930695.1 Labrus bergylta
CCCCCTGCTTTTCATTGATGTAATTTTATATATATATATATATATAGAGAGAGAGAGAGAGAGAGATAGAGAGAGAGAGAGAAGGCAACAGCAGTATACTTGAAACTACTGTGGATGCTATATTGTTATGCTATCCTTTTGGCTGATGCCTGAAGAAAAAGCTTGTCAAGGTGCCTCATTTGGACTGTCAGCACCTGTGTCTTGCCCGGTTGCCCCTTTGGGAACCACATCTCTATAAAGTCTTCCTTATCATTAGGGACTGACAAGGCAGCAGGATGATACAGCCTAGCTCAAAACCAACAAAAGACAAGAAGTAAGTCATGCAGGTAAACAGGAAAGGGCAGCGGAGAAATCTGGAGCAGAGAGTGCCGCATCAGGAACACAGGCAAACATGCTGCAGAATATAAATGCAGACTTCTGGAAGAAACTTTTGTCTGTCTGCTGCCATCCCTAAAACAAAGAAGTGTTCAGCCTTTAATTGGGTACTTCATCTGTAGATCCAAACTAGGGTCAGGCTTGCATTATTCCACCGTTTGTATTTGCTCACGCAGCCCTGATATGAAAACACATGATCTAATGTGGTAAAGAAGTGTATTTAACCACTTTGTTGTGAAGATTGTTATTCACTCCAGTTCGGTTAAAAAGGAAACTGAAAAGCAAATGAAGAGCTGTTTTTTCCCTGATCATACCTAGCATGATTACAGTCACTCACAAATATGACACAGCCGTTTTTGTTCCCCTATTTGTCTTCCATAAGCCTGAGTCTGATTGGTTCATAGAAGGAGGAGGAGGGGGGTAGGGGGTGGCAAGAGGAAGCAATTTTGGCTTAGACCTGGTGAGCTTTGCCTTGTGGGAAATCAGCGTCATGGCAGATCCTGTAATTAGTTCTGCTTGTTAGAAAAATGAAGGGGTTACTAATTAGTGAGTGGATGGCTTCTTGACTTGTTGTGCATCTTTTCCCTCCTTTCCTTGAAGATCATCATTATCGTCTCCAGGCAAAACAGAAGAGAGAGAGAGAGAGAGAGAGAGAGAGAGAGAGAGAGAGGGGGAGATGCTCAGTCAACAGTTGAGCTCTAACGCGATGACTCTAGATGGACAAATCTCGAAGGGTGTTCTGTCATGCTCTGACAGACAGGCTGCCTACTATAAGCATGTGTAGGCAAACGCCTGGAGCTGTGCAAGATTTCACTTTTCAAGTTTGCTTAACAAGCAGAGCTGTCTTTACATGCAGGCTCCATTCTTTGTGCCACTTTCAAGTTGAACAACTTTGTCTGTAATTTAAACACACAAGTATTTATAATGCAGGAAATGTCAGATCTACTCTTATGAATCCTTGTTTACATCAAATCTGTCTGTCTGGTGTTATTCGCACCTTTTTCCACGTTATTCTTTTTCCCATGACATTGTAGCATTTGTTAAAATGTATGATAAAGAGCCAGCTTAGGAAAGTCAAAAGGTCAGCTTTTATACGCCTGTTTGATTTCTACATATCACATCTCAACAACACACTCAGAGGAGCCGTGACCCTTCACAGCAAAGTCCAACTTTATATGTAAACGCTGCATTTGGGCAACAGTAAATCATCTTGGGAAATATACCAATTTGTTTTCTTTCTTCAAGTTAAAAAAATATATATTTTCTTAATGCTGCATAATAATAATGTACTTGGAGGCTGTAGCCTAAGATAGTTTATCAACAATAAAAAATGTTCTGACAGTTATGTGCAGGGCTATTAGTTGTTGAGTTGAAAATCAAGACATATTCCACCACGTTGGCAGATAAAAAAAAAAAAGATGCGTTGATTAGTTAGGTTTTGGGTTTTTTCCCCAGAAAAATGTTTTTTTTTTAGAGTCAAGCAGTAAGTATGTTTGAGACATTAGCAATGGAATTACTGTCAGAGCAGTGTGTATACATTTACATTTTCAGGGAGCAGTCATTTCTATATCACATTCAGGAATATCCTTTTCAAACTTTTAATCACAAGATGAATCTTTTTGTGTAGTATTTCAGTAAATACTAAAATAAATAGCTGATAATGATGTTGTTTGAATTTGGAGTGTGTGTGTGTGTGTGTGTGTGTGTGTGTGTGTGTGGGGGGGGGGGGGGCAGTACACGGTGTATTGAGATATTGAGACAGTGGAACAATGTGTGACACATTCATATAACGGGCCTTACTTCCATATGATCCACATTTAGATTGTACATTTTATTCCCTGCACACTCTCACTCGTTGTAAAAGGAAATTAAGTGGTAAGAATATTGAAATTGGTTCGTAAGATTTTATAAAATATTAGGCAGATTGCTGTTATCATAATTTATTGTATATCCAGGGTATATTGTGGAGTGTATTAAGGATTTGAAGGATAAAGCACAGCAATGAAGGATTTAATCAAACTCCTGAAGAAAGTACAAGCAAGAAAGTGTGTTCAAAAAGATTTTACTCTCTTGTGTAATGTGGCTTGGATGTCGGAGCATAAAGGGAATGCAAATGGAATTCATCCAGAAATAGACCCTCTTTTGTGCACTCAGATTGCGTATAAGAAGACCTATAATCCGCCTCTGATGTTTCGAAAGTTGAGACTTCCAGCTCTGCTTTCAGCGTTTCAACCGCCGCGCGCTGATTCCTCCGAAAGTCCCCCCTTTTAAGCTGTGGGCAATTTGAGCGATGCAAGCGGAAGTGTTTCTGCATGATGTCACGCTCTTCATCGATAATTCTCCATAACACGACGTTACATGCATGCGGCTGCAGAGGGACATTTATCTCCCTCGGCTGATCCGCTTCCAAGAATGATCCTGATGTGACATTACGTAAGACTGGGAAGGCAGAGCTGCTGGTATTAGAGAACACACAAACTCCAGAGAACATACTAATCTCCCTATGTGATTATTAGTCATAATATTTAACACTGGCTTAATGAGCGACCCACGGCGTAATCTCTATCTGGCATATTCACCTGTTCTCCCCTCACCCTTCTCACTTGCCTTTAAGGAGGGTGATGGGGAGTAAAACAGAATAATTATACCCCCGAGTGTGCTTGGAATTACCCCTGATGATATGAAATGTGGAAAAACTAGATTATTGTTGAATAGCTCTGTGGAAAAACCACAGGATTAACTCAGCGTCTCAGCTCGTATTTTTGGCAAATGTTCCCTCGTTTCTGTAATTATTCTGTAGCTATACAGCAGCAAACCTAATATATGGTAAATTATGAGCTGTTAAGCAGAAACAGTGGGACACTGATTTTCACTATGACTACAGTGGGGGAGTTTTCACAGGAATGAGACCAGCTCTTATGTAAAAGTTCTTTCAAGTTTTCGTGAACATTATTCTATTTAGAAAATTCAACATTTTGGTGTAATCGACAAAAAGGCTTTAGATTTATCCGGAAGTCTTTGAGACGAATGTCAGAAGCTAAAGAAAACTGGAGCTCACACCACACTTATCCTTCCTCGTGCACAAGTTTTTATATTCAGTGTCGTTCAGAGCATTCATCATGCAAACAAATAACTTGGTAGACTGTCTTAAAGAGGTACGTTCGCTCTGCATTTGTAATCACTCGCAAGATCAAACTGTATTTCTGCATTTCATTTAGCATTTGTGGCGATTTATCAGCACACAGAATTGCCTTCACATTTCCACATTTTTGTCTGATATCTGTGTAGGCTGTGAAACCAAGCCTCCATTTGTGAAGAACTGAACAAAAGCTATGCGTTTGTACCCTTGCAGGGAGAAATGGAGGCCTTTGAGCGACTGTTTTATTTCACATACACGCACACACAAGGGTTTTTTTGGAGATGAAGTGAGCGCTGTTCAGTCAGTTGGTGAAAGTCTTTTGTTTCAAAAATAGACTTTGTTACAGCTCTACACATGCCAAATAGACCTGCTGAGAAGGATGGCAGAGAACTGAGTGATTGTTTAAAGACTGGAGTCACTTTGGCATGACCAGGCACATACCCACTCTCTGAAGCCAATCCCGTCAGAACTGGCAGAACCTGCAGGACAAAGTTTTAGGGATCAAATATCTTCAGAACAAGACCAGGCTTTGTTGACACAAAGAATAAGCATGACATTTTTTTGGCATTTAAAATGGTTAATTCCTTGGCTTTGAAAGTTGGACAAGAACATTTATACCACACGCATGTTGGTCTGTTAAATTAAAAGCTTTAACCTATTGATTGTTAGCTTAGCTTAGCATAAAAACCAGTAATAGATGAAACTGTTGTATAAAGGTAACAAAATCCAGCATATTTACTTTCTGATTGAATCTGATTAAATTGCAGAGAAAAGTCTGAGATTATTTGTTTTCTTGAAAAGAGTTAGCTGAATAGATTAATTCAGGCAGTTACCAGAAAGTTTTCAGCCAAGTGATTGTTAGCTTAGCTTAGCATAAAAACTGCCAACAGGGGAATGTGTTTACCTGGCTCTGTCCAAAGGTTACGAAACCCACCTATCATCACATTTGAATCTAATCATACAAACGTCACATGCCTCTGTTTAGTCTTTACAAATGACGGGGTGTTAAAATTAACAAGACAAAATTAAACTCCAAAAATTAAGAAAAGTTTGACATGTAGAGACTCCAATGATTCAAATTAGCTGAGAAGATTGTAACCATGTTTGTCGGCATATCGCCGTTTAGCTTAAAACTGGCGACATGGGAAACAGCTAACTGGGACCTGTCTAAATGTAACAAAATACTATGATTTAATTTTAAAACACAGTGTAAAAAACAAACAGCATTTGTTAGGCTAGCTCTTTCCAAAGAGAACAAGTGCTTCAGTTTTGTTTTGTGTTTACATTTCTATCAGCTTTGGTAACCATGAAATGGTGAAGTTTTCATCAAACTAAAACAGTGAAGTGATTCAAATACAGGAATCCTACATGCAGTAACAAGTCTGGTACCTCCCTTGCATCAAGTTTGCCCTCTTTGTGCTTAGCTAAGCTAACCACAGGCACCATAGTGGTATCAATCTTCTCATCTAACTCTGAATGTCAATACGTGTAATTACCAAAATGTCAAACCAAGAAGTGATATTTTCCTTTGTGCCTATTCAGCATTTCCTTTCTGCTTTAACATCAGGTACTGAGATATATACCAAACGTACTGGATACGACCTGATGTCCTTGACTTAAATAAGAAAAACTGAGATGACATGTTTTGAATGAATTTAAAAGGAAATTCAAGTAGACAATCTCATCTTGCGACTGACACAGGCAGCGCAGCAGAGGGGAGGAATCTGTCTCTCAAGTCTTGTCCACATACATACATCAGAGTCAGTCATCACCGTCTCTGTTAACTGTAAATGTCTTTCTCTATTGTCTCTTTCATCTCGTCTGTTCTGTTATGTGCGCCATGCTTCACATCTATGTCCTGTTTTTTCTCTTTCTCTCTCTTTCTCCCCCCACTTTTACTTCTTCTTCTCTTTGTGTTGGATGAGAAGGCAAGTCCTGGGGCGCTGGAGGATGACGGCAAGTTGTCGGTAGGTCCTGTCTGATTGACACTCTTCTTTCTCGTCTGCCTCTGTGTTTGTCCCTGTTTTCTGTGAAGATGTAGAAGCGTAACTTGTGTTCCTCCAACCATAATGTGAACCAGACATGAACACTGTTATCTCTAACCTTCAGCCTCCCTCTGTCTGAGAGACCAGCTCCGTCTTGTTTTTCCGAATCCTTTTTGTACCCAGCATGCAAAAGTAAAAAAAAAAAAATCAAAGGAGCATGAATTTAGAAAACGTAAGATTCTTTCAATGCTTGTACTTCCAAAAAAAAAAAAAAGTGTTTAGTTTTTCATCCACATTCTTAAGGAAGAAGACAAAAAAAAGCAGCAGAAGGAGCATCTTCAGGCTTCACAGTGAGAAGCTGCATCGTACACAAGCCCTGACAGTCTACATGTCTCCCTTGCCCTCCCGCTCACACCCATATGGGCCTGTGAATTAGCACCTGACACCTCCTGCGCCTACGCATCACCTGTGGGCAGCCAAAAGGGAGGACAAACAGCTGCCGCCTGCAACCATGCCTAATTTTCCACAGTTCTCCAGTCCAGCTTTGTCTGCTGAAGGGACCTTGGCGAGGGGATGTTTTAGAAGAAAAAAGAACTCATATGTCGCTTAAACTGTGAATGCCTGGCTTAGCGTTACGTTTTGAAGAAGCTGAGGCACTTCATGTTTTTACTGGGTTCAGGTTCTTCTTGCAAAAGAGGATTAGGGAATCATACTCCAAGCGGTTTAGAGTGGGGTGCTCACAACTAATAGTGAGATGTAAATATCTGTGTATGTTCTATATCACAAAAACAACAGCGTATTATTGGATCAAACGTTTTCTTGGTAAGGAAGATGTCCCATGCAATAGAATGTTTGGTTGACACCTTTCTCCTCTCACAGGCCAGACCTCGGCTCCAGAGGGGAGGTAGCTCCGCCTCCCTGCACAACAGCTTGATGAGGAACAGCATTTTCCAGCTGATGATTCACACGCTGGACCCTTTAAGTGAAGGTAAGACAGTCAGACAATCGCCACCTCGTAAAAAAATTAAAAAGTCTTCAATGGTGGACTATCTGTGTAGGTGTTATGTGAAGGATGATGCTCCTTTTTGCAGTCGGTGATGTCGTTGATCTTGCCTAAAAGTTCAACATTTCTGATCTTTCTCTCTGATAAAAAGACTTTAATCCTGTTTTCTGTTGGTTCTGAAATGTACATGTGAACAGAAGTTTAAGACGTTCTCTCAAATGATTCATGCAAATACTCATTTTTATAATAATAAAAATAATACCAGCAACAAGCTTGCATGTGATATCTTACAAAGTTCTTGTTTTAGTCCAGTAAAGAAAGGCTTTATTCGATGCAAAGTCATCCCATATTTTGTATCCACTGTCTCCTCCGCCGTCAGGGAAATGCAACTTAATGCCGAGCCGGAATTGATCCCTTTTTAAAAATAGTTCCATACCAGACAAGGTGAGCACTGTGCTCTGTCAAAGTACAGATAAGGTGGAAGATCATTTTCCTTTATTCCAAGATGAAGGCCTGTTAGCCTAACTAAAGGAAAGATAGAACGGCAGTGTCAGTGCACAGCTCAGGGGGATGAATATGTTAATACGCTACGGGGAGGTGCAGTGTCATCCCATTCTCACACTGCCACAAAAAAAGCGAAAGGAAAAAAAAAAAAATGCAAATGAACGGGGAGCTGGCAGGGAACAGGGGTTTGAGGAAGGTTTAAAGAATTTGTCATAAGATCTTTTGAACACAAGACTTTTAAATTGGGTTTGGAAGTGGTATCTCCTAAAGTGATGAATCTTAATCTGTTCAAAATTAAATATTAAAACTCATGCTGTGTCCTAATAATCTTCTCCCTTCCAGTTTCCTAAAAGCATCAGTGTCAGGATAACAGCAGAAAGAAATGCAGCGCAGGGCAAGGTCAAAAAAGCCATTCACAGGCTCAAAACAATGTCCAAACTAAATATTTCCCCTCTCGCTGGATGTGATCTCATTAGCGGAGGTCTGTCCAGCAGCAAGGAGGCATGTCAGCCTTCTCAGAAATGACTGTACATTCCTTGAAAGCCAAAACCTAGAATGAGTCAGCTCTGGAGAGATTAATAAACTATGCCGAGACAGGCCTTAAAGTGCCCATTAACATGCATCAAGTCGTTGTCGAACACGTAATCCAAGGCGTTCCATCACTGAGTGTATTCATCTTTCTTTTTTCTCTAATTAAAATATAAATCAAAGCCTGCGGGGGGAACGGAGGCTGTATGGCTGTCAAGAAAGGATTTTATATACACTCCACCCAGCCAGTCCTGTTCAAGCTATTTGTCTACTGAGGGGTAAATATCCTGCACTGATGATGGCAGGCTGAAATACTGCTTGCTGGATCAGTCAACTAATTGTACAAATAATAACAGTTTTCTGTTTGTGTTCAAGGCTAAATCACTATCATTAAAACCAAAATGAAAGCAAAATGTTTGTTTTTCTCTGGTCTTTTCTTTTGGTAAATAACAGACTGGCACTGAAACAACAACTACAGTGCCATGACTTAATTGAATTGACTTAACTTGGGCTTCAGTTGGATTTGGATAAATTATGGAAAGACGTCCATGTGGAACGTCGACAGTTTGACACGCTCCAATGAACGCATAACGATGATATTCGTCCATATTAAAATGCACTCATCACATGCCTCATTCGTTCTGTGCCTTAAATCATCTCATTGCACCATTACCAAAAGGCCCATTGAACGTCTGCCCTGTTCGGAGATTAGTGCCTGTGTTCTATACACGTTTACTGTTATGATTAATGCAAAGGAGCATTTTGTTGGGGGGCTCGTTGCGTGGAGAGGGACAAACAGGTGCACCCATCAAAGACGGAGGCTGTCCAGCTTGTCCTTGTGCGCTCTCAGCCTTTAAGTGTAGCTCATCTGGGCCGAGGGGAGCTGGCAGGACTCCATCCATACATTTTTCATGGATGTTTCTTAAAATAAAGTCGCTTCCTATCCGGAGAAAAGTCTGAGGTTGTTCTGCTAGAGCTGGGAACTGGTTAGCTGTCACATGTTGTACTTTCTGGGGTCGGAATGGTTTCGAGCTGTCTTTGTGTTTTTAAGGATTTCTCTGCCTTTAACACTCATCATTCCCGTGTGTTGCCTTACTTTAACATTATTTGTTGATCACTAACCAGATTCATTTGAATTAAAGTATTTTCCTGCTATTTTGCCTACTGACGCCACAGTACATACAACACAAAGTTTTCTTTCTACAAACAATACCGGAAAACAGTTGAGGCAACTGGAAGTGTCTAGAAAACCTGCTCTATGTATGTTAATATCTGAGCGAGTGACCTGTGTGTCTGCGTGGCCCGTGTGGCACGGAGCACGTTTGTGTGTCACTTTGAAGCTAAAAGCTTGAAATTCGGGGATATGTGCTTGTTGCCCTTTTTCCTGAGAGTTTGAAAAGAAAATTAATACAACTCACACCTCTCATCTATATGCTAAATATGGAGCTAGAGCAAGGTAGCAGTTAGCCTAGCTTAGCATAAACACCGAAAGCAGCAGCAAGCTAGCTCTGCTGGGAAGGAAAACGACCCCTCAAAACTCTCCTATAATGTAGTTCTTTGATCGGGAGGGACTGCATGTACCACCAATTGTTTTTTAAATGTTTTTTTTATTTACATGATTATTTCCTTTTGGAGGTGATGGGTAGATGAGAGTGTCTAGCTTGCTGTCCTGTGTTCAGTGTGTGTGCTTAGCAGCTAAGCTAAGTGTCGCTGGAGAAAATTTCACAACAAGCGAAAAGTCATAAGAGTGGTAAAAGATCTTCTCACTTTACTCTTGGCCAGAAAGAAAACATATCAATGATTGAATGTATACAAACACAATAAATATCACATGGATTTATCTGTTCTCTGTTTCTGTCTTCCAATCTTTTTCTTCTACTTTCACCTCAGAATTTGCTGACTCTGGTGAGTTACTCCTCTAATTTCTGTACCCCCCCCCCTCCCTAAAAAAAAAAAAAGATCTGTTTGTTCTCATTCCAACAGCCTGGAGGCAACTCTTGCCCGACGTGTTTCCTATGTATACATCCCTAGTGCCGCCGTGCTGTATGTCAATTCTTTACTGTCCATCCCTGCAGACTCTCTCCTTCTAATATCTCATTCTCTTCTGTGGATGTATTCTTCCTGGAAATCCTCTGTGACCATTTTCTGTATTGTTTTCCCCATTGTCCCTAATCCTCTCTCTCCTCTTAAGAACTCCTGTTAGATCTAGACTTGTGGTTTTGCTCTCCGTGAGACAGACAGAATCCCAAAAGGATTATTTGGTTTTTTTCTTGTCTGTGTTGTTCTTAAATATTTAAAGGTGTTTTACCCTTCAGACATTTAGAGATGCATGCCAGCGTTGTAGGATGGATTATCAGATCCACCTTGACGGAGATGTGCGTCAAGGGGTATGTGGATTGGGATGATTGAACAAAAAATGTCAGCTGTTTTCCTCCTCACCCACCCTTAGCAGGGTTTAATAGTCAATATGAGCTCGACTGAGCAATGCGTTACAGTGGACTAAAAATTACTTTTCCTTCCATTGCCTTTCATAGTTAGCTGTCCCACCAAACTGGTACTGATTTATGTATTCACATGCGTCTTGGAAAGTACAGAAGATGTCTGTTCATTAGAGTTGTTGCAGTACGTATACAGATAGTTGACATGCTTGACATGAAGTCCAAGACCAATAACAATCCAGTTCTTGTTGCATTGATTGTCTTTTAGTTTCATAACAGACCTCTTGTTTAGGAACGCCGTAACATTCTGGTACAGTAAGTTCCGGGCAAAAGTGCCTGCATTTCTTTTTCCATCAGTGCTACAAACAATATCACTTAGGAGTGGCATCAAATATTGAAGTACAGAGGGAGACGGTGGGGAGAAGGGCAGAGTGGCTCTCTCTCTCTCTCTCTCTCTCTCTCTCTCTCTCTCTCTCTCTCTCTCTCTCTCTCTCTCTCTACCGGCTGAGACAAGCCTCCCAAAACAGAACTCCCAATTTCAGGCTGCATGCTCAAGGCCTTCAGTAAGATTTATCACCTGAGATGTGAACCTGGTGGTGAATGTATGCATAACCACAGCCGAAGCTGACCTCAGCATGGACAAAGAATAGCTGTTGTTTTTTTAACAATAGGTCATACAGCTGTTTGAAATGTATCCAACGTTCAGCTGTAATGTACAAGAGCTATTTTTATTTTTTATTGATACCTCATGTTAACATCACTGCTCTGTTAAAAAATGTAGTGAAGCAGCACTATAGGTATGATGACACAAACCAGTGATCTCATCAGATGCTTTCCTGCAGATAATTATCTCACTGAGAAATACGGGAAAGATTGCTCACAGTGACAATGTGGCCTTTGAAAGCTGGGATTTTTTATTGAGCAGGCGTCACACCAACGTCCTTCGCAGGACAAGGTCATTTGGGTTAACTGCAAAATCCCCCGCTTTGGCAGACAGTACGATTATTGGGTGAACGGGTGAGACAAAGGAGGACGTGGCCTACTGTCTCACTGGAGGCTGTCGATGCAGACACGCAAGGAAATAAGCCAAAGGGCAGCAAATGTGTGTGAATACAGCGACGAGGGTGTAATTCATACACAAACGGAATCAAATGTATGATGAAATATTGAAATGAAGAACAAACACATAAAGAAAACTGAATCTTTCTGTGATATTGCTTTCTGAATTTAAGTCTTTTAGTTTGAGAAATTAATCCATTCATCCATGCCTCCCCCCCCTCCCCCTCCCCCTCCCCCACCACCACCAGCTGTGTGGTGGCCCAGAGCCCAATTGATCTGACGGTTCAATATTGCACTCACCGTCACTGACCTCCAAATCCTCATGCAGTGGAAATATATTTGCCAGTTATTCAGATTTAATAAATCAACATTCTGGTTTCGGATTTCAGATATTTTCACCCGCCCCTTCTTACAGAATTTCTGTTAATGTATTTTATAAAACGTGGAAATGAAGATCACACATAATGAGAATAGGCACAGTATTTTTTTTGACCTTCAGACAGTGCCAAGCTAGCTGTTTCCTCCTATTTCCAGTCTTTGTGCTAAGCTAAGGGAGAGTGATGAGGGCGAGTTATGAGAGGTATCTACACTCTTCTTTACTTTACTTTTCTTGTCTTTACAAGCAAGCAAGTAGGTGTATCTGTCAAAACTATTCCTTCAATGTGTGTTGTAACAACCCTTTCAGAAAAAGCCTCAAACTTTGCTTCCCCTTTATTTGTTTTGATAAATAACTGTACCTCCAGCATGTTATGTAACTGTGACAAGCAAACCAGCCCCTATCAACCCATCAACCCTCCAACCACACCACAGGACTAACACACACACACACACACACACACACACACACACACACACACACACACACACACACACACACACACACACACACACACACACACACACACACACACACACACACACACACACCCTCCTCCCAGGCTCTCTGAGCTCGCCCTGTGCTGGATGGGTGAAAGAATCAATGTTAAAAGCCTTTTTGCTTCAGCACAGACTGAGTTTCCCCGACGCCCCAACCCCCAGCAGACAGAGCGGGCATGCACTCACACAGATACACACACTCTTGCAGCTCACCAGAGGTTTAGAGGTCACACCACAAGGACAAGAGAGCCCCTGGTAAACAACAACAAGCCTGAGTCTCTCCCTGATCGCAGAGGGCAATAGGACTGTGTGGGCAGTGATTGTGCAGAGGGGTTAATTGCCCTCAGAGCAACCTCAGTTAGAGGACAGTCTCACAGCGATCGTGCACTCCAAAACCCAAATCGCCTAATCATATGGGATTGAGGCACTTGTCTGGGAGTGCAGCAGATGGGCGAAAAAACAGTGCAGTAGGATGTGTTTTCATCTCATTAGATTGTTTTTTCATGGTGGCCAAGTCTTGCATTTGGCACGAGGCTTGAACCATAATCCTCTCACATGTGAGTGGAGTGGTCGTCCACTGTTGGTTGGCTGGTAGAGTTTGATATTAGTGTAAGTGCCTGTGGGTTTTGACGTGTGCAGTGCTTAATGTACCTTACACCGACTACACCTACAACTAGAAATAAAAACTTCGAAAGGGAATTTTAAGGGTCAGTTGTTTTTTTATATTTCGATACTTGAGCTCCATTTATCCAGGGCGTACAGCTAAGCAAAAGCTGGCTGGCTTAGCAGATCTTTTACCAAATGCATGAATAAAATGGTGTTATGTCCTGTTGACACCTTCGCTAATGAAAGCGGTGTACATCCCTTAGATTGGGTCGGAATGCCAGAGAAAGTGTGAAAAGAGTAGAAAGAGTTTTTCTGTGCTTTGTGTTGAGTTGCAAGAAAAGCGTTACTATGTGTTCGGAGAAAGGATCACATACACTGCCCACATACAGATGTACAGATAATAACCACTATATACAGATTGTGGATAGAAATATAGAATCTTTAGGCTGATGCCGACACAGATTTGGTTTCAGAAGCGTTTTGGTTTCTGTTTTGTGAGGAGTGTCCTCCACTAGAGTATCAGCAGGCGAGGGATGGATTCAGAATTTTTTGACTGGGATGGCCAAAACGAGACATTGACTAATACAAATGAATATTGTTTATTTTTTACCTTCACAAGTCATATCTACTTCAACTAAGTATGTAAAATGTGTTATATTCTAGTCTATATTCTTTAACTTGGAAAAAGTAATCTAACAGGGTGGCAACATTTACATCTTCTTAGCTCGACTCTTTATGACTCAAAAAGATGTGTTCAGAGTCACAATTTAAAGTACTAATGAAAGGAAATTTACCACACTGAAATGGAAAAGAAAGCTTCTGGCAGTCTGTTGCAACACTCCCCTAAGTCCTACCTCTGATGTGGCAAAATAGCCAATCATAGTGTAGGATATTGGGCGGTTCGTATATAGCACTTTTGTGTGTGGTGTTTGATGTGAGAGGAGTGGTTCAAATGAAGGTTAATCTTGAAGCGCATGCATACTGTGCTTTGTGCTGACATAGTTTTGAAGTATACAGGTCAGAGCAGCCTCTAGGTACAGATAATGAATGATAATCAAGGTTTTTTTTCATATTGATGACCTGTTCTAATAGGGGCCTTGAAACAGGAGAATTTGAATATTCCCAAATGTTTTCACTGAGGTCTATCCACTTAGCATGTATAAATTACAGATATTCAAGCATGAGTCGACATTTAAAATAAAACATAAAGCAACCACCTGAGTCACGTTTATTTTTGATCACTTTTCCAGTTGGATTAAATCAAGCAGATCCTTCTTTATGGATTCAGCCAGCGTTTTGAGTAATCTATCAAGTACTACCAAACATTTTCCTAGGGACCTGCAATCTGTGGTCAGGAGGAGTTCTCATGCAGAATTGAATACATGAAATACATAAATAAAACAAAAGCTTTCTACATAGTAATATAGAGCTTAGTGGAATAGAATATTTAGGTTTATGTTTTGCAGTACAGGAGAATCAGCCCTTCCAAGAGGACCATGTAGGTCTATTTAGTTTTTCTGTTTTACTGTATCTTTTACTAACAAGCAAATACTTTTTTTTTTTTTTGGTTTGACCAGAAAATGAGCTTTGAAAATATTGGTCACAGTAGTGTTAAGAGGCAGAAAAGCTGTGAACCGCTTTCAGGGTCCAGGTTAGGAAGCAGAGCTTGTCGCCCGGTGTCTCCTGTTCTGCAGCTTCACGTTCAGCTGTTGCTGCAGGTTTTTGATTCCCGGCTAATTCATCATGCAGATGTGCTGACCGTCTATTTACCGTAACACCAAGAACTGCTTCAGTAAGGGAATCAAATTAATTGTTTGGTTTTCATTGTGGAAATAAAATGCCGTATCATCAGGCCTTTGAATAAGCTTGCGTGCAGAGGAGAGAGGGACTCATCTTTTTGTTGCATGTTGACCCAGTAAATTCTCTTCTGACTTTCCCGTTTGTTTTAATAGATCATTGTATACACGTCTTTTATTTTTGTAGTATGATCAATGCCCCCTCCCTTTCCCCCCTCCTTCTTCTTTAACTCGAACAGTTGGGAGGCTCCTAATCAGACTGTATGATTTCAACCCTGCCGTTTTGTTTTGTACTTATGCAGTGATGACTCTGAGGGACTTTGTTTCTATATGTCACTCCTTGTGCCTGTGTGTGATGTAGAACCAGCCAGCCTGTGTTGTTCTGTCATGTTCACTCTTTTCCTTTTCTCTGTGTGTTCGTTGCCTTACCCTTGTCTTTTGCTGTGATGTTGTAGAGCTTGGGACTTATGGGAAACTAAAATATTATCACTCAATGACTGAGGAAGGTAAGCCTGAAAGTTTTCACTTAACTCGCTTGTGTCATCCCTCTTGGTTTTTTCTCCATGTTTACCATGAAGCAGCTCCTCCGAAACCATTTTTTTTTTGTATGCTTGTGAGATTTATTTTGCACAAATTTGCCTTTTAAGTTTGACAACCTCTTTGAGATTTCACTGACATAAGTGCAAATCATCGTAGCCACACCATTGTGACATTTACTTTTTCTTCTTCTCATCTTTATTTTTGGCTTCTTCTGTATTTTTTTGTGTCTGCCCAGAGAATATGTACAGACATATTTTGTGTTACTGTGTGTAGTGTTTCTATGGATTTGTATTCTATTTATTGAAAAGATTTTAAAGAAATGTCTAGCATGTTCGGTTTTGTCAAGTAGCCACTGCTTTTTTTTTGTTGTATTCTGTGTCAAATCTTAAGACGTTTAATTATCTGTGCTGGTAAAATTACACACAAACACACAGCAAACCATCCCATGCCTCACACGCAGAAAACACAAGGCACAAGGATTTCTTTTTTTTCCCTTTCTCCTTCTCCTCTTCTTTTATTCTTTGGCCCCGTTTCCCATCCGCATAGCTGAGAAATACATCATTCATGCCTCTGCGCTCACTCGGAGGTTCCACTTGCACCAGCAGCGGGTGCACAAATGTAAGACGCACGTTGCTGAATTTGGCAAACTGGGGTGACTCATCCCCCCAGTGGTTGCATAACAGGCAGCGCTGACAGGGAAAATGAGCGGCTGTATAACGACAGCAAAGGAAAAGCTGCTTTTTCTTAAAGGCTATGCGATTTCCTCATCTTTACTTAAATTGGGTGGTTCAAAAGATTTACACACCCTAAATGGACCTCCCAGGAAACACATTTTCCCCACTGCAAAGACTTACATTCAAACTGAACAAGACCAAGTTTTTCTTGATGAAGTGGTTGTCTTTCAAGCTATTGTCACACCTAAGTAAAGTCTTTCTTTGCCTTTGTTTTGTCACTCTGAATCACACTCAAAGGAACTGTGAGGTTTCTTTTTTTTGTTCACCATTAGAGCTAAAGCATCATGAAATAGCCTATCAAACTATAAAGATAAAGATAAAGATAAACTTTATTGATCCCCGTGGAGGAAATTTGTGTATTACAGCAGCTCCAGAAAACAGGGGACGGGAATATACTTATTAGAAATAAAAATATAAGTTAAAAACAGATCAAACATATTTACATCATTTAAATAAAAAAATAAAAAATACAATAATGTAAAATTACACAGTAACTTGTTCTTAAAATATATATACTCTGAGGAGAAGCAAAGTATAGCTGCATATTTTAGAGAAAAAAAAATCAAGAAACCTTCTCTGGCCAAAACTAATACAGACCAATCAGGACCTGAATTTGGAGGAGCACATACTGGCTGCTGTGTTGAAGCCAGCACTTCAACATGGCATGTTTCCTTAATGTCTGATGATGTAGTTAGGTCATTTTAAGATTTAATTCAGTGGAAATCTTACATATTGCTCCGTTAAAGCTCAAATAAGCTAGCAAGATAGCACCGCTAACCTTTGCTTAAGCTAACTCCTATTTTCCAAATTGTTTTCTTGACTAGCTGCTGTCTTAAAATTACATATATTCAATCTGATGAACATCTTGAAAATTCGATTTGGTATTTCCCCTTACAGAAGCAGTTGCTAAATCCAGGCACAATGGAGTAAAAACTAGCTAAAGTCTGCTAAGGTTTGCTAGTTCAGCATTCTAGCTTTTTGACTTGAATGGTAAACTTCATTTGGTGGATTTATGGTTTAAATTATGAATCCCTTAATAGATAAATGTGTTTGTTTGGTTAAACTAAGAAGACTTAAATGATATTAAAGAGAAGACATTATGCAGTTTGCCACCCAGCCAGAAAACTTGAATCCTTATCTTCTCCATGTCTCTGCTTGAGTAGCACCTGATCCGCCTTTGAGGGTCTGTGTAAAAACATTTTCAGGACCATAGCGCCGAAATACCTCATCAGAGTGATTTTCTTAACATTGAAGAAATTCCATTGAACACAGAATCACAAAGCCCAACCCTGCTACTTGCTAACCCACGTCGAGCTAACGATATCACACCCACATCTGATTAACAGACACACGCAATGCACACTCCCTTTACACAACCAATTAACAATGGCCACCTAAGGTGAGTGATGTTATGGCAGTGGAATTTCTGATGCTTTTTTTTTTTTTTTTTTTCTTCTTCTTTAGAAATGTCAAGTACTTGTGTGTGTGTGTGCGTGTGCTTGTGCTTGTGTCTGGGAAAGAGAGAGGCGGGGGAGGGGAAGGGCTGTGATGTGCCTTGCCAAAAAAAATAATGAAAAAAGGCAAAGTGAGGGGATGAGAGCATTTGCCAATGACAGATGAGGGAGAGAAACAGGAATGAGGGAGAAAAATGCAGCGCGAGATAGAGGGGACAGGAGGAAGGCAGGCGGTGACTCGGGGTGTTTAATGATTTTGCCAGAAGGTCGCAGACAGTTTTGACATGGTTGGGTGGAGTATGCATCTACGCGTCACTGTGTCACGCACTGACAAATCAGCTGCGCACCCTCAAAATTAAAACAAACAGAAAAAAATAATCTTTCACATTGATCGCAGTGGGCTGGTTGGGAGAAGGCAGGACACGCATGCAAAACATGACACGCACAGGAAGTCAGTGAAATTAAATATGGACACAGACAGCACCAAGGTTAATGACGCACAGGAGCTTTTAGATACATCAGACAAAGTACCTCAGGACGCCGTTTTGTTTCATACTGTTCCTACTACTAAAAACCCCAAGCCTGTGTAGCCAGCAAATATTCAAATCTAAATGGGAACATTAAAACCTGCACTACAGGATTTTTGTTTATTTATAGTCCCATTTCTTTTAATCTAAGTACTGAATTGTTGTTTGTGTGTATCGTCGGGGGATTTTGTGAAAAATCATTGTTCCCCAAGCCAGCAGTGGTCATTACAACATGAGCAGAAGCGGCTTGCGTGAGCCTGTATTTGTAATGTCAAAAGGCCACGCTGCTTATATAAACCACAAGGTCATGATGTTCAATTGATGACTGGTTTCAATCTAGGCCCCTGCGTCACAGCACAAATTTCCAGTGCGAGGTATTGATTCAATAAATGTTATCAGCAAATAAAAAACAGATTCATCTATCTCTCACAGTACTTGATTCTGTTTTTTCAGTCTCCGCACACAGCTATTTCCGACAAACAGGAGAACTTCCAATACAAACAATACACATGTAGAAAGACCAAATCAGCTGGTTCCTGTTTCAACTTCACATTTGTTATTTGTTCAACTACGATGATGCTTTCCCCAGTTCAAACTTTCATTGCTTTCAGTTCCTGGCCTCCGACATCTCTTGTGAGTTTCTGATCTGATACGAGAACCGAGCGAGAGCAGGATCGAACCTGACCTCCAGCTAGGCAGATCTCTTCACAAGAGATTCTCCCGCTGCTGGCTTTACTTCCACCAAGGACCAGGACATTGCAGAATCATCAGGATATGATATGCTATGTCATATTGACTCTCGGTGTTGTTTGAACTGCATTTTTGTGTAAACCACCACCCTGTGGTCGCTGTGCTTTGGCAACGTGACCAATTTGGGGTCAAAGGCGACAAGGAAGGAGCCACGGCGGTGTGGATGCCGGGAGACTTTAAAGATGGTGCAGGATGAAGCGCTTTGTTCTAAGTTTAACCTGTGTGGCGATTCTTTTTCAGGTAAATTCCGAGAGAAGGCATCCATCCTTCACAAGATCGCAAAAAAGAAATGCCAAGTGGAGGACAGCGAGAAGGCCAACGGAGTGGCAAGCCGTTCAGGTAAGCTTTGATTTCAAGGGAATGGCAGGCCATTTTAGCTGCATATGCTCCTTTGCTTTCTTGGTGTCTTTCTTAGCTAGCTTGAGGAGATTGATACCACTCTCCAAAGATTGTAAGGTATCAATGTTCTCAAGGGTTGGGAACCAAAATTCAATTCAAATGTAAAGGAGATAGCAAAGGCTACTAAAAATGGCAGCAAACGTCAGAACAAAAAAATCGATTTCAGTTCTGCTCAAAACTTAACGACAAAAAAGGTTTCATATCTGACAGGAAGTTTGGCCAGGACTTGTCTATGTGGCTATGCCATGCAGAAACACGACAGACTGTCTGTTTGTGTACATACAAGCTAGCATCTAGGGCTAACACAGGCACAGTGTGATAGAGAAACTGCATTAAACCTTAAAAAGCATGGCTCTACTTCAACAAGAAATATGACCTTTTGTCATGGGATTATTATTAACTGCAAATCTACTTGCATTTTGAATCTGAACAAACATTTAATGATAATAAAGAGCTATTCTTTGTATGTTGTGATTCTGCAAAAGCCCCGTAACTAAGCTTACCTAAGCCCTTCTTTGACTTTGACTTTGAATCCATAACAGCTTAATATTGGTGACCCGGTGTGATATGTCCCAATGTGTGATGGCACTGTCAAGATTCAAGATTCATGATTAACTTTATTGTCTCACATAGTGAGAAATGTGTCTTTGTACCACAAGAGGTACAACATGTAAAAAAAAAAAAAACAAGCTTCAAGTACACACGCACTCAGGTTTGCACACTGACACACACACACACACACACACACACACACACACACACACACACACACACAGTGTTGTTCCGCCCTGCTGGCTGTGATGTTTTACAGTGATACAGTTTCACTGATGACACATTTTTACAGGGACATTTCAAAAGTGTTGCATTTTGTTTTTCTAAATTACAATGTGTAGTTGTTTTGATAAACATTGTGTGTTTTGGATCCAAAAAGTCCCTGCTAATTTCCTTGGCATGTCTGATAAGGCCATGAGAGGAATTTACCGTCCTGACTTTTGAGTTCATGATTTAGCTAATACAAATTTTTAGGTATTCTCAACATTTGACCGCTTTTATGTCTTTAAAGTTTCCTGTTTCTTCTTTTAAAGAACCCAAATAGATAAGCAGGAGCAGATACAGAATGAATACAATTCAATGCTTATTCTGTCAGCCATTAGCAAGAGAGCAAATGTTCATATCTGCAAACTTTCAAACGATTCCATAAAAGTATCGTCTGATTGTTCAGAAAGGTCCGTCTGCTGTTGCTTAAATTTCATGACAAAGCAAATTAGTCCTCATATTTGACCATTTCCATTATTTCCAGCTGAAATGGTCGATAAGTATTGCATCTGATGTTAAACAAGCATGACATTATCAAGATCTGCCAAATTGATTGCAAGTGTTGTCTTCAAGCAGTATTTAAATCAATCACAGTCACTGCCAAGTGTAATTTATGTGTGGTTTTCACTTCAAAGAGCACTGGACCAAAAGGATAAACAGGAGGCCAGAGGAAACGTTTCATGGCCTCCAGGTAGTCAGAGCAGCAGAATCAAAGAGGGGCATAGATGTTTATCAACAGGGCAAAATTATGCTAACAGCGCCACATTAACATATTAGCATCTTAATCAAAATGCATGACTGGTAGCCAGCGCAGCACACTTCACTTCTCAGGCCTCAGACATCTTGGATTTAGTCTGCAGTGTCTGTACTAAAATATTTATCGTCATTAAAGTTTAATAAAATGAGGCAGGTCAGGTGATTTCTGTATCTGTAACATCACAGAATCCTTGCTAGGAGTGAGGTCATTATGTTGGTTGATTTGTGGGATCAAGTCACTTTATCCATCTGAGGATCCTTCTAATTGCCACAACCACATTTGGTTTAAAGCAATTTCCACAGCAATTATGGCTTTATCATCTGATTACATGGCTTTCAGCTCTTTGGATTTTAATAAGGGCCGTTAAATTGATGAGGGAGAATGAGAATGATAACAGCCTCAGACATGCACATGCTTGTTTATACTCAAAAATGTACTTCATTCAACAGCTCATTTTGATCAGCATATTAAATGTTGAAATGAGTCGTAGTCTTGAGTATCATTTGTCATTTTCATAGATGGTGAAATAAGAATTGATGCAACAGAATTGTTAGAGTTAAGGCAGTTAATATTGACCTGAGGGTCATTAAAGGTCACATTTTATGCAAAATACACTTCACCATGGATGTGTCCATAGTCTGTATACAAACCCCCCAATTATAAGAAACGGCTTTTCTTTCTGTCTTTCACCTGCTCAGCTTTTCAGAAAATGTGTGCTCAAACAGGCCATTTGGAGATTTTCCCTTCATGACATCACAAAGGGCAGTAACCCCTCCCCCGGGTGGGAGACACTCTCACATCTAGGTGTTTGTTCTGCCCTCTGAGTCTGCCTTCTCATCGTAAACAATTGGGCATGGTGCAAGAAAGCCAAGGCACATCCCCCTTCCAGAGAGGGGGCGTGGTCAGACACAGCTCATTTACATTTAAAGCTACAGACACAGAAACAGCCTGTTCTGAGCAAGGCTGAAATAGAGGCGTTTATAGGCATGATCAAATACAGGATCAGAGTGGATAAAGGAATGAGCACCTGCAAAGTAACTTCAGGTCTCATAAAAATGTAGAGGAGCAAAAGGCACATGTTGAAGTATTAAGTAGCGAGACATTTTTTTTACAGTCCATGTATGCAGGGGTGAAGGGGTTAACTCCCCAACGATGCAGAGGGTTTTGTCTCCCACCTTTCTCAGCGTCATTACAGCTAACAACCTCATGTCTTTCTGAAGCTTTTGTTCCTAAAAGCTTTTCACTCTCATTATTCTTCCCACAGATAAGAACCTTCCTAACAGCTCCAGCGTGGAAGTGGAAGTGACGCCACCCATGAATGGAACAGCGGGACAAGAGGGGGAAACGGTAAGAAAGCCGCGTAACACACATGCAATCGTATCACAGCAACGGAGGGGGGAAAATATCGGTTTTATACCCGGTCCAGTTAGGAATGAGAAAAAAAAAAAGAAGACATCAAAGTTGGAGAGACATTTATGAATATTTTATGCCTTTCACCTGTGTCTGTGTTCCACCTTGAGTGTGATTGATGCAAAGGTTGCGCCAGCTCTCGCACCGGTCACTGCTGCTGATAATTTCCCAGCATGCACTCCGGCGAGTTCCTCCATCTTCAGCCAGACCTGTCAAAGACCCGCCTCCTCCCACAGAGTTCTGTAATCACACTCCTCTCTCACCTGCTGCTGCACACTGCTGGGCGCTGGAAACAAACACGCTGGCACACGTGCCTCGACAAACACACACATAAACACACCGACAGTCTTGACACACGGCCAGGCAGTGTGGCTCAGTGTGGCACCTGCAGCAGTTGTGAGGGATAGCAGCGGGATGCAGTGACCTGCCGGCTGCCGGGCCAGCAGACGGCCCTGAGGCAAGAGGGCAACGAGTCAAAGTCCAAAACTTATACGGGAACTGGCCCAGGAGACGAGTGTGTCGGTCGTCCTGCTGGATTCTCACTGCTTACATCACACTTACCAAGAATAACCCAAAATGAAGCTGAACTCTTTATCTTATATTCTCAAAGGTTATATTTTTGACTTGGTCTTGAGCACTTTTTTTTTTTTATCCCTGCAAAAACTTCACTTTTAAATTCCGACTTTTTCATAATCACTTAAAAACTCCCACCGGGTTGTTTTTATTTTGAATACATCAAAGCAAATAAGTCCTTAAATTCAATTTAATGACGTGTGTAAAGTCAATCACTGGGCGCTGAAAACAAACAGTAACCAGAGAAAGAAACTCCACAAAAACACATGTGTGCACAATGTGTCCTTAGCTAAATTGTACCTGTGCAACCAATGCCTGCACAGGCTGCTCCATTTTGACTCTATGTTACGTCATAATGCAACATTTGCAAAAATTAAAAAAAGAAGAGCCTGCCTCTGTTTCCTGAGTGTGCACGCTTTGCTTCTTGGAAAGAAGAGGTGAATATAGTTTGAAGAAACCTTTAAAGGCTTTAGCAGAATAAACACTAGGCCTAAACAACAGTCACATTTTACATTTATATTGTTAAAGTGATGATTATAGGTTTTAATGCTCTGCAAATAAACTGTAATTTGATGATTAACTTTGTGGACAGAGGTCTTAACTCAACCATCAAAGCACTATAGGCATTTTAATCTGGTACAATCCCCCTCTGAATTAAAGCCCTGGCTTAATAAAACACTAAGTAAGCAGCTGAATAATTACTGAAAAAATGTGATCTTTCTGCACCAAAGGAAGAGGCACTGTGGCACCTTGACATTCAGCTTTCCTCCCAGGTAAGATACAGTATCTATAAATACAGAGCGGTGTGGGAGCATGCAGGAGGTTCTCAGAATAGACAGAACAAGAAAAGATGAGCCCTACTTCCCAACATGACCGTGTGTGTATTGATCTATTCTGCTGCACCAACTTGTTTTCAGATTGATCTCTCACTCTTTGGGTTAATAATAGACGGGAGAGATAAAAATGTCTCTCCAGAAGCTGAAAATATTCATTTCCAAAAATTGAAGGCATTGCAGCCTTCCTTAAAAAAATGTTTCAGACTGGCTTTTGTACTTAATTTTTATGAGGTGAGGGCAGAAAAACCTGATAAAAGGAAATATTAAATCTTTTCCAGAAGGTCATTCACTGAATTCGGAAGAGGTGAACCCTTATTGGCATGCCAAAGTCTCATATGCGGCTATTTTTAGGGATCTGTCCCACAGTGCACCTGTCTGTGTCAGCCAGGAAGTCGCTGGAAACAGCTCACACCTTCATAGGGCGCCCGAGGCTTGGCCTTCTAATATTTTCTTCCCTGCTGGACGCCTTGGCAACTCAGATTGGGGAATAAGGTGATAGTTAAAGTCAAATTAAAAATCTGCAGCAGACTTTTACAACTATTTCTTGGCTTCATTTTCTGCTGTACAAACCGCTTGGGAGCTGCAAGGACAGAAATGATCAAATCTTGTGATATTTTCTGTAACTGCAAGAAAGTAAAGTTTACTTTTCAATAAAAGCAACATGTGCTAGAGTGTCTGCGTACTGTACATTCATCAAGCTCTAATTTTAAAAAGGCCATTTTCGGATAAAAATGAATAACAATCATGTTCAGGGTATGACGCACAAAAAATGTCTCTGTAAAGATATAAGCAGGATTTTCTACTCTCAACACTCAAGTTGATTATTTCTGAGAGTTTCAAGCTCCTGTAATCACTTCTTTCGAGAGCATACTGGGAAACTACAGGAAATCAACGTACAGCTATTTATGACTCACCCCAACTCCTCTGTTAAAGCTAAAAGGATATGGAGAAAAAAATCACTTGTATGAAGGGTTTGTCATGGATTTAATGGAGATGAGTGACATCTCTTGGAATATCTGGTCGCTCTTCTTTTAGCTCTTTGACTGAGAATTTGATATCCAGAAGGTAAGAAAGATAAACCCATACATGAGATACTCAGACAAGACAAGATTTAAAGCACAAATAGATCAATTGTCCATGACAAAATAGTGACTAATCTAATGTGATGCTTCTGATATTTAAACAATTAAAATAAGTTTGTTCAGTTTCTGTAAGAATGTAACGTAAAGTACTGAATATGGGGAAAAACCTTCTTCTAAGGGTTTTCTTCAAAACACAAACAAATCAGATGCACGTCAGTGATTTAGCACCTTGGAATAAATGTTCATTATTGGTTTTTGTTATCAACTGCTAGTTTTACATCTTGTTCAAAAATGCTTTGGGGCTTGGCTACTTGTGATGGATAACCCCCTACCTATTCCACCTGCCAACCAGGATAGAGAAAGACCATCGTGTATCCAACCACGCATCCAAGTATGGTCCCTCCTAACGCAAAAAAGGTGTAAAAAGGAAGTTGACAAATGATTGAGTGTTGCTTCCATTTCTATCTCTGCTGTGGTATCTCCATGAACATGGCTGCACTCTGTCCAACCCAGGAAACAAAGAAGTCGGATTAACAACGCTTTTGTGCGGTCAGAAATATAAATCAAAAGCGTTGACACACACCAGGCGTCAACACACACGCCCCCTTCTGGGAAGTTGGGAAAAAAAAAAAAAAAAAAAGAAAGGAAAATGTCACGCCTCCCCTCACAGCTCTGTGGCGACAGGTAAACATCAGTGCCTTTAAGCTCTGAGTTGGCAGCGGTGCCAACTGAGGCACTGTAGGGCAGGAAGGGCCCCCGAGGGTCTGGCATTTGGAAACCAACTCGCTCTGAGTTGTGAGGCCCAGCTCTGAGGGGAACTTTGGTAGAGAAAGCAGGTAAAGGGAATGATAAATTGAGCAAAGACAGACTGGTAGTGTGCTGTGTCAGCCAAAAACAACATATCTACATAAGAGCTGCAGGGCAGACTGCAATGTCGTACAATACATCTTCTTTTACTGGAGTATAATACCAAGCTGTTGCTGCTGTTTGTATCCTACAATCAGTTACTGTACATGAAAAATCCCTCATATCTTTACATTGAGAAAATAAGCGGATTGGGTTTCCGAGCTGATCCCCCTAAAGCCTCACGTTTTTGGTTACAGCTCCTTTTCTTTTACGGAAAACAATGCAGCCATCTGGCTGTGAAGAGGAGGAGAAATCAGAATGCCGAGCATAAGTGATGCAAGCGCTGCCTTTTGTTTGGCAGCTCTGATTACCAAGGTTACCAGGCAGTGCTCACCAGCAGCGGCTGTCACAGCAGGATAGGCTCCATATGATTCATGATTTGAGCAGTAGCCATCTTTAAAGATTTCTGCTTCACCCTCTGAGCATTATTAATGATTGTATTTAGTGTGACTTGAATGATTTTCTGGAGAAAATGAACATTTAGACAGCTACATCTGTTATCAACATCTGTCCTACTTTGTGTTTTGTTTTTTACCCCGTCTGTTTTTACTTGTTATTTTACACCTTTCCTATCGTCCCCCTCAAAGGTGCAATAGACAAATTCTTGGTCATCAGTGTGTTCTGCTTAGATCTGCATGTGTCAACCTGTCTCTGCAGGTCCCCATGGCTCAAACACACCCTTTATAATTGGAAACAAAGGGACCGCAGACATCTTTCCTCTCTCAGAAGGCTCTGGTGTTTTACCATTAAAGACCATAATGGTTGACAGAGTTGGAAAAAGCTGAACAAAGTTGCGCAAGTTTATGCCACAAATGAAAAGATAACGCTTTCTTGCTGATGCCTCAGAATGTGTCATCTTCCCATGCTGCCAGCTTATTTGATGCTGATCTGCAGAGAGGTGATGCTCTTTGCCTCGCTTGGCATTCCAGTGGCAGGTCCAATCAGACCCCAAGGGGGGATGCTCTGCCTCTGTGCAGCCAGCGTCAGCAGTCAGCAGTGATGAGCCCCTGATGACTGGAGAGGCTGAGCCCTTCAGTGCCCGCTGCAATTCTCCCAAATCACAGTCATCAGGCTCCTCTGTCTTAAGGTCACGGCAGAGCAGAGACACGTGCACGTCCAGGTCCTGCCATCGTTTTCTGCAGAACCTCGGCGCTGTCTTTTTTTCTTCTTCTGAAGTGCTGGTGCTGCAAGAGTGCCTCCTTCCTCTCTGGGTTGTTGCTATGGAGAGGTGTGTCCCAATGAGACAAGTTGTCAAGTTGAAGGAGACACTTTGGATTGTTGTGAATTTTTTCCCCTTAAGGAACAAGTAAAAAGCATGACTCAACGTGTGTTTACCTCTTATCTAATCCCAGATGGTACATTAAGGGACAAGTGATGACACTGCATGAAGACACCTTAATAAGAAGGAAACAAGGGGGGAAAGGAGGAATTAATCATTCTGATGTGGTTCTATTTGTAAGCTTTATATCCTTTCCTCAGGCTGAGGACGAGGAGGAGGAGGACCAGCCTCTGAGCCTGTCCTGGCCCGAATCCAACCGCAAGCGCTTCACCTACCTCTTAATCATGCCCATCGTCCTCCCCCTGTGGCTTACGCTGCCTGATGTCAGAAAACAGGTGAGTAAGACAAAGTTTACTCTCTCACAACATTAAAACAAGACTTTAATGAGCTTTATAAGGGTGAAGTTAAAGTCATGTGTTTTTGCCTCTAAATCCACTATTCTCTCTCTCTCTCTCTCTCTCTCTCTCTCTCTTGCTTTTTCCAATCTTCTTTCAGTCTGCTAAGAAGTTCTTCCCCATCACCTTCCTGGGTGCTATCAGCTGGATTGCAGCCTTCTCCTACTTAATGGTGTGGTGGGCTCACCAGGTAACCAAACATTAAGTGGCCATATTATGTTCATATCAACTTTTACATTTTCATTCTGTGAAACCTCCTTGCTTGGGATTGGCCGATTGGTTAGCTCTGTTATAGCAACATGAGCATGTAAAGACTTCTTTGAATTTCATGATATCACAAAATCCTCCAGGTAGAAAAATCTGTCTGAAACCTGCACCTGATTGCACCAGCTCTTCAAACATAGCCGAGTCTGAATGTACCTTCTAACGTCATGACGGAGTGCTAACATTTAAGGTGTTGCACCAGTTAGGATAACACCGATGTAGGCAATGTGGGCTTTCTTTTTGTGCGAGTCCCAGGGGGGACCTTAGCTTTTTTTAGACACAATTAGGGAGGTTTCCAAGGTCAAAAGGTTGGGAACCACTGACTTGGAGGATGAGGAGGAGCAGAGGGTTTTACTGGCTGTTTAGTGTTAGCAGTGTGTTCTTTGTGTAAGATTACATCCCCTCCAAAATGTATGCCACCATAATGCTTTGGAATATTTTACATACATTTTCGTAGCTGTTTGTGGATTTACAGCGGTTAGCGGAAGCTATTTACAGTCCTTAGTGTTTTCGGAGACAATTAGACATGGAAACACTGTAACCAACCATGCAATATAAAATGACTTATCACCCCCCATTTACTTTTAAAATGAAACCATATTCGAAAATCCGACTCATAAATAATTACAGTGCAATAATCACACTCATAATAGTTACAAGAGATTGTCGGAGCTCAAGTTTTTTCACCTCTGTCACCTCCAAAGCATCACAAGGAAATTAAAAATAGCTGGAACAAAAGATTAGGTTTTTTTTCTTTTCTTCTTTTTTTTTTTTTTTTTTTTACCCCTAAGCTTAGTTTCCTTTTTTTTCCTTTCTTTTTTTTTTTTTTTGCAGGTTGGAGAGACCATTGGGATTACAGAGGAGATTATGGGCCTGACTATATTAGCAGCTGGAACCTCCATCCCTGACCTCATCACCAGTGTTATCGTGGCACGCAAGGGTCTGGGGGATATGGCGGTATCCAGCTCCGTCGGCTCAAACATCTTCGACATCACCGTTGGGTATGCCGTTTGAGCAAGATTTGAGTAATGTTGTGCAATACTTTGAAATTGTTTGTCATACTTTTGCCATGAGTAGTTTGTGTCATCCTTTAACCGTAACATTTCATGCATGAATGAGTTTCATCCATGTTGACCAATCAGAAAAGTGTTATGCTCTTGTGTGCCTGGGTTATGATCTCTCAATAGGTCAGACCTTTTAAGTGTATTGACTCAATAAAAAGTGATGTTAGAAAATTATTTCAGTCACACATATAAACCAGTTAAATACCTCCTTACTGGCACTTAAAGTTAACTAGATTGCAGCCGAGGATATGACCAAAGTCAGCTGACAGGCAGTCCGGTTTATAGCCTCGACTGTTTAAAGTTGTAATGATAAAAATAAAAGTTCTTGCAGCTGGTTTGGTAACATTTTAAAGCAAAGAAGACGAGGAGACCCTCTATTATTGACTTGTTTCCTCAAGCACTGCTTTGATGTAACAGTCTCCACATGGAACAGTGATGTCACTGACGCGTCTTTGAGCGCAGCGTTGTGCTTTTAGAGAAATACTTCAGACACAATGGTATAAGATTAGTCCTGCCGTATATATCCAGAGCATAGATTCTCATTCATAGTTCAATATAGTATTTCAGCTGATTACAAAGCACTCCACCTCACTACTGTCTCCAATGTGATAAGCCTGTATTGTGCCTGGATTACATCAGCAGAACTGTATTTGCACATTCTCTCATCTTCTTTGTGATATAATAATGGAATAAATATGGTAGTTATGTGCATAAGCATGGTCCTGGTATTACACACAGCTACACATCTGTAGATATATATATATATATAGATAGATAGATAGATAAAGATTTACACATGTATTGTGCTGATCCCTCAAATGCAGTTGTCAAACACTTGTGGAAAATAAATAAAGTATAATGAACTGTGCATGTACATGCATCCCTCGCTTGAAACTCTGGAGAGTGATAATGCTTGTTGTAATCCATACAGCACCCTCTGCTGGTGAAAGAGAACAGCTAGTGTAGTTCAATTAAACTCAAAGAAGTGATATTTGATTGGTGAATAAATCTTGTAATATCGGCGCATATCTGTGATAAAAATTAGCCGATACTAATAGTCACTTGATACGTTAATATCGGCCGATATTATCGGCTGGCCAATAAATCGGTCGGGCTCTACTAGACCAGGTAATCAAAAAAAGGTGAGACTAACAAGACACAGGGAAACAAAACTGGTGGGAAACACACAGAGGCATGAAGAAACACTAAAGACATGATTACACGATGGGAGGGGGGGGCTAAAAAATAAAACAGGAAACACTGAAAACTAAACTCAGCATTATCAACAGAAAAAGACATAACAGAGAAACTCAAGGATACCAATGACCAAATAAATAACAGGAAATCACAACAACAAGGAATAAACAAATGAAACAAGAGAAAATCATGACAGCAAGGTGTAGAGTGATTCTGTTGGACAGTGACACATTTCAGCTGCTGCTAAGTTGTACTTTTTGTAATTAGGTTCGGCTGAGTAACACTTATTGTTGATACATTTTGCTGTGTCATATTCACTTAAATGCACACTCTGCTGCACTCTGCTGAGTAATGCATCCTAAGGCTATAAAAAGCTGGTCTTCTCTGTTTACATTAGGCCGGAGTAAGCTGTCTTTGATTGTTTTATTTACATGTGTTTGTGTATCCACAGGCTGCCGTTCCCCTGGATCCTCTGGTCCTTCTTCAGCGGCATGAAGCCGGTGCAAGTCAGCTCCAACGGCCTCTTCTGTGCCATCGTGCTCCTCTTCCTAATGCTCATCTTCGTCATCATCTCCATCGCCGCCTGCAAGTGGCGCATGAGCAAGCTGCTCGGCTTCATCATGTTCATGCTGTATTTTGTCTTCCTGGTGGTCAGCGTCATGCTGGAGGACAAGGTCATCACCTGCCCCGTGTCCGTGTGAGGACCTGCGAGGACCCGCTTCCTCTCCTCTCGTCACCACCACAAACAACCACCGACACAACAATCCTTCTTGTCTGCCATCGCTCTCACCTGACCCTTGTGATCCTTTAACCCGGGAACGAAATAGGAGTATGGATTGCTGGAGGAGAGAATGATATAAAAAAATATGAAATCTGCCTTTATCTTCAGTAAGCAGACGGTGGCGGGGAGGGGTTAAATCAACAAGGACGCAAGACTTTTGACTTGGCTGGTTTAGCTTTGGCCTAGCCTGAGTGGATTTCTATTTGTTATTGTTATTTAATAGGCAGGTAAGGAGGGAGTAGTGGGTGTACCAGCCAAATATAGAAGCATTATGCATGCCATTAGTGTCACTAGATGAGCTGGAATCAAGACTACACCTGATAGGCTGAGGAGGATGACCTCCTGTGAACTTTGGGTGGGGGTGGGGGGTGGGGGGCAAGAGGTGCACTGTATAAAACTCTTAAAACAAGTGCAGTGGCTGAGCTGAGATTGAACACAAAATAACTACTGCTGTCAATAGAGTGAAAAGGAATTTGCGGATGAGGAAATGGCAGACTGTGTGGATGAAGATTTTGCTCCAAATGTGTTCTCTATCTGAAATAAAAGAGGGAAAAGACTCTCCTCTGGGCTCTGCACCTGAGCGACAAGGGACAAAACACCCTTTCTGGGCAGACAAACTTCTTCTTTCTTATTATTTCTTTCTCTTTTTTGGGGGATTTATCACATGCTCAGTCTGACTGACAAATTCAAGCTCCACCTCTTCCCTGCCGGACGTCGTTTTTTCACCGCTGAATGTCTCTTCAGAGGATTCTTTTTTTTTTTAATTTTTGGATTCATTTTCATGAAATACATAGAGGTAGCAGTAGAAGTACTGTAGCAGTATTAGATCATATAGAGTCATCTCTGCAATCTTCTCCTATTTTTATTCTTTTGCCACTGAACACACGTTCTGATTGTGCAGAACTTTCCATGCTTCACACGCACCGAGTGACAAAGCCAAGAAGAGAAAAAAAAAAATCCTAACTCAAGTTTAGCCTCTCAAAATATATGCTTGCCTTGAATATCTTTCACTGGTTTGAAAAAAAAAAGGCATGAGTTCTGTAGACTCATTGGAGTTCCATATTGAAGTCTATGTCAAAATACTACAGTTGAAAAGAACTAAACAGTGTTTAAGCGTCACGGTTGATTTAGATTAGTCATTGTGTAGTGCTTTGTTCACTGTAGAACTGGGCTCAACTCACCGGCTAGTCAAGCTCCTGGTTAGTAGTTTATGAAGTCAACTGCATGTAAAAATAGACACTTGGAGGTGAATAATACCAATCAACATTTAAGAAGTTGTAAACCAAAATGTACACTTTTTGAAAATATGTTTCATAACTTCTTAATGCAAAACCACTGCTCAGTCTCTATGTAGAAATGTCAACACGTACGGTCAATGATATCTATCAAACTTGTGCAATTTCTTTTCTAATCAAAGGTGCTTTTGTGTGCATGTGTGCAATCTGCATTTGAATCATCACACAATAACCATCTCTTATATTTAGCTATGAATAGAGGTTATACTACCAGTATTTTGCAACTAACTGCAAAAAATATATATATAAACCAATCTGTGTTTTATACTGGAAATATAAAAAAACGAAACACGATCTCTCTTTAAGCTACATAGAATGTGGAAATCACTGATTTAACAGCAATATACTGTGTGTGTCGTCCTTGCGTCTCTTTCTCCTCCCTGTCAGGATGTGATTCGACACCCCGAAAGAAAAAAAAGTGTGTGTGTGTGTGTGTGGGGAGGGGGGGGGGACCATTTCTCTGCAGCCCCTTTCTGTTAGAGCTGGCCAGAAACACCCGCTTTACCTCAACACAGCCTCTGTACAGCAGCTTAGTAGAACTGTAAAATATAAGTAAATAGATTCTCTGAATGTGTGAGGAAACATGCATGTGAGGAATTTGGGCTGGTTACCCACTGACTGTACAGCTGAGCTTAGACCAACTATATATGTTCACTTTTATGCATCCATTCAGACAGAAACACCAAGAACCCCATGGTTTTACTTTGTAAATATGTCACACCTATTTTTATTTTTTTTTTTTGCAAGAAACTTCACAGATGTATTGTATTCACTCAGAGTTTTTATCCATTTTTGTAATGGATGGAAAAGCTCAGTTATATGTTGGTGGCCCTAAAGTATCAAAGTATTACTGAGAAAACGGTACTCACAATTATTACTGAACATCTCTCTGGCATACTTTACACTGTAAACATGCTTGTTCAGGTTCTGCTATGGAAACAGGGGATTTTAAGACCAAATCACGTCCTTATCTGTAACAACAGCAGGACTTCTTGATGCATCTAAAATGCTTCTGACATGAGGTAAAGTTTGGAAATGCACAGAAAAGAGGAAACCTATGATCATTTCGTTCAACAAACACATTAGTAATTCATATGCGGTGTGCTTTTGTACGGTACATTTCCACACGCTAGATTCAAAGAGTTAATATAAGGCCGCAATGATGACTCATGTACTTTGTGAAATCCTCCTGTGAACATTCACCATTAAACTCCCTCTCACTCTCAAAGCGCCCACACGCTCTCCTTAGTGATCACACCTCGCCTCAAGTTTCTACTCGCCCTTCTCTTTGAAAGAATGAAAACATTTGTGAAATGCACTTTCTTTTTTTTTTGCTCTCCTAAAGAGATGAAGATAAGAAGATGGACCCATATTTCATGTTAGGTTGGTAAATATGAAGCCAGAGAAAGCAACCAGATGGCTTTGTAGAAGGGAGGACGCTAGCTAGCCTAGCTAATTCCAAACGCAACAAAATGTGCTTAACAGCACCTTTAAAGCTTAATATTTAAAACATGATTGTCATATGTTTAGTCAGTGCATAAACTTAAGTGTAAAAAAAGACAGATTGTGATTTTTACAAGGGTTATGTGCAGGTACAGAAGCTAAGCTAGCTAGCTGTTCCCTCTGTTTCCAGTCATTTTGAGAGCTGCGGACAACCGTTTGCTGAAGGCTCTTTATATTTATGATACAGACAGTGAAGTGGTATCTATCTACACATCTAATTCTCTGCAAGATAGCAAATAAGTGTGTTACTATGAACGTCAAATAGCTTTAATGGGTTAAAAGGTGATTATCTGAAGTTTGGCTGACCTTTGACACACACGTGAAAACTGAACATTTACACTATCATCACATACCAATCAAGTTCCCTCTAATGGTAAGAGGACGGATAAAAAGTCAACACTTAGAAAGCTGTTTAGTTAGGCATGTGAGCGTGGCAGTGGTTGAGATTACCAGGGTAAGCGACTGTGAAAGTTGACCACTAATGAACATCTTGCACTGTAAATGTTTTATTTTCTTGGTGTTAATGTAAGATTTATTTAAGGTGTACATATATACAGATAGAAATTAACCATATAATCTATACGTGTAAAAGAAATATGTCTCTTTATGTAAAAACACAAAGTATATAATAAAACAAATAAAGATGATCATTCAAATATGCAACAATGTGTGAGCAAGTTTTTACCAAAGTCTCTTTAAGCTTAAAAAAAAGTCTGATTGTTTGAAAGTCTATAAGAAAATGACATTCATTTTCACTTCATTTTTATATTAAATTTCTGAATGAGTTATTGGTCTCAATAATAGTCTTTTTCAATACTTAATGAAACACTTTCTTAGTTAAGATTAAATTAAGAGTTAATAGCAGTGTATGAAACACTTCATGTCTTAGGGTATTGGTTCCCAACGGGGGTCCAGGCCCCCCAAGGGGGGCGCCTGAGATCTCAGGGGGGTTGTGATGCTCTGTCTGCTCTGAGGTTGTCAAAATTCAATTTGCACATATTCAATAAAATCATGTTTGTTTTTTTAATTACTAGGAAATGTATACAAATGCCTTTTGGTAACAACAAGTGTTTAGGCATATTCTTAATGTTTTCAATAGCAATCAGATCTGTAATACAGAAAAAGCACTGAGTTTCATCCAAACTCAAGGGCAGTGATGAGCTTTTCTTTATTTCTCATGTAGCCTTCCTGCTTGTATGGAGACAGCGCCCTCTGGTGATCTAACCCTGAAACTTCAGAACAATAACGAGGAAACCACCTCTTCTATCCAGGACTGATCGTCCACCCACCTAAAACCGTCTTACTTCACTTTTGTCTTTCCTTGGAATTGTAACTTGACTTTTCTAAGCACTGCAAGTTTTATTTAGCCAGAACTGATACTGAACACATCATGAGTCAGACCTCTGTCTGCTCTTTGACGCCAGGTTGGTTTCTGTTTGTTGACATTCAAAGTCACGCTCTGTTTTGGATTTAGAAAGGTGATTCTGATCCATGGTTGAATGTAAGAGAGTAAATTGACATTTGGGACTTGTGTAAGATTCTTAAAGAAAAATAAACCAAACTTACATTGAGGTAAACATGCCATAAAATAAGCCTGATCCCCCATTGGGGGGAATTTTGTTGTTACAACAGCTCAAAAACATAATATATAATAATTATTGTATTTAATATATAATTAGCAAAAATAGCAAAAAGTAAAAAGATAAAATAAAAAAAAACGTATTTACATGAATAAAAGAAGAAAAATACAATAGAAATAATTTGATACTAGGCATATGTACACTTTCACTTGTGGAAAGACAGAAGAGGCAGAGTAGCTTGTTGTATTCATGATTGCCATTGCTTGGCAGACACACAAATTCCACACTGATAATTATCTTGATCAAGCAGAATTTCAAAAAATATATCTTCCTACGAATTCATGTAGCCTCTATACTGCATATTTTTTCAGAACTTTACAAAATGATGATATCGCCAATCCTTCTTTAGAAGTGTGTTTCCTTCTTCCAGTCATCCCCAGACTTTTCCCAGGGATGAAAGGTTTCTCTGGAAACTGATCCTGGATGTGTAAATCCACTGAAACAGCTCCAGTGAGTCAAAGCGAGTCATAACTTGGACAATTGATACAGTGTACATTAAACAACTTCCTTCTTGACTGTGTAAAAACAAAAATCATCAGTTTTCTCTGGGGGAGCTGCTGATTGGACCACTGTGGTTATTTGAGATTTTTCACGGCGTTTGGTGTCAAACTTTTTGATATTTTTCTGGCTTGATTTGGAAAGTATGATGGTGAGTCTACAAAATCAATTAAAAAGACTAGCTTTGTTGCTTTGCTGGAAGTTTCAGTGAATATTTTTAAATGAGTGTTGAGTGGACTGAACATTTCATTAATGATCTCAATAACAAGGAGACAATAGAAAATAGTTGTGGCGAAACAAGAACTTGAACTAAAATGATCACACAAATATTTTACTTATTTTTACCAAATTTTACCTTATTTTACAAATCTGGATTAAGTGAACATTTCAAATCGAGGGTCAGAAAATGAAAGAAGGATTATTTTTTGTGTCGCTAAATGAATGAAAACATGAGGTCATGAATTATGTTTTTCTGCAGACAGTGAATTTGACTGGAATCCATTTTGAATGAGACATCAAAACTAACTACAAGGCATGACTTTGAATTTTAAAATAAGTCTGAGAAGCTTTTCAGCTGTTTGTAATGATAAAGTTACACAAGCTGAGACTTTATTTGGCTCTCATTAATCATTTCATGTGAGGCAGGTCTTTCAAACATTACCTGCTGATCATGTTTATTTATTGTTTTATCTGTAAAATCGGTTCTTTAATTTGAGTTTTGCTGTTACTAATTATCCTGGAGTTAGAATATAGTTTGTTCTGATTTTATCATTCATAATTGATTGAGTCAAATCTCATCAACTTGACATACTATTTCCTTCCTCTCTTTCAGCCTGCTAAGATTTGTAGATACTTAAGTTAAATCAATTGGGTTTTGCTTTCTTTTATTATTTATTCGAGTTTTCACTCTCAAGTCCTCAGTGTGACTTTTGTTTTAAAGCTGTTATCGCAATTCTGATTTCCTTCTCTTTGTTGTCAGTAATTTTGTTGTTATAAATGTTTGCTAAACTTCCTCAAAGGTTGTATGAAGCATTAGTTGGGTTGGCTTCAGTCAAAAAAGAACATGAAGAGTGAAAAAGAAAGAAGTAAGGCAAGGCAACGAGACAAAATAAACACCTTTAAATAGGTATAAATGGGGGAAACATTTCGAAAGAGTGGACTCTTAAAAAGTAAAACATTACCTACAAATCTGAATTCAGCCTATACCGCTAAAATAAAATCATTATTGGCAAAATATATGTATGTAATTGAATTTAAATGATATTGGTGATGGCCAATTTGATATAAAAAAATATCTGACTAGTTTCGACCTTATAGCCTTGTTTTAGTTTTCTTTTCTTTACCCAGTGTGTGACAGACTTATAGTTATAATATCTAAGCTCACAGATCATTTTGTTACTGTCAAGAAACCCTTTAATCCTCCCATTTTTATAAACTGTTAACCTTATCCTTAACCTTAACCCCAACAAAACTGTTTTCCAGTACCAATTGTTAAAATAACATTAAACCAGTAAAATAATACTTTCATACTTTTTTCACGCTCTTACAACTTTTACCCCAGGATAGCAGAATATTGCAAACACTTCTGGTTTGCATGACATACACTGAATGAGGACTTCATAAACTAGATTAGATTTCTCTCATAATCTGGTTTCATTGTGTTTTGTAACACTTGGCGTTTACACTTCATGTGGTACTTAGGCTACATTGAAAATAAGAATAAACCTTTATATCACTGCTGTTGGAAAGAAAACTGAATTGTCATAGTCAAGCAAATTAATGACGGCTGATTCATCATGTCTACGGCAAAAATAGGAAAAACAAGATTTCCCTTAAAATTTGTGAGTCAAAGGCAGTGTTGGCTAAGTCTGTGGGGATTTTTCCCTCTTCCAGCAAATATTTTACGACAAGCCGACTCACTTTCCAAGTCATTTACCACCAGTTAATAAACTCCACATGGTGCTGAGGGCAAGGTTAGCAGCACCGAGTGTGGCTCATTCAGCAAGTCAGCTCACTATCGGCCAGACTTTGCTCGGTGATTTCATTCGCTCACTGTTACAGGGTGTGCTTACGTTTGAGTCAGCATTACTAAAAAAAAGTCTCAGAGGAGGCTCAAGGCCAGATTCTGCACACTCACTTGATCCTGTTACAAGCGTGGCAGCGGAGAAGCTTGTCTTAGGCATAGATTTTGGACCCAGAATGAGAGAATTGTTTTAAAATATCTCAGACGCAGGCGAGTCATCCAAAAAACGACCCTGTTTTGCTGTTTTGTGGAGAGCTATTTTCATGACTCCTTAAAAAAAAAGGGCCTCGGTGGACTTGAGACCATAAGATGACTCACAAGAGAGAGGTCTGTGTTGATCTGACTTGTAAGAGCAGCACATGTGGCTCTGTGATTCAGCTTGAGAACCGTCTGCAGGAGGGTTTTGGTCTGCAACCCAGACAAAATGATGGTCATTTATAACAAGTTCACAATGATATATCCTTTTGCTGTGAAAAAAAGGAGATCAAGAAGTCATTCTCTGTCAGTCACAGTTCAAGCTAGCTAGCATCTCGAAAAATGTGCCAGGTCCAAAAAAGCAGCAACTATAACCCTAAAGGATAACGGAAGAAAAATGGAATGGCTTAGTCTGTAAGGTTGTCACTGCATTTAATATTTCATATGTTTATATATTATGAAATAAGAAATCACTTATTCTTCAGAAGAAAATGAAGCAATAATTCCCTACTGTGCTAAATAAACCAAACTCTGAGGTTGTGAACTTCCTACAGCTTTATTTGTATAGCATACGTGACAGCTTGTCGCTTGTAGCAAACGCTGCCACATATTCTTTAGATATAGATACTAAATGTGACTATTGTTATTTCTTTCTAATTGTATTAGCTTAGCCTATGTTAGAAAACATAGGATAGATTCTGTATCCGACTAGCCTGACTCAGATAACTAACTCTACTTATGTTAGCAAAATTTGATATTTCATGTGACTAACATTCATTACTCAGTTTGGTAACTTTTATTTGATTCCTTTATGCTGATGTTAGCTGACTTTGATATATCTGTGTTGCAGACATTCCTGACTCAGTTTGCTAACCTTTTTATTGCTTTTGGCTAATGGTAGCTAATGTAAGAAAATCTTAAGACTAATATGTCTGTCCCACTAACGTTCCTGACTCAGTTGGCCAATATAAGAATTTATCTTAACTTGTGCTACTAGGCTATGTTTTAGTTTTTAGCTTTTATCATTATCACATGGTTTTATCATTTTTGTTCAGTGGTCACTGTTCAATAAAGGTTACTTGGAATCACCTCAAGTTTACCCAGGCGGTAAAAAGTTGAACACAGTAGACTAATACAAATGAACATGTTGATTGTCATTTTTGTTGAAACTGAAAAAATGATTCCACGGGTTTAGGGGGAAAAAATAAATCTGTTTTTCTAATGGGTGAGCATTAGTCAAAATGTTTTCAGGGCATTAATGGGCATCTACAAGTGTAGCATCAAACCCATATTCTTATTTATATAGTTAATATATGTTAACTACTAGGCCTATATGTCAGTTAATATAGTTAAGCTGAATTTAAAACGCTGGGGAGTGTAATCATTTTTTTTGAATATTTTAAATCAGCAAAATATAGAAATACAATGAGTACGTTCATGTTAACTAGTGTGACACCGTGATTGATGTAATTACATGCAGGCACACCTTAGTATTTGCCCTGCAGCAAAGTCACGGGCGCCTGAATACAGAGAGGTCTGTCATCATCATAATTGTGTATTTATAAAATGCCTATTATGTTTGGTGAGTCTTTATTGCAAGTTTTTTTCTGCTCGGTGACGAGTGGTTAGGGTGTGCTGTGCAAAGGCTTTAGTCCTCCCAGCAGGTTCAAATCTAACCTGTGGCTCCTTTCCTGCATGTCATTACCCACTCCCTCTGTCCCTAATGTTTTACTCTAGAAACTGTCCTGTCACTCCAATAAAGTCATAACAAAAGCCCCAAAAATAAACTTCAAGAAAGTTATTTTCTGCTTTTTCAAGAAAGATTCCCTTTCTTAGTCTTTAACACCAAGTATTGACTTTGTTATTCATGCCCTATGTATCTTTGAACTGAAGTTTCCATGTCAATCCATACCTCTATTTTGTGAAATCTTAAACGTTGAGTCTGCATGAAATGAATTAACCTGCTTGTGTAAATGCCAAATACAAATTATTCACAGTGATTGCCACCTTGAAATTTCTATTTACTCTGTGGTTACCAAGATAAACAAGAGTTACTGTACGTAATGGAAACGTGAACCCTGTCAGCTCTTCTAATTGTCTTTTTGCTTTAACGTATTTGCTCTTTGGGAGTTGACAGGTGTGGTCAGTGTCGACACCTACGGAAGTGAGTCATCACTGCCAAACGTGCTAAAGTCAACGTTAGGATTGTCAATATGTTTGAAAAGAAGAAAAGGCCTTCATTAACCTTGATTTATGCACACAATGTCTATACTCAGACGTTTTTTTAATAAGTGGACATAAAGAGAACAAAAATGTTGCTTGGAATTCAACTTTCCCCACATGTAAAAGAAAGGAACAAAGTTGTCAATATTGAGGCCACACAGTTTAATGTTAATGGAATTGTGATTTGGAGCTGGAGTATTACAAATCCAAGTCTTTCATAGAAAATCTATTTTGTTAACAGCAAAAAGATTATTAAAAAAATGTATGCATTTTGCAGATAAAATGTCAGTACATCATTTTTTAAGCAGCTGTTTTAGCAGGTCGGTGTGGAGTTAGTTGTTTTATGTACTGTGAGGTATTGAAATAGTGTGGATTATTGGGACACAAGATGACATTATGTAAAAAAGAAGAGGGAAAAATAGGTTAAACTGCACAGGTTCTGTGGTTACTGTAGCCTATATCTCCTAAAAAATATACTCTTACTGCTCCCATGGAGGGGCTTATAATTAAAGGTCTTATAGAGTTTTCACATCAAATATTGTTTCCTGCGCTGGATTGCCTCCACTTTCTGGTCTAGACTGTTTTTTGAATCATTCTGTGTGATTCATTAATGAACAAGAGCCTTCAGTCAGGCTTTATTTTCGTGGGGATCAGCAAGTCAGAGCGTCTTGGGACCACTTGTGCTTTCTGGACGTTCCCCCATTATGACTGCTATGCACAAAGTATTTCATTACACATGAAAAATATGGGGGGGGGGGGACACACACACACACTCTTAAGGAAATTTCAAAAGCAATATGTCTGTTAGCCAAGTGTCCATGTTATATAGGCCTACATAAAAAAATATGGTATCCAAAAGTTCAAAAGTAAAGCTTATATAGCTTGTTGTAATATTCTATAGCATCTATGTGTCTGTGTGTGTTAATTTACTTTTACTTATATCACAGAAGAATAACAGTGGGATTGAAAAATTCTGAATGTTTCTGGAGGGTTTCTTCACTGTAAGTTTTTCTCCTTGGATGTGTGTCCCTCTCTTAATTAGGCCAATAGGATTCCTTGTCAGCGCCCACAGGGGCCCAACCCCTGAACACACCTACTACACCGTAACTGTTGATAGTCATCCACTGACTCTGACCGACTGCTCAAGGAGTAGGCGGCGGAAAGCAGACTTCCACCCTCAGCCTACTTTTCTTCTGCTGACGCCTGATACGAACACACATGTGTCTGGGACAACGGCCGAGGCAGAGCTGGATATGGGAGTTCATAGGTTACACACCTTAACAGGTAGGCGTTAGGATGAAGAAATAGGGCACAGCCTGTCAGGAAAGACCGGGCTTATATTTGCTATTTAAAAACCCACTATATTTCGTTTTTGTGATCCATGCGTCTTTACGCACAAACGCGTTGGAGTTACGTAGGTTGTCTTCAGTCGCTTTACGTATTAACATGTCCGTATATTAAGCAATTTGTTTAAATCTTTGAACATATTGTACATGTTTGTTTTCATCCAAGAAATCCATAATTAAAGTGAGGATGGACCTGTAATAATTGACTGTAACATCCAAACTCTCTGGAACTATGGGTCCAGGAAGGAAGGCAAGATGTTGGCATAGCTGTTGAGTTAAATGCCCTGCTATGCCATCAAATTGCCATCTTTCTCTCCCCTTTGCAGCAGGAAAAATCAGGAACGATCTGAAGTCCCCCATGGAAAATGTATTGTCTTGTACTCATTTTGGATATTTCATTTTACTTTGCGTAAATTAGCGTCGTTTTAAAATATAATGAATTATGTGATGAACTCTCTGCCGGATTAAAGGGTCAGAAGCATCTGCATTTTATTCTAAAGAAAGAGGAATGTGTTTGCTACACTTTCTATGGTTTGTTTCACAGCTACCAGCTACAAGTTTACAAAGTCATAGTGTAAGAAACGCAACAAATGCATGTTTTACTCTGTGAGTCTTTTCAAGTTTGTCTCAATGTTTACGTCAGTGTACAGTTATTTCTGATGATGTGATCCTGTTAGCTGTAAAGCTGTTTTGTTTGTTTGAAAGATCGACGTAGAGCTTTCCCCTTGCAATGCAAAACAGAAACAGTAAATTTACATCTGATACGTTATCTGTAAATCAATTTGAACATTGTAAATGAGGTTTTCTCTTAACTTATTGTTTGTAAACTGTTTCTTTATCATGTAATGTTTATTATGACGTGTGCTGCTGCCCTCTTGGCCAGGTCACCCTTGTGAAAGAGATCTTGATGTCAATGGGTTAAATTACCTGGTTAAATAAAAGAAATGTAAAATACCTTTTGATATACTTATATATTTATTTTATTTATTTATTTTTTGTCCCAAATATTATATCAATTTCAGCTAAATTGCCTGGCCAAATGTTTTCATGTGTAATGAGTGGTATACCAGTAAAATTGTACGATGTGTTTCTATAAGTATAATATAATTATATATAATAAGGCAACATGACAATTTATGGAGACTGAGATGTCATTCCATTTGTTCCAGTAAGAATAAAAAATAAATAAATAAAAGTTTGTGGCCTTCTTTTCACCTTTACACTTTTCACAGTTAATTATTTTTTCTTATTATTATTATTATTATTTATGAATGTAGCTTGAGACATTTGATACATGTAGCAAATATAAAGCAATAAATAAATGTACCTGCATGTTCAATCATAATATTTTCTCCATATTGAACAATTTACATTTTTCTTCTTCAAAATTTGCACGTAATTTGCACCTACGTAAATTATCAATCCAGATATATGACAGGCTTGTCAATTTAAAAAACAAAGTCTCACTTTAAAAAACAAAATCTCACTTTAAAAAACAATCGTCGTGCATCATTTTCTCTTTATTTTTTATGCTTTTGTAACTAATTTGTGGTGATACTTGTGTACTTATATATGAGTTAATTTTTAGTGTTGGACTTTTACTTTTCCACAGTTTGCAACATTGATTTGGTTGTTTTGCTATACTTTGACCAAATTTAGAATTTTTATAGGTCTATTTCCACATATAAAGCTGGATTATACTATACTACACCACTCGCTATGGTTAAATAATGTTGCAGATAATTTAAATAAATGTTATAAAAAATAAATGATTCATTATTTTGAGTTCAAATGTTTAGTCTATGTGTGTTTATTATTTGCATTATCAAATTGATAAAAAAAAAATATATATTTTTTTTTTAAGAAGCCTATGAGCTAGTGTGTACAGTTACATTCAGGGCTTCCTCCAAAATAATGCTTTATAAATTAGATATTTATTTTACGTATTTGTTTAGTCATTTGCTTCTGGTGAAAATTCCCTATAAAAAATATAAATTCATGTACTATTAAAGATGTATTTTCTTATTGTAAAAATATGATAGAAGGTCGTCTTATTTAATGTAGTAAAATTGTAAATAATTCAGTCTTTAAATAAAATAAAAAAAGTCGGCACTGTGAAGTGACCGATATTTGAAAACGCAACGCGGTCACGTGATCGTTCTCGTGGGTCATGTGACCTCGTGACGTTTTTGTCGAGTGAATCAGCTTCCACGCTGCCTCCTCTTCCTGACTGTTTTCACGCCTGTTGACAGGTTGGAAACGGCCTGACGATTCAAAAGCAGGTTTGACTCCCTGAGGAAAGCGTTAGGTAAGAAGCTATAACAACTGTCACCTCTGAAAGCAGCCGAGTTGAAGCTGTGAGGTCCTGTTCACCTGGTGTAAACATTAGCTTAGCTTTAGCAGAGCTGCTGGCACTCATGCTGCAAAGGAAAATGACTTGAGGGGCAAAGTGTTTGATAAGGTGTCGTCACTAGTTTGCTCTCTTATAGGCTTTGCTGCTAAACTGAATTTAAAATAGATGTAAGTAGGACACCAAACAGAAACCTTGTTGTCAAGGTGAGAGTGTGAAATATGTAAAGATGCATGTCTGTATTCATCCAGGCTTCACTGAAATCAAACTACTCTTCAGTGTCCTTCACTAAAAGCTGTAAGTCGTGGGAAAGCGACTTGCAAAAATCACTGTAAAAAAATGTTTTGTTGTTTAACCTACTGAAAAGTTTTATAAAAGTTTGTTCCTGTTATGTCAGGACAATCAAAATCAAAAGTTTTGAACAACACAAACTGAATAACCTGTTGTGATCTGATTTCTTAATTCAGTTTTTAAGACAGATTTCAAGATTTGATTTAAAAATGCTCTCAGATTTTTCTTTCTTTCTTGGCAGTTTTTTGTTTTCCACAGTTACATTCTCTGACGTGTGAGCTGATTTTCAACGTAATGAAGCTGTTTGTTTGACAGAGATGAACAGTGAAAATTTCGGCCTGAGCGAGAAGCTCGTGTCATCCTCCTACATCCGACAGGGGAGCCAGGCGCGCCGAAGCCACGAGCAGCTCATCAGACACCTCCTGGAGCAGGTAATGTTGAGAGGGGAGTGGGGGAGGGGGAACTGCCTTCATTTGTGTGCTCGCTGCAGATTCATACGTTTCTTCTTATATCGTGTGTGTCGCAGGGAAAGTGTCCAGAGGAGGGATGGAGCGAGAGCACCGTAGAGCTCTTTCTGAGTGAGCTGGCTGTGATGGACAGCAATAACTTCCTCGGAAACTGTGGTGTCGGAGAGCGGGAAGGCAGAGTGGCATCCAGCCTCGTGGCGAGACGGCATTACAGGTTTGACTATATCTTTATCGTCTCAAGATCGAGTTACGCTGCACAATGTTGCGTCCCATTGAAGGATCATGGTCGTTGATTCGTGCTTTTATTGACAGGTTTTATAATTTGGAGTGCAATTTATCGATACTGGACTCGATAAGAAATGATGTATTTGATCACAAAAGCTCCTGAACCGTTGACTCATGTAACAGAATATCTTAACTCAGAGTCGTCTTACTAGTTTTTGAGTGAACATAATCAACAGAGCTGATAACAATGAGGTGGTTTATTGGCCCCTGTTGTGACATTCAGCTGTTTTGCGTAGGTTGATCCATGGCATCGGTCGATCGGGTGACATTGCTGCTATTCAGCCCAAAGCTGCAGGATCCAGTCTGCTTAACAAGCTCACCAACTCAGTGGTGTTGGACATCTTAAAGCTCTCAGGTGTGTATGTGATACCCTTACAACGTATTCGATCGCTGCAGGGTTAAACATGTGGCACCGCTTAACCAAGATGTTCTGCGCATTTCAATTATGAGCGTATTGACTTGTATCCCGACTCTTCAGTACCTAGAAATGGACGAAGCTCCAAAAATCACGATCCCAAACTTCACGTGTTAAAATCAGCGGAGTGTCCCTTTTTAATTTAGGTTTTTTTTTTTTTTTTTTGGTTGTTACTGTGAATTGATGAAATACAAACCTTCTCTGTTTCTTTCATACGACAGGCGTCCGCAGCGTGGCGAGCTGCTTCGTGGTTCCCATGGCGACAGGGATGAGCTTGACTCTGTGCTTTCTGACCCTCCGTCACCGCAGACCCAAGGCTCGCTACATCATCTGGCCTCGCATCGACCAGAAGTCCTGTTTCAAAGCCATGATCACAGCAGGTGATGATGACACCCAAATCTGACGTCCACTCACTTTCACCTTCTCACAGGTTTTTTTTTACCAAAAACACCAAATCACACAGAAACGTTCTTACTGAATGGTCGTTGTTGGACTCATCACCTTGCATTGTCTTTTTGATTTTCCGATCTGACTCTGATTCAGGCTTTGAGCCCGTGGTGGTGGAGAACCTTCTTGAGGGCGATGAGTTGCGGACGGACTTGGAAGCGGTTGAGCGACAAATCACGGAGCTCGGTGCCGAGAACATCCTATGTGTTCACTCGACAACGTCCTGCTTTGCCCCTCGGGTCCCCGACAGGCAAGAAACAAACAATCCCTCTGTCACCCTCTTATGATCCAAGCAGAGGATTTAGAAATGCATGTATTGAGTAATGTGAAGTGTGTGGTTAATCATTATCTTGTCGTGCAGGCTCGAGGAGCTGGCCTCTATGTGTGCCAAATATGACATTCCACATATAGTAAACAATGCGTACGGAGTGCAGTCATCCAAATGCATGCACCTCATACAACAGGTAGGCTCCACTCTTCCTTTAAACATGAGTCCTGTGTATTTTTCTGATGCTTGCCCTCACTTGTACACGTGTGACGGCACGTGTCAGGTCTGGAAAATAAAATGTATGCTATAAAAGCATCTTTTTTTTTTTTTAAACACTTTGCATATGAAAGATAGTGTCCTTATATTTGTCTTTGTGTCATCAGGGAGCTCGTGTGGGGAGAATCGATGCCTTTGTTCAGAGCTTGGACAAGAACTTCATGGTTCCAGTAGGTGGCGCTATAATAGCAGGTTTTGATGAGTCCTTCATACAGGAGATAAGCAAGATGTACCCAGGTGAGTAATACCAACACTTTATCTGAGCTACTTCATGTATTTATTTTCTCTAGATGAGTTGCACTTCACAGTTTGAAGTTATAAGAATGTTGGGAACCCAGTGATGTCATAAATAATCAGACATGTTGACGACAATGAAGTGTTGAAAAAAAACAAAAAACAATACTGGCTTCTTTTTTTTAAAGTGTGTTTGTTATTCTTTTCTCCTTGAATTCATGGCCAGTTTTTTTTTTTTTTTTTTTAAATGGAGACAGTTGTTTTGTTTTTGCAGTACTTCAGCGCTCAATGATATTGATTGAAATCTACCCGTGGTCACTCTACAGACTTTTTAAAATACTCTTTGAGGTGACAAATTACAAACCCCGTTTCTAAACAAGTAGCGACACGGTGTGTAAAGAAAAACCGAATATGAACCCTAGGTTTAAATCTGACCTGTGGCTCCTTTCCCACATGTCATTCCTCACCCCCTCCATCCCTGATTTCTGACTCTATCCATCCTCCTATCTCTAAAATAAAGGCTGAAAAAGCCCAAAAATAAACCTTTAAAAAAAAAAAAAAAAAAGCACAAAGATAACATATGGAATTTCTAACTTTCTGAGTACTAAATTTCTGCCCATTTCTAATTTGATGACGGCAACACATTTCAAAGGAGCTTGGACATAAAGATAAACAAATTTAACATTTCTTGTACTTAGAAAGAAAAAGCCAACTCTCTGAATATGCATCAACATTTCATTTTGTTTTAACACAAATTAACCTTAAATAATTCATTAAACATGAAGTCCAAAACAGGGAAAATATGTGAAGAATAATTCCACCAATGTCATGATTTTCAGTTTGTATTTCATAATAAACACGTGAGTCATATCACATGGTATACATAATGCAATCTGTTACAATAACACACCATAAATCTTAACCCTCACACAAACCACAACCAAGTCAGGGCTCAGCACTTCTAGAGTGTCTTAAAATGAAAACAGACAAACAATAAAATGTATCATTAAGATAAATAATTGATTAATCAAGGAGCATGACCATAACTCATGATCCAGTGTACTGCACCTTTATCCACACTTCCAGCTAGTACCTGAGTATTTTAAGCCAAGTCTGGAAAGTCTACTGAGGGTCTAATAAAATCAGTGCAGAGTTTTAAATTGAATAATCCTCACCCTCAGGTCCCCTTGACATTGCATGGAAGTTGCCAACAATCTTAACCCACTCCTGTTCATCATATAAAACCACCAAATCTCATTCCCAGGAAAGTCTGAGGGCTGTGACATCTCTTCCTCCTCCTTATTCCATCAGCCTCCTGTTATATTTAGCTGCTTTATGCTTTCACTTTCATTTTTCTTTTTTTAAATAGCATCAATAGGCTTAACACACAGCAGACTCTGTCTTGTTTCTATATCTGCCCAGCAAAGTCACCTCTTGGCCCCTCTTTTTCCAGGTCGAGCATCCGCCTCACCTTCCCTCGACGTCCTCATTACCCTTCTCAGTCTGGGAGCCAACGGCTACAAAAAACTCCTGTCAGTAAGAAAGGTGAGAGCACACATTACATCATCATAAAGCTTTATATGTAAAGCATAACTTGCATATAAAAACACTGCAGCAGTATCAGCCTGAGTTTGTTTTCTATGCATGCTGTGTCAACATATTTCCCCTGAAGCCCAAAAAAAAACAAAAAAACAGCTTACATAAGTCCTATTGAATTGCAGTGCGTCACATGCCATGACCGTGTGTATGTGTGTGTGTGTACACCTCTTTGTATACCTGCTGTCTGACTGAGAAACGAGCGATGTGGAGGGAGGATTATGCTATAGCGAGATACGATTGATCCTGAAGTTTTTCAGAAAGCCTCCCGAGGCGGCTCTCTGCTTTTAAAGCCGAGCTCACAATGCAGCAGTTCCCCTTTTCAAATGGTAGGCACTGCAGCATTCTCACACCTCAGAGCTGCTGTGGCATAAATGTACTGTAAATGTGCAGGTAGAAATCTGTTTCTGGTGATGCTCAGAACTTGGAAAAGATGCAGAAATAAATGAATCTTCCTTTAAGTTTTTTGTTTTTTTTTAGAAAGGAGATGAATAAAATGTTCTTTTTGGGTGTTCCCTACTTCTAAAATCCATTTAGAATACATTACTTCATCAAGAATGATCCCTAACTCAACTGGGCAATAGAATACAATGCCACAAATTAGCGTAAAACTAACTCTAAAGCAGAAACATACATCTAGTTTATTCTTCTAGCTTCTCACTTGTCCAAACACCATCGCTGCTTATTGATTTCTTCATGTCCAAACTATGCATAATTCATGCAAAAGACCCATTTTCCATATTGTCTGCAGAACTGAGTGATTTCCACGGATGCCCCTGGGGTCCAAAGCTTTAAATAATTCAGAAATTTCATCCGTGAGGATTGGTTTACAGGCATATATCGAGAGAGAGAGAGAGAGAACCGGCAGATTATGTGTGTGTTTTTTTTTTTTTCTTGCACACACTCTTATTGTCTGCAGAGTCGTAGCCGTGCACCCCTTCCACCACTTGCGCCTGTCCTCTCCAAGGATGGAGAAGTCACCCATTGTTGTTAGAGAACAAGGGCCACTTGGAGACATTATTGTGAGGCTGTTTGTGTCTGACTCATGACAGAAAAACAAAAACAAATTTTCCTTTCATGATGTTTTTCAAATTTGGAAAGTATGAGTCAGCAGACACTCTCCGACTGTTGCAGAGAAAAGCTCCTGTAGTGTGCAGTGCTTCTCTTGGGAGTAAACAGCAACAAAAAAAAAACAAAACAATGGGATTTGTAGTTTTTTTTCTCCTTTCCCACCTGGTCTTGGCTCATAACATTTGCGTCCACGCCGTGCTTTGATGTACTGACTGCTTTAAGACTCTGCACTAAACACACTTAGTCAGCATTTTTTTTAAACACGTGGAAGATTAAATCTCAAGACGAAAGCATGTCTTCCTCCTCTCCTGCTTCTCTAATTGATCCCTGAGGTGGATGAGTTAAGATCCTTGCCGGAGATAGATGGGAAGTGGACACTTTTCTTATGCTTAAGCACGGGGGGAAACACAATCGGAGTGGAGAAGGGGGATGGGAGCGGTCTGCTTGCAGAGAGATTTGCTTGATAAGCAATAAAAAAAAATAAGGCTGCTGCTTCTGCTGCTAAAATAAGACCGTGGCAGAGTCTGAAAGGAGAATTGTGTTTCTATTTATAGCTCTATCGTATGGCCCCCGCTGCCTCTAGTGCTGTCTCTTCATGCCTCCTCTCTGTGTCTGAATGCCCTGCAGGAGATTTATTTGTTGCTGGCTCAGGAGCTGAAGAGTCTGGCCATAGCACATGGGGAGAGATTGCTTCACACCCCACATAACCCCATTTCACTGGGTAAGCTCAAAGCACAGGTCCGAAGACTGTGGATTTGTGTGTGTTTTGAGGAGTTTAAAGAACAATTCTGAAGTGATAACAGCACATTTTACGTTGTTTTTTTTTTTTTTAAATAAAAAGCGAATTTTGTTTGTTTGTGTCCTGGGTTTCGGCCTCTCTCTCCTCCAGCCATGTCTCTGGATGGACTCCAGGCCGAGAGCGACAAGGCAGTGACTCAGCTGGGCTCCATGCTGTTCACCCGGCAAGTGTCAGGAGCAAGGTATGAACATTTGAAGAAAAGAAAAAAAACAGAAGCATGTGGAGGTGTATGTGAGTCACCATGTTAGGAAGTGTAAAAAAAAACCAAAAAAAACAATGGGTTTGTTTTTGTCCTTGAGAAGTGAAAGGATGAGCTGTGTGTTGGCAAACAAACCAGCCAGAGGAAAGAAAGGAGGGGCGGAAGCAATCAGCCAGATGGATCTGCTGAATATGGCGGAGCGGGAACTACTTAAGTTGATTAGACCGGCCATCCTTTTAGGGGCGTCTCCTAATTTATCTGGATGTTTCCATTAGGAACCCCATGCTGTGTCTGCTTGGACCGCACAGCTTTGACCTCCAGGGGCTCACTTCACTTGGTCAAGCTTAATCTTCATTGTCCCCCCCCCCCCCCCCCCCCCCTCCTTCTAACAACCCCAAATGTTGAGAATTTGTTAGACATCATAACTCCTTATTTACTTGAAAAGAACACTGAGACAATAGATCCAAGTTCATTATTTTTAGAACTTGCCCAGTGTGCAGTAGCTGGAAAAACACAGAATTCGAAGTCCTGCTGTGCTTTTGTTTGACTCTTTTTCCTTTTAATGGTTTTTGTCCAAACACCTGTTTAAATATTAAAATATCCCAAATGAATGATTTATTCGGGTCATTCTTTTGCGCCTGTTTTGTTCAGATTTGAATGCACTAATGGCTCAGTCGCATTGAAAAGAAGCAGAGATTGGGTCCACTCCACTCCCACTTTATTTCTCTTTTTGGTTTTCAGCAAGTGAACATGTTTCAATGTTCAACATTCAAACTTCACTCTGATCATTTATACCCCTCCCTTAAGCTCTGTTTACTTCTAAGATGAAAGCTTCAGCGACACATTCATCTTAATAACAGCACATGTTTAATAAAGTGTTTGCATTGCTAACCCGAGCGGCCATTTTTCCACATCATCAGAGACTTACTGTCATATCAAGCAGAGCCGATTAACTGAGATCTTCATTGAATTAAAATGCATTCCTCTTATCATAATGCTTTCTCGTAGTAGCCAGTAATTGATTTCACAATGAAGTGAGTCTAAACTGTCCTGACAGAGATGAAATATCACATGCATGTTTTTACATTTGAGCAGTTTCTTTCTTCTTTTCAATCTGCATCTCTAGAAACATGGAAGGTTTGGCTGTATGATGAGTTTGTAACAGATTTCAAACGTCAGACTTCAAATAGACAACAACCAACCAACCGAGATGTTTGAACACAAACAACGCACTTACGTTATTACTTATTATAGATTCAATCTGTAAATCAATGTTAGATTTTTAGAAGTTCATTTTTAAAAAGCACAAATCAAAGTATTAACAGTGAAGTGCACATGCGGCATGTTTGGGTAGCTGAAGAAAGATCAATCCTGAACAGCTCAAGAGCAAAAATGTCCACTACTTTTGGAGTAAATGCTCTCCTGTGTATTACGCCCATGTTTCCAGGGTTATACCGCTGGACAAGGAGCAGACCATAAGCGGCCACACGTTCCGCGGCTTCATGTCGCACTCTGAGGCGTACCCCTGTCCTTACCTCAACGCCGCCTCGGCTGTGGGAATCGCTCGGGAGGACGTGACGCTGTGCATCAAAAGGCTCGACAAGTGCCTGAAGACCCTGAAGAAAGAGGGAAACGCTGCACAAAGTAGTCCCCAGGTTCTTCTATCTGGACATGAGGACACTAGCCAGGGAGTAACTGAGCAAAAATAAAAAATCTGACAGTCAAAGAAGACCAAATCATTTCTGAAGGTGAGCTTGTATGAAGAATATTAAAGGACACGAGCTTTGTACAAATATGACCTTAAGAGAATCTGAATGTTCACCACTGATTTGCAAGTAACGCCAACGTGTCTGCAAAGACGATTTGATTGTTGTCTGTATATGTTGAACATTTCTTCCTTTGTTTTGGGATTTTGACTTCAAATAGATTATGGGTCTACAATCAACACCAGCCTTTACTTTCTTTGTGTCATTTCTTCTTAACTAAAGCCTCCATAGTGCCATTATGGGCTGAAATATTCTATAAATTAGCCAGCTGGACTCATGTTTGGGGAATACATTAGCATTCCTACTCATCGATTTATAGAGGAATATAGCTGTGTAATGTAAGATGTTGTGCCATGTCTTTTGCACTGTGTTGTAATGTGATAGGAATGACGCCGAGCCATTCACTCCCATTTGAACTCACTCTATCGGACATTTACTTTCAGGCTCTGAAACGCAAGGCAAGGAGGAAGGGATCAATGAAGCACACTAAACATAGATCGCTCCTGTGTTTGGTAAAGGAAAAGCACAGTGCAAGGAACATTAACAATTTAAGAGATGTGTAATCAAGTGTTGTGCTTTGTTTTACTTTTTCCACATTACATGTACTCTGGATTCAGTCAGAGCTTCACCGGGGAATAGTCTTTAACTTCACAGGACTCCTCCTCCTTTGCACATTCCAGAGGTTTGCTTACATCTGTTATATCCCTCAGTCATTAGGAAGCAGGGCAGCGCGTACCCTGAGGCACAAAAATAGACTCCAACTAAAGCCTCACTCACTGATGACTAATCTATATTTCAATAACTGCATGCTCAGTCCAAGTTCTTCCTGTTTCCTCTCTCTTTTTTTTATCTGCTGCAAATGCTAGAGATTGACTTCTCGTTCAGAGTTTTGGGCATGTGAAGAAGAAGATGATGCTGCTGCATGTTCTGGAGTTCAATCACTTGTGTGGGATTCAGATTCAGAACTTGAAGTGCCAGCTGTCGTCTTGGTCTATGCTTCATCTGAGCTGTCCCCAGGTGTGCATGCATTTTAGACAGTCAGCACATGTACGTTTGTTTTTTTGTGGAGTTTGTAAAGCAGCTCTCAGCCCTGAATCCAATCCACCCGGCAGCCTTTTTGTAAATCTTCTCTGGAGCTGGACGGATAAAGGTGCTGCGTCAGCACACTTCAGCTGCCCCCAAGCTAAACTGAAGAATACAAAAATATTGTGGAAAAACACTGCGTGGACTGTGAACGCTGGTTCAGTGCAGCACAGTAAGAAGAGAAACTGTTCTGAATTAAGCCTTCTGCCCCTTTTGATCAGCGTGTTATCAGCTGCATCATTTGATTTGCATATGGAACGCTCTATTTGGTTATCGTGCACAAAGCTGGTTCTTAATGTGCTGGATGTGTCATAACAGTCAAAAGATTGTTGTTTTGTTTCTTTTCTCTCTCCTTTCCTGTCGCAGTCTTTTGCTGAAGTTTGCAGAGTTCCTTCAGAGTCAGACACACTTGTTTTGTGCTGGCCAGCCTTTAAAGGACCCTCCTCTTTTGAACAATCTGCTGCAGTGTGCAAATCAGAAAAAGGGCTTGCACTGAAATACTATCTTCGGCCGTCACTGTCTGTTTTTTTTTTTTATGCAATCCAGCTATCCGTGCAAACAGAGAACAGCCCATGCAATCCAGAGTACAGCCACATTTTAACCTATAATCTTAAAATACCAGAAGACACTCAAAGTGTCTTGTCCCCCCCCCAAAAAAACCCCAAATGATTGTTTACGTTCATCTCTCCCTACGAAAATAGACTGCCTTTAAAAATATTCCTCTCAATTCTGCACGCAACGCACTCAATCATCAGCCGAAGTACCTCAGGGATGTTGCTGGATGACAAATGGCCCTTTGCTCCGAGCTCTCAGCAGCTGCCGGGCAGAGTTCAGAGATGATGGAGGGCCAGAGAGGTACAAACAGGGCCAAAGATGAAAAGATGGCCCAGACATGGGGCTAAAGTTTACCATCAGGGTCATGGATAATCAGACAGATTCCAGCAGGGACATTGCACCGGGCTGTTTGGATGGGCCCAACCTGTTGGCCTGTGCAAGCTCCAGAGTAATGGGATAGTTCTGATCTGGTCCTGTAGTTATCTTACAGGGAAGTAGGAACAGAGAAAAAGAACGACACTAGAGAGCCATATTGGAAAGTGCAAATAATGAAGATGCATGAAAAAAGCAAAAAATGATTTTGTCAAAACTCAAATGTTGAATATTTGATAAATGTAGACCCTGAATCACACGTTAAGATTGCACAGCTAAGAAACACGATTCTTCCTTTTGCTCTTAGGGTGTTGCAGAAATATTCAACAGAAAAAAAACCTATTATTAAGGCTGTGTGATTTGGGAGTTATTTTCTTTTGTACTGCACATACTATGATTAAGGATTACCTTTAAACGCTGCGCGGGTAGATCAGACATTTTCTGGTTTACATGGGATTCAAAACAAGGGAGTTATTGATTTAGATGTTTTAAAGTTTGTGAGGCGTGTGAGGATGTGAAAATTAAAGCAGGCTTTTGCAGAATTTCTAAAATGTGTATTTATTTTATTTGTTTCCATTAGTCACTGCTTAAGTAGCAACAGAAATAGAATCAATTAACAGGCAACGTACGAAGTTCACTTGAAGTTTTTTTTATTACCTATAAAAATACAATATAATTAAGTACCTGTTTCATTCATGAAAGTTTAAAATTCCACTTTTTGCAGTTTTATAAATGTGTCTCTGTAATGTACGGCAGTGTTTTTCTAGTATTCAGTTGTAAAGCTGTATCAGATGAGCACACAGGCGCTGTCCATGGTGCTGCAGTTCTGCGTCTCTAAGAGCCTCTGAGAGAGGAGGAGGAGGAGGAGGAGAAGGTGGGGGGGAGTATAGCTTTCTGTATGTGAAAGTGTCTGTGTGCAAACAGGCTACATATTAGCTCCTTACGTTTCTGACAAACGTCGTACACCGTCTTAAAGAGGCCTTCACGTCTGCGGCTTTTGTCTCAACACAAATATTGAAAAAACTCGAAATATTTAAGTATTAATCCAGAAGTGGCACGAAATTATAATTTATTTTTTATTTTTTTTACACCTTAACATGCCATAGCCTACTGACAACACACGGTGCAGCTGCGTATTGAAGCTACATTACTTAAAATACAACCAAAAAAAAAAAAATCTCCATTTTTCAAATGCGTTTCTCTAAGACGCAGCATTATCAATAAAACGTTCAGGTTCGCAGATCGTCATGTGTGGCGTACCAAAAGTCTCAATGCTTTATTTTCTCGGTGTATGCTGCGTGGTTGTTTAACCAACAGTTCCCCTCGCGGCTTCATAAATAATGAGAGTGGACGGAGGGGAGCTGCAGCTGATTTGCTGATGTCAGGGGGAGCCAGTGCTGCATTTCATGGTGCAGGGTGGAAACGCGCGCTGCCATCTGCCTCTATCGGCGCTCTCAGCAAACCTCACACATGCAAGCCCGGCAAGAAAGATGCTGCCAACTCTCAAGATTTGGGCATTGTTTTCTCTGTCGCTCTGCTTCTTATGTCAACCGGCTCATTTGAAGAAGGGTTTTCGATGTCCTTCAACATGCAGCTGCTCCAGGGAGTCTATCATTTGCGTCGGGTCCTCCTATGTCCCAAGGATTTCCCCCAACGACGTCAATTCTTTGTGAGTAGCCTCTCTGTATTATGTTGAAGCTAGACAACGCACGCGTGGAAAAAACAAATATGCAGCATTAAAGGCTTCTTAAGTGGTGATCTAGTTGTCCATGGCTGTGTTTTATGACGCACACCGTCTTTAATAAGTGCTGATGTTCCCAAGCAATGCAGTCAACCTGCTCGCACTGATCACTTTTTTTTTGCATTTGCTTTGGTTGCTTCATGTTTATAATTTTGTCTTCTTCCTTTCAGGAGTATCGTCAATGGGACTTTTTCGGAGGTCAAAGAAGCAATGTTTGCTCACATGCCGTCTCTCCAGCTACTGTAAGAGTGCTACAACAGCATGTTACTCCTCTGTAGAATGCGACTTTGCCTTTATCCTGTGGAGAAAAAGCTACTATTAGGACAAAGCTATAGCGACAAATAGATTCCAGTACTTAATTTCAGTGAGTTTTGACACTAAAATGCATCTTATTTGCAAGTTGCGCACATGAGAAAGGGATCATACTGTACAGTCTTAGTGTGGTAGAGATGTGACAGTCTGAAGGTGATCACAAAAAAAAAAAATCTGTATGACAGAAATAATGACCTTGGCATGTAATGTAATAGCATTAAGAAACTACAGCTTAAATCCTCTTGAAGGACAGGTATGTTAAGTAAGTAACTTCCTTCTTATATTCAGCAGTCTCTCAGAAACAAAAAGCACAAGTACATCGGTGCATGTTATAGCAACTAGGAGGAAAGCTTTTACAAGAGCTGGACACTTTGAAAATGAATAATAGAAATCTAGTCATGAGCTGTTAGTTCAGTATCATGCTTTACTGAATTTACCCGAAGACATCAATGTAGTTTGTTTCTCCCATAAAGGAAGCTGGGATGACAGCACAAAGGCGTGGCAGAGAGCACTTCACCAAATATCTAGATCAAAAAATGATGATTTACAGCGAGAAGCATGTTGTCATGAGCTGCTAAACCATTAATTTTTTTTTGTAACCAGTCCCTTGAAAATGTCCACAAGACAAATTGCTGCAACCAAAAAAACCTAAAAGTAATGTCAGTACAATGTGTGTTTCTGTGGTGTATCTGTGTATTGACAGGATATTTGTTTTTAGCACACTTTGTTTGGTAAGTTTTTCTTGACATTTTCCAGAAGCACAGTGTGTTGAAACACTGAAGAAGCCATAAAATCTAGTGATATAGTGAGCTGTCCCACTCTCGATTGCATATATGTGGTGACATTTAAATTGTGTTGACAGCACTCGTCTCTATTTTTGTTCACTGAACCAACTTGTTTTGAACATGCAATTCACAATCTGGGACGTTCAGTCTATTTTTTTTAACGCAGACATAAAACAGTTCATCATTTTGGCAGCCATCAGCTATAAAATGTCAATTTCACTTTTCATTGCAGGCTTCTGAATTCTAATTCTCTAACAACAGTAAGGGACGATGCATTCGCAGGCCTTCCACATCTGGAGTATCTGTAAGTTTCTTCATTTTTGTTGTTGAACGCATTATGCAATCATTGGATTAGTGGAATAACTGAAAATCAATTGCACTCTTCATCTCAAAACATGACTTAGTCTTCAAGGAAAGCATTAGATTATGTGGTTAATTTAGGTTTTTCAGGAAGTGATTGAGGCAGAAAAGTATTGATTGCGCTCCCTCTAGTGGTTCAAGTTGTACAAGAAAAGAAATCCTCGCTCGATTGTCCACAACCTTTCAAACACTTTACAAATCCCTCTCAGTATTGTTGTTGGAATGACAGGAATTTAAGAAAATATGAGTCTGATATTGTGTCTTTAAAGCTTCAAGCCCAATTGAAACAGTCTTTTATTTCTACATTCCCTTTTATTTATTTTTTAAAGTATTTTCTTTGGATTTGTATGCTTTGATAAGAGAGACAGGAAAGAGGATAGAGTCAGAAATCAGGAGGGAGAGAGTGGGGAATGACATGCGGGAAAGGAGCCACAAGTCGGATTTGAACCCGGGCCGCCCGCTTAGAGGACTCCAGCCTCCATTTACGGAGCGTGCGCACTAACCACAAGGCTACTGGCGCACCTTAATTGTATTTATAATATGAAAAAGAAACACATAATTCCTGCTTATTAACATATATAAGTGTAGAAATAACAATAAAAGACCGCATGTTTTTATATAGTTTTTCAAAAACTATATGAACTAGGTCTATAAGTGTATTCGTTGTATTTATCAAACAGTGACTGATTTATTACAAGATAAAGATGGCACCTAATGGATCTGGTGACTTGACCATTCCTCTCCTTTTTGGCACAAACAGGTTCTGATTGAGCTCATTGTAGGAATATGTCTTTCATCTATTACTGTGTTTTAAGAGGCATCAATGGTCAACTACGACATCACTGATGAAGCATGCAAGTGGAGAAATGCTAAACCGATTCATTTTTCTGCTATTTCTAATTAGCTAAGGGAACTGTCCTGTCACTAGGTAATTAATTGATCATGTTTATTTTGTCTTCCACAGGTTCATTGAGAGTAATAAATTAGAGGCGACGTCCAGATATGCCTTCAGAGGACTCAGGGACTTGACTCATTTGTATGTTCCTACCTTGAAAATCCATCCTAATCAAATCCACTAAAACATCTATTATGTAACACTTCTGTCTTGTATTTAAGATATAAGATATTTAAGAGCAATTGTGGGAGATGCTAAATAGTTAACGTTTCTTAGGGTTAAGGATAACAATGTTGAAAATGTAGCATTCCAGTAAGTTTTATTTGGGATGTCCGGATGTTGATTGGCTTATTATTATTATATATTTGACAGTCCAACTGAATTTGTTTTCTTGATATTGTAACATAGGCTCTTTTTTTCTGTATTGATTGATTGTTGTCATTTTTTAGGTCTTTGGCAAACAACAACATTAAAGCGTTGCCCAGGGACATCTTCAGTGATTTGGATTCACTGATAGAGCTGTAGGTTTGTCTCACTAATCTAACCGTGTACGATCCTGTTTCCTCCCTCGTCATCTGTGTCTAGATTTTCTTTCATACATTATGCTGAGGATTATCTTCATCTATTACATTTATTTTCTTCTGAGGGGTCTGCTAGCCTTCCCATGTAAATTTTCTTGAGTGACAAAGAGTATTCCTCTTGTCCAGGGACCTTCGAGGCAATGCCTTTGAGTGCGACTGCCGTGCCAAGTGGCTTATGACGTGGCTGAAGAACACCAATGCCACAGTGTTGGATGTCATATGTGCCGGACCGGAGGACATGAAGGACAAGCGTCTCAATGATATGACCAGTCTGCACAATGAGTGCACCTCAACCGGTGAGAAACACTTGAGCCAGTTGGCCTTGTCGAGTATCAGGCTAACAAGGTCCTCTTAAAACAGGAACTGTTAAAAAAGCTGAATGTAGTTCTCTCAAGCCCCCTTTGCATTTGGACTGCACTCCTGCAAATGTTGCCCTATTGGCCAGAATGTGTGCACTGGTGAACAGAAACGGCTAAACACAATCTTTACATTTAGTCAGGGTAAGCTCGTGTTAATGCAGTAGGTAAATGTCTAGTAGTGAGACTGCTCATGACACTGACAATCTCCCCAAGTGAGGTACACCTGTGGAAGGCAATTCTGGGAAATTTCTGTAGCAGAATGGCCTGACATTGTCTACATACTATATCAGGAGGTCATGTGTGGAAGGACCTTAAGTTTACTCTTTTAATTTGGATTTCATTCTTTTTCTTTGCAGATTTTGTACTCCACCAGTCGGTCGCTTCGGAGTCCCTGTCTGTTGACACATTCAGCTATAAGAACGACGTCTACGTGACTATTGCTGCTCCCAGCACAGACAGCTGTATGGTTTACCAATGGGACCACATAGAAATGAACTTCAGGACTTATGATAACATTACAGGTATGGCAATGTCCCTGGTTGCGTGCAGCACCTATGTGGTAACCTGTTTATTTCCTTTGTCTTCCTTCCTGAATTTCCCCCTCTGGCGATCAATAAAGTGCTGTCTTGTTTTCCAGGTCAGTCCATTGTAGGGTGCAAGTCAGTTGTCATCCTGGACCAGGTTTTTGTCATTGTGGCGCAGCTCTTTGGTGGTTCCCACATCTACAAGTTTGATGAGGACCAAAGCAGGTTCAGCAAGTTCCAGGAGATAGAGGTGTCCAAGATCTCCAAGCCCAATGACATCGAGGCATTCCAGATTGGTTCTGACTCCTTCTTTGTGATTGCTGACAGCTCCAAAGCAGGCCTGTCCACCCTTTACAAGTGGAACGATAAGGGCTTTTATTCATATCAGTCGCTGCATGAATGGTACCGTGACACTGATGCAGAATTCTTGGACTTGGATGGAAAGGCCCACCTTGTCTTGGCAAGCCGCTCACAAGTTCCCGTGATCTACCAGTGGAGCCGGAGCAACCAGAAGTTTGTCCTGCAGGGCGAGATCCCCAACATGGAGGATGTTGTAGCTGTAAAGCACTTCCGGATCAAGGAGGAACTTTACCTGGCCATGACACGTTATATTGGCGACTCCAAAGTTCTGCGTTGGGGCGCCAAACAGTTTGCGGAGATCCAGGCCTTGCCCTCAAGGGGGTCCATGATTCTTCAGCCGTTCTCTTTCAAAGAGCGCTACTACCTTGCCCTGGGAAGCGATTACACATTTTCACAGATCTACCTGTGGGACGACGACGAGAAACTCTTTGACCGCTTCAAGGAGGTTTACATCCAGGCACCGCGCTCCTTCACTGTGGTTTCCACTGACCGCAGGGACTTCATCTTCACCTCAAGCTTCAAGGGAAACACACAGATCTTTGAGCACGTCATCATAGACTTGAGCTTGTGAGGGGCTCTGCCTTACATTCCTTTCTGCAATCAGACGTCTTCCACTACAAGATATATTTTCAAAAGTAAAGACAGGACCAGACTTAATGAACTCTTATCTTTTTGATTCCTAGTTAGTGTTTTGTTGCGAATAAGAGCTGGTTCAGTAGTGCTTGGAATAGCTTCCTTAGTACCTTTTAGGTATTCTTCTGAGGAATGGAAAGATTCGAAATCCAGTTTGGTGTTTTTGGATGTACAGATTTCATTGTGTTAATGGTTTAATACCCCTAAAAATGTACACCAGGACCTTGAGAGCGATCATTTTGCCTCTTGAAGGTGTTCCAGGTATGGTTGCCCCTTACCTCATGCCCTCATACCCTGTGGTAATGTTCAGTATGTTGCCTTATCAGCACTGGGGATCTGTGTTCTGATGGGCCCACAGTGCCTCTCTCTGGCCGTGATAGAGTATCACACCCCTTTGCTTTTTTGAAACAGGGAATGTCATGAAAGCACAAACCTTTAAATATATTAAAGTGAGACCCCAGCCCTTAGAGTGTAGGTATCACATGAAAATGTTACTGTAGGTGCTATAGATTATATTGCGTACAGTAAATTAAAAAAGAACGAGTTTGTTGTTCAAATTTAAGACTAATGCTATTTCAGATAAACATAAATGATAGCTTCCCATTTTCATGTAGTTCAGAGTGCTAGAAGTGGAAAAGCAGACACAAGTTCTTTTATCCATTCAGTGTTCAGGGAAATAAAATATACTAACACCATGTTTAAACAATTACCACAATTATTGGGTCATAATTAATCTTTCTTTTTGGGCTGGAACTTTAAAAAAAAATCTTACTGCAGAAATCTGTGGACTCTGATTTATAACATTTGATAAGGTGAGATAATTTGTCTGAAGATAAAGAGAACAAGACGTTTATTTTATGTAAATATATATGTCAACTTGAGTTGAGAGTCCTTTTTGGTCTCTCTTTCTGTTCTTTGAAAATACTGAATGTTAACTAGCAAGCTCTGACATGTACATAAAACAAGGACTGCAATGCCACTACCTGTTTGTCACAAAAAAAAGGGTCTGGACGGATCTTTGCACTTACTTTCAAATAATTCAAACATTACTGCAGCCTGCAAGAGCATGAAATACAAAAAAAAAAAAAGGTGTTTGCCAAATTCATTTTTTTGATGAACCTATCAGACTGAGAAGTCTTAAAGTGCATCTTTACTCTTTGATTGAATGGTATTGCAACAAAAAAAAGGAATACAGTATGCAAGCTTTACCACATGCCGATTCTTTTGTAAGAATTTGTTTAATGCATATTGAATGTTACTCTCAAGATACACTGTAAATTTAGTCATTTGAATTTCAAAATAAATGTTTAAAAGTACGACAGCAAGTGTTTTATCATTTATTGATTATTTATTATGACACTGGCGACATCAGTCACAGTCATAAAATGTTTTAAAAAAGGAAATTGCTCGCATGATTGCACCCATTGGTTTGTTGACGGTCTCAAGCCTGGAGCTCAGCACGGTAGTGGAAGCCATTTTTTTTACATTTGTATGCCTTTTGAAGAGACGATGACTCTGGACAGGATCGAGGAGTTCGCCATGAGGGGTTGTTTAATTTAGGAAGCAAAGAGAGTTGATGGAACATAAAGGATATGCCACTCACTTGTCCACCTAACTTCTCCTGAGAAAACTCATGCTTGTACTTTTACAGTAGATTACACAGTTGCTGCAGCAAATCGTTGAACTAAAGCTATCGCGCAGACTTAAAATAGACAGTACTTGTTTTAGCCTTTTCCTGTATCTTGAGTGTAGAGTGAGTATGTTTCCTGTTCGTTGGTTTTGTTTTTTTTGCCTTTTGCAGCATCACAGTTTTGCCACCTCTAACCTTCTGAGACAAGATAAAACTTGTTTATCTGTTAAAAAATTCAGTTTAAAAATAATGATCAATCTAAAGTTATTGTGTTGTCTAAACTAATACTCAAATAAGAAATAGAAAAGTATTCTTCGCACAGGTTAAATGCAAACCCTGCTATATTCATTTTAGTTATCAGCATTCTTTTTACTGTATGATATGGAATACATGTTGTGATAGACCAGTGGTTCCCAAAGTGGGGGTCGGGAAACACTAAGAGGGGAGGGTTGCAAGATTCCTTCCAAAAACAAACACAAATGTAAAACAATTTAATTAAATATTTTACACATTATAGTGAAATTATAGGTTGTTCAATTTAAAATAAAACCATTGTCCTTAATTGAGAGTTGTGTTGAAATAAAAGTGATGTGTAAATAATCCTTCAAATGTAAGTTTGCACATGACTGCATTGGTTTCTGTTGCCCTTTTATAAAAAACATTCTCAGGACACACTGAAAAATATGTAATTATTTAAGGTTGCTGTTGTTCTCTTGTTTTGTTCTCATACGTGTTTGGATAGGCCTTTTAGTGTGTGTGTCTGTGTGCAATGTTAAATGATTTAACCACTTCCAGGGACATTGGAGGTCCCCAATCTCTCACACTGTTAGGGGCTGAAAGTTGGGAACTTCAAGCCCACTGCTTTATCTTCAAGAGAGACACATTTATAGTATGAGAAGAGATCATGTTTAAAATAAATACATAAAAAAAAAAAGGAAACCAAGAACTGAAGCTAATTTTTCATCCCTGAATAACTATCTGCAGGAGATCGGGGTTCGAGTCCAAAGAAAAAAAGAGTATGCCTAAACATTGTGTTATTTATTTAGCTTATAGCCAATCCTTCTGAATTTGAAGTCAAATGATTATGACAAAGCGTCAGGACTTGACTAACTGGAATAAAAACTTGTTGGCTTTTTGGCATCCTTAGCAACCTTCACCTCAACAAGAGGGCAGCATGTAGCCTGAGAGACAAAACTGAGGGCTGAAGATCTAAATGCCTCTAAAACAGCTCAAGGCAAATTAGACTTCAGGTATAACATGAATATTTATGTCCAGCACATTGGTCTCCGCTCGCAATTAATACTTCTGTTAATCAATAAATTTTTTCAAAAACAGTACTGTAGGATAATTCAGGAAATTGCACAGTACAACATATAAATCAAATAAAAGAGGGATTACATAAGCCTAGAGTAGGCTACATACAGGAAAGTATATATGAAAGAATAAAATCAAAAATAAACTCAATAAATCAAAAACGGCGTTTTTATAGTTATTCATAAACTTGTTGCATGTTTTGTTATTTAGGAAGAGCGATTTGAGTGAATATAACTCTAGAAGTAAATTTGAAAGTTTGGGAATCGATTCTGAGAATTTCTGTTTGTGAATGAAAAACCTTGCATATAGTATAATGAAGTTCACAACATATTCAAGAGTACTGTCTTCTCTATTATAAAAGTAACAAACAATGTCTTTAAGATTCAGAGAAAAGCCTTTCACGGTTAGGAGCACAGTATGCCTAGCCCTCTGGGTTTATGGGCAGTTGCCAAGATGACGCACGAAAATGAATACCTACCTGACAACCACACCTGAATCTAACCAGTTCTGTAGCTTTCAAGAGGAGGAGGAGCAAGAGTAATAGAGAGAGATACAAGATAAAGCGCAGCATATTACAAGTCAGTTGGGACAGCTAGAAATCAGGTTTAATTCTTGCACTCTTACTCCTCAAGGCAGGTGCTCAACAGTCAGTGAAGTTATGTCACAGCCTTAAGCAAAGTGCAACAACAGAATTATTCAGAGTTGGGCTGAATTAATCATTAGTTAAATGTGTGATGCAGGAACTTATTCATCCTTCTGAGACAAGATAAAACTTGTTTATCTGTTAAAAACTTCAGTTTAAAAATAATGATCAACCTAAAGTTATTGTGTTGTCTAAACTAATACTCAAATAAGAAATAGAAAAGTATTCTTCGCACAGGTTAAATGCAAACCCTGCTATATTCATTTTAGTTATCAGCATTCTTTTTACTGTATGATATGGAATACATGTTGTGATAGACCAGTGGTTCCCAAAGTGGGGGTCGGGAAACACTAAGAGGGGAGGGTTGCAAGATTCCTTCCAAAAACAAACACAAATGTAAAACAATTTAATTAAATATTTTACACATTATAGTGAAATTATAGGTTGTTCAATTTAAAATAAAACCATCGACCTTAATTGAGAGTTGTGTTGAAATAAAAGTGATGTGTAAATTATCCTTCAAATGTAAGTTTGCACATGACTGCATTGGTTTCTGTTGCCCTTTTATAAAAAACATTCTCAGGACACACTGAAAAATATGTAATTATTTAAGGTTGCTGTTGTTCTCTTGTTTTGTTCTCATACGTGTTTGGATAGGCCTTTTAGTGTGTGTGTCTGTGTGCAATGTTAAATGATTTAACCACTTCCAGGGACATTGGAGGTCCCCAATCTCTCACACTGTTAGGGGCTGAAAGTTGGGAACTTCAAGCCCACTGGTTTATCTTCAAGAGAGACACATTTATAGTATGAGAAGAGATCATGTTTAAAATAAATACATAAAAAGAAAAAGGAAACCAAGAACTAGCTAATTTTTCATCCCTGAATAACTATCTGCAGGAGATCGGGGTTCAAGTCCAAAGAAAAAAAGAGTATGCCTAAACATCGTGTTATTTATTTAGCTTATAGCCAATCCTTCTGAATTTGAAGTCAAATGATTATGACAAAGCGTCAGGACTTGACTAACTGGAATAAAAACTTGTTGGCTTTTTGGCATCCTTAGCAACCTTCACCTCAACAAGAGGGCAGCATGTAGCCTGAGAGACAAAACTGAGGGCTGAAGATCTAAATGCCTCTAAAACAGCTCAAGGCAAATTAGACTTCAGGTATAACATGAATATTTATGTCCAGCACATTGGTCTCCGCTCGCAATTAATACTTCTGTTAATCAATAAATTTTTTCAAAAACAGTACTGTAGGATAATTCAGGAAATTGCACAGTACAACATATAAATCAAATAAAAGAGGGATTACATAAGCCTAGAGTAGGCTACATACAGGAAAGTATATATGAAAGAATAAAATCAAAAATAAACTCAATAAATCAAAAAAGGCGTTTTTATAGTTATTCATAAACTTGTTGCATGTTTTGTTATTTAGGAAGAGCGATTTGAGTGAATATAACTCTAGACGTAAATTTAAAAGTTTGGGAATCGATTCTGAGAATTTCTGTTTGTGAATGAAAAACCTTGCATATAGTATAATGAACTTCACAACATTTCAAGAGTACTGTCTTCTCTATTATAAAAGTAACAAACAATGTCTTTAAGATTCAGAGAAAAGCCTTTCACGGTTAGGAGCACAGTATGCCTAGCCCTCTGGGTTTATGGGCAGTTGCCAAGATGACGCACGAAAATGAATGCCTACCTGACAACCACACCTGAATCTAACCAGTTCTGTAGCTTTCAAGAGGAGGAGGAGCAAGAGTAATAGAGAGAGATACAAGATAAAGCGCAGCATATTACAAGTCAGTTGGGATAGCTAAAAATCGTACAACTTCGGATGTGCTGCTTCTCTTCGACTTTGTAAGTCTATTTTCCTCTATTATCATTTATCATAACACGTTTATTCATAATACAAGATATCATAAACTTATAGACTAATATAGTTGTTTTGCTCAATAAGAGAAGTTGATTTCTTACTTTAGACATAGCCTACCTTTGTCGACTATCCATTTGATTTATTTGATATTGTCATAATGGTCGTTTAATGAAAATTATACTCCATAAACTATGTGAATGGTTACTTATAGGTTACAACCCAAAATGTCTCCAGCTTTGTGCCTTCAAAGTTCAATTCGTTTTCTACCTTGAATGAGGAAGTAGGCTACAAGGTGAAGGCGTCACTCTCATTGTATAATATCTAAAACATGTTGGCACTGGCAATTGTATATTGTACCTGTTTGCTCTTGACTTTTATTCTAAATGTAATTACCATCAACCAGTACAGTAGATAAAGGAGTTTTCAAGTAGCAGAATGAACTTCTTCCACCTACAGGCTGTATGTGGTACTGCTCATTTTCTGTTGAGTTGTACTCTTCTAGCCTTCTGGATTCTGAATGAGTTTCCATCAGATTAAAATTGTCCACATAAATGAAAAAGTAGTAAGCATAATTTCTTTAGAGCTTCACTGTGCACTTTAAAAAATATATACTTGTGAAATAACATGTAAACTTTCATCTTAATCTAGATCATAGCTTTGGCTGTTGTTAGAGACCAAATGTTTTGACACTACTTCCATAATTCTTTTTTTTTTTTCATTTTATTCACAGTTACTCTGATGCAAAGAAATGAATGTCCTCATGCAGCTGCAATTGCAGCCCCCTCCAACAGAAACACATCCTATAATAGAGTGTATTAATGATAACGATCTTGAGGAGCTGAAAGAATTACTTCAGGACAACAGCATTGATCAAGTTTATCCATGCAAAGAGTGCAATGACTATATAACACCACTGATTGCTGCTGTTATTAACTACAAGACGGACATTTGTACTTACCTTTTGCAGAGGGGTGCAAACCCAGATGTTGCTTCCCAAAATGGCTTTACACCTTTGCATTATGTCTCACTATCAAAAGCACCATTTCTTTTTGTGAAAAAATTGCTGGAAAAAAAAGCTAATCCAAATGTATGCAATCTACAACAAATCACACCACTGCATACTGCAGCCATCGAAGACAGGGAAGATGTCATAAAAGAGCTCATTGATGCTGGTGCTCTGGTAGAATGTTTACCAATCACTTTTCCTGAGAGTAGCACTCACAGTGAAAAACTATTGAAGATGATTCACAGACTTGCATCAAAAGGATATCATTTATTCCAAGAAATTGGTCATTTTGTGGATATGGAACTTGCTTTGCGAAAGAATTCACCTGAAGAAGTGTTCAAAACCTTTGACAGTCACATGCTGCTGGAGCATCCTCAAACCCATCTGACCATGATTGAGACACTTTTCAATGTAAGTGGACCAGATGAGGAAAAGTACCGCCAGCGAAGTATCAAATGGCTGAAGGACACTGGAAGTGTGGACACCTACATTGCAGGTGTCGTCAAGCGCCTTCCAAACATTTCCGTGCAGGGTTGTGCACATCGAGCAATTTTGTGTTTGTACACAGTTTTGTGTACTGTTGAAGAGATAACAAATGAGCAAGCATGTACCATGATCCACCAACTACTGGAGCAGCTTGGCTCAGAAAACAGACCTGAAAGTTATGTTGTGTTTATTTTGCAAACACTTTATGTGATAACACAGAAAACAGAAGGCAAACACGGCTGGGAGCCCGAGTTTATTGTGAAGTTTTGTAGAACAATAGTTCCCTTTGTGCATGAAAAACATGCCACTGAAACGAGAGCCTTCACATACGGCATATTTGGAAACTTGGTCCTAGTCAAAGATGCAGTTAGCTTCATAACATCAGCAGGGATAACTTCAGTGCCTGATGACGTACTGACATCTGCAGACATGAAAATGCTTAAAGATCTTAAAGAAGTGCTCAGACGATTGAATAATCATCTGAGCAAATTAAACTCAGAAAGTGAAGACTTACCTGGATCCAAGAAAAAGAAGAAGAAGAAGAAGAAAAAGAAGGAAGAAGAAGAAAAGCAAGGAGCCCCAAATGATGCTGAAGTTCACACCACTGCAAATGAAGGAGCAGCAGCTGAGCGACACCACGTCAACACCACTGTTACATCAATAAAAGACAGATGGCTTCCAGTCAGTGAGAGATGGAAAGAAAAATTTGAGAAGCTCTTGAGCTCTGATGGAAGTGAAATAATCAGAATTGGGAGCATGATATATGTGAATAAAGAAGAATTTCGCATAGCAAAGGGAAGTGATGGTACAGAAGTCTTCTTGGGGTTAAGAGATGATTGCACTGAAGTTGCTATCAAAAAAATGCTTATAAGCAACTATCGTGTGCTGAAGAATGAGGAAGGATTTCTACGAAATCCAAAGCTTGATCATCCATTTATCGTACGATACATTGACTTTGCAGAGGACGAGAACTTTGGATATCTTGGTCTTCAACTTTGTGAAGACACCCTGGAAGAATACATCACTGCCAATAAAGAGGGTGGTCTGGAGATGAAGAAGAGACTTGTCTCTCAGTTCCTCGAGGGTTTAAGCGTGCTTCATTGTCAAAACTCTCCAATTCTCCACCGGGATATCAAACCACAGAATGTTTTTATTGGTAAGACAATTTAAAGATATTTTGAGTTAATGGTTGAAATTCTGAAAAAGTCAAGAGTTTTCAAATACCAAATTATGAAAAAAACGTTGTTACACTTTCTTTTTCTACAGACGTTAATGGGAGGGTAAGATTAGCTGATTTTGGCATCTGTAGACGGTTACCCAAAGGCCAAACAACTTACCGTACAGGTGCTGCTGGAACAAAGTGCTGGAAGGCCAAGGAGACCTTAGCAGAAGACACTGACATACCATACAAGTCCAACACTGATATCCAGGCAAGTTTTGTCACTCAAACGTTATCGATGACTTCTTGAAAAATGGCTTTCTTAAATGAGTCTGTTTATTCTTAAGGTGGCAGGGATGCTGATATATTATATCCTCTCTGGGGGACACCATCCTTTCGGCGACATATCCTTTAAGTGTGAGAACAACATTCATGAGGGGAAGTACACGTTGGACCATGTTCAAGATGTGGTGGCAAAGGATCTCATTGAGCGGATGATCAACGAAGAGCCAAGGAGGAGACCTAAAGTTGAAGAATGCTTGAGTCATCCTTTCTTTTGGGACCCAGACAAGTAAGAAAGAAATGCTGATTAATTGATAGATGTATGTATTAGAATCCCTGTCAAGCAATTATTCATTTCCGCTTAAAGACAATTCCACCTCTTTATTTACTGGTTAGAACGGTACAAATATTGGGATCTACTTTGATGACAGTACTTTCAGTCCCATCTAAGATGTATTGAAAGTGCTTTTCTCCTGAATATCAAAGGCAGCTGCTGCAGGCTTAGCAAGTTAAATGTCTCTCTCCCCAGCAACATTTTCTTGCTCACTAATCAGATGCCTAAACCACCTTAACTGAGTCTTTAAAATGTGAAAGATGAGTCATGGCTATTGGATAGAAAACTGTAGACATATTTCTGGCCTAACCAAATATGCAGGCCAGCCATTGGATAGACTGACATGACCATCCTATAAGCTTTGAGTTTGGGAATGCAAATTTTGTAGTGTATAGGAAGATGGCAAAGAATACATTTACCCAAAGTCATTGTTCAGGCCTTCAACAAACGCACTACTCCATCAACCAAATCAGTTTCCCCTTGTATCAAATTGGTTTACATAGAGTAGAGTAGAGCAGAGTGGTGCTTCTGGGATGAGACAGACGGACCATGGTGTGTGTGGTGGAAACACAAGCATTGGCTAGAGAAGGTGTGATCAGCTCCTGAGTACGTGGTGCAGATGGGCTGCGGCGCACACAAATGTTGCGAGGTCTCTGCATTAAATGTAGTGCTTTGTGCATTTCTTTGACACTGGCCACATTGATAATGCATTAGTAGGCTATTGGATGAGAACAGGTTTTTCTTTTTTACATTTGTCAATCATGCACCATTTATTCTCGATGTTATTCTTTTAGGAGAGTAGACTATTTGAAAACGGTTGGAAACATCGATGAAGTGGCAAACTACAAAAATGCTGATCCAAAATTAATTTCTTCACTGGAAAAACATGCTGGAGAGGGATCCTACAAACAGTGGAAACATCAGGTAACTGAAATAAATTTCACTTGGAACTTCACTTGTTTTACCTTCTAAGTTTAAATATTTTCATTAGTTCAATTATAACTTGTGTTTTGTGTATTGTGTTTTAGTTTCCAGAAGAGCTGGTCGAGACAGTGGAGGGTAAGAAGAAATCCTACTCTGAAGATATTCTGGGACTGCTGCGCTTCATTCGGAACCTCCATGAGCACTAGTAAGTTCAAGTAAACAGAAAATGATCTACTTATTGTGTTTTCATATTGATTCCTTGGTATTGTGTTATCCCCTCTTTCTAAATGTCTACATTGACATACTTCACACCTTTCAGCATGGCAACAGTAATCGTTTTGTTGTTTGTCATCGCTAAACACAAAACTGTTTATTGACAACAAAAATTAGAAATCAGATTTTTGAGTGTTTCAATTTCTTGAAACTGTGACAACCTCACTCAAAAGTACCAAAAATAAGATACATTTTGCTCCCAAAAATATTGAATTCAAAGCTGGCTTTTCAGTTCTTTTAATTCTTCAAACAAACATGGGGAAAACAGTCTTTGGTTGAAATTGCCACAACCAGTTATCATATTGAAAATAAACATTTTCTCATTTACCAAAAGGTCGGGAAATATTTCCACATTGTAGTTTAGAACTATCATATTCTTTATTCTTTATAATACAGTGTAATGTCTCTATTTTCAGTCAAAAGGATGCCGCCAAACTTGAACTGCTGTCGGTGTTTCCTGATCTGTTTGGAGGTGTTTATATATCTGCAAAAAGCCAAGGGTGGAACATGAAACCTTCCCTTAAAAGATTCTTTAGAACAGAAGAGTTTCCCAGAGACAACATCACCAGCAGATCTGCAGCGCCACCCACAAATCCTGATCAACATGTCAGTTGCCCAATTCAAGAAACTCAACAAGGATCCACAAAGCCAGCTTAAAAAGTGGCACGAGGCTCATCTTCCTCGTGATTCCAATTTATCAAGGTCTTGCTTGATAAGTGGTCACCAAGTGGTTTTGAAAAGAACTGCTGCCTTTAGCAATAAAACCTGTTGCTGGAAGGTTTTAAATCATGACAGCAAATCCCACACGGTATGTTTTTGTTTTTTAAAGTGTTCCTTATAAATGGGCCTCCTTTTGGGTGAAGGTCTTTGACTTAAAGCCACTTGACAAACCACCCAGCCCAAAGTGAGGGTCCTGCATTTGCTGATAGACATGTTTATCTATATGTTTTTTTTATCTGTATGTTTTGTTGATCTATTTTTTTGCAAGCCTCTGGATGTCAGATGATTGGCTCTTATCTAATAAGTAATAAGAAGTGTATATTTTTCACATGGAAACACACCAGCAATGTCATTGTAAAAAGTTGTCATTTTAATTAGTCTATGAAAAGAGGCCATGGTAAATATTTCCCCAAGCTTCTTTTGTAACAGCATAGACCAATTATTTTCAGTGGAGTGTGTCCTGTCCTCTAATATGACAACTGGACGGGTATGATGTCACCATACACAAGACTTTACAAGGAATCAAATCACGTCACGACTATGTATTAAGAATAAATGCATTATGCTGTAAGTCCAGCCAAAGATGATCAAATAACACAAAAGAAATGTTGGAATTTAGGCCTGATAATTTTACTATGGGCTGGAAAAGGGACTTCTTAATGAATTAGTTTTTCTCTCTTATTTTTGTATTTTGTCTCAGTCTTCTGACTTTTTTTTAAATTTTAAATTTAAATACATTTGCATATTTTATAAAATACTGTAAATCACTGTATGTGTTATTTTGTTTCTATTTTACAAAACTAAAAACTCAATACATCTTTCAAAGAAATAAAGGGACCCTATTTAGGGTTAAGACTTTTTCTGTGCAGGCTTGATCACATCTCTTTTTGTACTGTCACTTTGGAAAAGTGAAATGCTTGAAGCCACATGACTAATCACTCAGCCTAAATATGTGAGGGGGCTCCGTTGGCTGATATGTGTTTGTATACGACTCTTTTATAAAAACATTTTGAATACTTTTATACTTTTTTGCTTCATACACATCTTCTGTAATTGATATTTGTGACATGTTGGATAACAATCCTGATAAAAGCCATGGGCAAGAACTTGATTTTCCAACAGTAAAGTTGGTCTTTCTACCATACATGATTTTATGAAATGTGCTATACAAATAAAGTTTGATTGATATACTACAAGAGTTGCTGGATTTTTGAATGCATCATATCATATAAAGTTGATTTCTTAATTTATTTATTATGATATAGGCCTATAATTATTTTTTCAAAAGCTCATGTACATAGATGAGAGGGTTAGTAGAATATTGGAAACACCTAAAAATTACAATGTACTCCATTAAGACACCAACCCACTTCAAACTCACTAAATGTAGACTTGGAATTATTAGTCTTTCCTTTTGAACTATGGCAACAAAAGCGGGAAAACTTATTTGGGGTTCGGGTTTGATTCCAACCTGTGGCTCCTTCCCTGCATGTATTTTCCTACTCTCTCATCCCAACTTCCTACTCTACTACACTGTCCTATCTAAAAGCAAAAAGCCCCCGATTAATTGTATAATAATTGTAATTGTTGCTCCTGTTATCTCAGAGCAACAACACTGGTTTCCCTATGAAAACAACATTTCAGCTCTTTTTTGAGAACTCTAGAAATTACAGGAAAACCAGTGTTGTTGCTTACAAAATAAAAAAGCTATTTTTCAGGAAACATACATTTACTCTTTATCACGGGAGAACAGAGTATAATTTAAAAAAAAAAGCATATTAAATGATGTGACATTTTCCCCAACATGCTTTTATTTTGAAGGAGATTCCACTTTCGTCATTGCTCATTCTTTTCCATTGGTGTGTAAGAAAAATGACGGCAGTGTAACACAAATTATAGTTTCATGTGTAAATGCTTTAAAAATTGAATAATAATTATATTCTTAAAGGATATTCTACCGGAAGTAGTCTATTTTTTCTTTTTCGGTACTCATTGTGTGTGACTTGACGGCAGAGCCAATAAAGTGACGCTGCAGGATAAACAAACGGAAAAGAAGCAGCTCGGACGGAGGCAGAGAGAGGGGGGGGGTCCTGTTCCCTCACATTTCTCTTTTATTTAGGATAATGCAGTCTTCCAAGAGGAGTGAGGGCGACTGGCAGGGGCTCGTTAGCGAGGTAAGTGAAAGGCGACGAACACCGGGAACAGCTGTTGCAGAGACGGACACATTTTCTCACCGACTCCGTTGTCCATATGGGGAAAAAAAAGCGTCAGTCCTAGAATAAATAGACCAAGTAGCTATTTGATATCACCTAGCTATCATATAAAACCTCACTTTTCTTCTTAATTATACGTGAGACAAGATAAGGATTCATTGACGGTGGAAGCTTGCCTGCAGGCCGACAGCATCCGAGCCTCTTGGGTTTGTGAAATGTGTCGACTCTCCTCCTCCTCTTGTCACCTTTAAACACGCAAGGTGCTTTAAAGAACAGATGAAAACACACCTGTGGGGCTACCTGGTATAAACTATCACTGCTGGAAGACATTTCAATTAAACCTCCCGAGGGAGTTTATTGTGAAGTTTGAATTTTGGAAGGTGTAATTTAAGACTATGTCAGATAGTCTTAGTGTAATAATATTTAGCCTACTAAATGACACTCGTCGCCGTTCATGTATTCCCTAAACAGCTTTCGAATAGCCGACTTAAAGACCAATTGAAACACCACACAGCGATTACATTTCAAAAGAATAACAATGGGGTCATTTAAAGTGTTTTAATAGGTAGTTTACCTATCAAAGGATTTTAAAAAAATCTACATCAGGCCTAACTATTTTTTTTATTATTATTATTATTATTTTATTTTTTTAGGCCTAACTATTGGTTTTATTATTATTATTATTTTTTTTTTTTTAGGCCGAACTATTGGTTTTATATTATTATTATTATTATTATTATTATTATTTTATTTTATTTTATTTTTATATTTTTAGGCCTAACTATTTTATTATTATTATTATTATTATTATTATTATTATTATCATTATTATTATTATTTTTATTTTTTTATATACATTATTTTTATTTTTTTTATGCCTAACTATTAGCAGTAGGTGTAGGAAGCATGAGCTTGAAACCATATGAAAAGCTTTGCTGAACACTATAGTAGCTGTCTTTTAATGTGGTTATGAGCTGGTCTGTCTGCTATCAAGGTTCACTCTGCTTCTTCTAACGTGTGGCTTATCATCACTTGAAACACTTGGCCGTGCTGTGTGTTTTTTCCACCTGTCAGGAACAGGTTGGTGAAATTTGTACAGCTGAGCAATTTCAACATTTCAGCCTAGACCTGCAAAAATCTATCAAAAACTATTTGCCTAAAATAAAAAGAATGATGAGAGCACTTTTCACTTAAAAAACTTTACTACAATTTAAAGAGAATAATAATTTATATCGTAAAACTTCAGATGAGTACATGTATATATAACTAGTCGTCTGTTGCATCCCTATTTATATGACAGGATCAGGGCCATGGAGGAAATAACAAAGCCCAAAACAAGCAACTACATACTGGAGTTGTTCTGATATCTCTACAGATGTACCCTGGTCCATACACAACACAAAGAGTGTGATGATCTGTAATAAACTGTTTCCATGTTGCATATGTAATAATGCTGCTGCCCTCTGTTCTGTCCCTGTGTGCGATTTTTTGTGTAGTTTCTGGTGTGTAAGCGCAAGCTGGAGAGCAAGAAAGAGGCCCTCCTCATTCTGTCCAAGGAGTTGGACACCTGTCAACAAGAAAGAGACCAGTACAAGCTGATGGCTAACCAGCTGAGGGAGCGCCACCAAGTACAGGGAACTTATAGTGAGTGTTTCACGCCTTCCACGTGATCTTTATTTGATGCTTTTATGTGTACATTTATATCACTGTGCACAATGCATATTTGCTATTTTGTGCTCAGTCATAAAATCTTCAAAATAATTATATAACTCTTTTTTCAGGATGGGGACACGTCTTTGCCTCCAGAAAAATGCAATCAAGTAAGCTGCTGTTGATTCCTGCCATTTTGGCTTGTGTAGGATGGCTCGATCTGCCTCCAATCAGCTGTTTTGTAGTCTGTGTTCCTTTTTGCTTCGTCTCGATCGGGAACATCTCCAAATGGCCTGTTTGAGCACACCAGGGACACATATTAGTGTTAAAAAAAACATGGTAAAGTCTACTTTGCATATTATGTGACCTTTAATTAATCGTGATAAAGTAGTTAATGACTACAGCCCTAGTTCAACTTAACCAGTTTCTACATTAAAATATTTTTGTCGTTTAAACCTCACAAACATTTAGCCTGGCTTTCTTTTTCTAGATGGAGGAGATGGAGCACAACTTGAAGGCTCTGACCGATGAGCTGCAGGACGTCAAAGCAGAGCGGAACGTTTTCAGGGAGAAGGCGTACAGACTCAACATGGAGCTCAACCACATCTTGGGCAACCGTGAGGCACGCATCATTGACGTCGACGCCCTCTGCATGGAGAACAGGCAAGTGGGACAAAGTCGCAATCATCATATGTGTAGAACTTCCCCTAAAAGGTTTTTAACCAATTCAATTGTGGCTTTCTAAATCTCCAATCCGAATGATTGTAATAATAAAACATTCTTTTTGTGAAAGGCAATTCTGGGAAATTTCTGTAGCAGAATGGCCTGACATTGTCTACAAATATCAGGAGGTCATGTGTGGAAGGACCTTAAGTTTACTCTTTTAATTTGGATTTCATTCTTTTTCTTTGCAGATTTTGTACTCCACCAGTCGGTCGCTTCAGAGTCCCTGTCTGTTGACACATTCAGCTATAAGAATGACGTCTACGTGACTATTGCTGCTCCCAGCACAGACAGCTGTATGGTTTACCAATGGGACCACATAGAAATGAACTTCAGGACTTATGATAACATTACAGGTATGGCAATGTCCCTGGTTGCGTGCAGCACCTATGTGGTAACCTGTTTATTTCCTTTGTCTTCCTTCCTGAATTTCCCCCTCTGGCGATCAATAAAGTGCTGTCTTGTTTTCCAGGTCAGTCCATTGTAGGGTGCAAGTCAGTTGTCATCCTGGACCAGGTTTTTGTCATTGTGGCGCAGCTCTTTGGTGGTTCCCACATCTACAAGTTTGATGAGGACCAAAGCAGGTTCAGCAAGTTCCAGGAGATAGAGGTGTCCAAGATCTCCAAGCCCAATGACATCGAGGCATTCCAGATTGGTTCTGACTCCTTCTTTGTGATTGCTGACAGCTCCAAAGCAGGCCTGTCCACCCTTTACAAGTGGAACGATAAGGGCTTTTATTCATATCAGTCGCTGCATGAATGGTACCGTGACACCGATGCAGAATTCTTGGACTTGGATGGGAAGGCCCACCTTGTCTTGGCAAGCCGCTCACAAGTTCCCGTGATCTACCAGTGGAGCCGGAGCAACCAGAAGTTTGTCCTGCAGGGCGAGATCCCCAACATGGAGGATGTTGTAGCTGTAAAGCACTTCCGTATCAAGGAGGAACTTTACCTGGCCATGACACGTTATATTGGCGACTCCAAAGTTCTGCGTTGGGGCGCCAAACAGTTTGCGGAGATCCAGGCCTTGCCCTCAAGGGGGTCCATGATTCTTCAGCCGTTCTCTTTCAAAGAGCGCTACTACCTTGCCCTGGGAAGCGATTACACATTTTCACAGATCTACCTGTGGGACGACGACGAGAAACTCTTTGACCGCTTCAAGGAGGTTTACATCCAGGCACCGCGCTCCTTCACTGTGGTTTCCACTGACCGCAGGGACTTCATCTTCACCTCAAGCTTCAAGGGAAACACACAGATCTTTGAGCACGTCATCATAGACTTGAGCTTGTGAGGGGCTCTGCCTTACATTCCTTTCTGCAATCAGACGTCTTCCACTACAAGATATATTTTCAAAAGTAAAGACAGGACCAGACTTAATGAACTCTTATCTTTTTGATTCCTAGTTAGTGTTTTGTTGCGAATAAGAGCTGGTTCAGTAGTGCTTGGAATAGCTTCCTTAGTACCTTTTAGGTATTCTTCTGAGGAATGGAAAGATTCGAAATCCAGTTTGGTGTTTTTGGATGTACAGATTTCATTGTGTTAATGGTTTAAAACCCCTAAAAATGTACACCAGGACCTTGAGAGCGATCATTTTGCCTCTTGAAGGTGTTCCAGGTATGGTTGCCCCTTACCTCATGTCCTCATACCCTGTGGTAATGTTCAGTATGTTGCCTTATCAGCACTGGGGATCTGTGTTCTGATGGGCCCACAGTGCCTCTCTCTGGCCGTGATAGAGTATCACACCCCTTTGCTTTTTTGAAACAGGGAATGTCATGAAAGCACAAACCTTTAAATATATTCAAGTGAGACCCCAGCCCTTAGAGTGTAGGTATCACATGAAAATGTTACTGTAGGTGCTATAGATTATATTGCGTACAGTAAATTAAAAAAAGAACGAGTTTGTTGTTCAAATTTAAGACTAATGCTATTTCAGATAAACATAAATGATAGCTTCCCATTTTCATGTAGTTCAGAGTGCTAGAAGCGGAAAAGCAGACACAAGTTCTTTTATCCATTCAGTGTTCAGGGAAATAAAATATACTAACACCATGTTTAAACAATTACCACAATTATTGGGTCATAATTAATCTTTCTTTTTGGGCTGGAACTTAAAAAAAAAATCTTACTGCAGAAATCTGTGGACTCTGATTTATAACATTTGATAAGGTGAGATAATTTGTCTGAAGATAAAGAGAACAAGAGGTTTATTTTATGTAAATATATATGTCAACTTGAGTTGAGAGTCCTTTTTGGTCTCTCTTTCTGTTCTTTGAAAATACTGAATGTTAACTAGCAAGCTCTGACATGTACATAAAACAAGGACTGCAATGCCACTACCTGTTTGTCACAAAAAAAAGGGTCTGGACGGATCTTTGCACTTACTTTCAAATAATTCAAACGTTACTGCAGCCTGCAAGAGCATGAAATACAAAAAAAAAAAAGGTGTTTGCCAAATTCATTTTTTTGATGAACCTATCAGACTGAGAAGTCTTAAAGTGCATCTTTACTCTTTGATTGAATGGTATTGCAACAAAAAAAAAGGAATACAGTATGCAAGCTTTACCACATGCCGATTCTTTTGTAAGAATTTGTTTAATGCATATTGAATGTTACTCTCAAGATACACTGTAAATTTAGTCATTTGAATTTCAAAATAAATGTTTAAAAGTACGACAGCAAGTGTTTTATCATTTATTGATTATTTATTATGACACTGGCGACATCAGTCACAGTCATAAAATGTTTTCAAAAAAGGAAATTGCTCGCATGATTGCACCCATTGGTTTGTTGACGGTCTCAAGCCTTGAGCTCAGCATGGTAGTTGAAGCCATTTCTGTTACATTTGTATGCCTTTTGAAGAGACGATGACTCTGGACAGGATTGAGGAGTTCGCCATGAGGGGATTTTTATTTTAGGAAGCAAAGAGAGTTGATGGAACATAAAGGATATGCCACTCACTTGTCCACCTGCCTTCTCCTGAGAAAACTCATGCTTGTACTTTTACAGTAGATTACACAGTTGCTGCAACAAAACGTTGAACTAAAGCTATCGCACAGACTTAAAATAGACAGTACTTGTTTTAGCCTTTTCCTGTATCTTGAGTGTAGAGTGAGTATGTTTCCTGTTCGTTGTTGTTGTTGTTGTTTTTTGCCTTTTGCAGCATCACAGTTTTGCCACCTCTAACGTCTTTAGGATTTGCTTTGTAAGTTGGATATGTGAGATAGTGATGTTGGTTGGTTAAAGATAGCTCTGTAAATTTGTCTACATGAAATAATACAATTTACAAATATCACTGAAGCTATAGAGGTGAACTGTTTCTGTTGCATTGTTTTCTCATTTTTTTCTCTATCCTATGGGACTCATGTTAAGTAAGTTCTTAATGTTGATCTAAATTCAGAGCTAAGACTTTGTAGGTTTCAGGTTTAAATGTGGCACTCCTACCCCTCTAGACAGCTGCTCAACAGTCAGTTGTGTAATGTCACAGCCTGAGGCAAAGTGCAACATAGATTAGATTATACTTTATTGATCCCCAGTGGGGAAATTCAGGCATTGCAGCAGCAAGACAGAGAATATCAAATACATCAAAGTACAAATAAAAATAATAATAGGAGGTATATAGATAAAATATAAATAGTGGGGTGAACTATACAGGACTATTAAGAGTTATGTGCAGTGAATGGCAAATTAAAGTGTCCAGCGATGATTTCAAGAGAATTGTGTGTGATCAAAGTTTCAAGTTATGTAAACAACAATATGATATGACAGTATAACAATAACAGTGCAGTTATAAGAAGAAGTAGTGGGCAATATAGTTATGTTACATTGTTATATAATAAAACATAATCCAGAATGTGATTATCTCACAGACACATGATTAAAGTAAGTTTAACTGAGAGAAGAGTTTTATTCATAGAGGGGCCGGGACATCGTTGATTGACAGTCACCATGGTTACCTGCCCGCTGCACACTAAACGAGAGGAGAAAGAGCTGCTGACTGACATCACTTCAAATGCATAGAAATAAATGATTGTACTGTCGGGATGGTATGGAGTTTTTTTACGAGCTAACTCTTAAGTTTCGTTTTCATTTTCAGCAATGAAGTCTGAAAGTCGCCTGAGAGCCAAAACTGAGGGCTAAAGATCTTAAACACGAGTAAAACTGCTCAATAGTCTTCACACATTATATCCACTCCGCTCGCAATTAGTTCATGGGCAGTTGCCAAGATGACTTTTAACTGATAATGAAAGACTACCTGACAACTCGAATATTGCCAGGGGTGTAGCTCTAAAGAGGAGGAGCAAGAGTAATAGAAAAAGAAGAGGAAATAGCGCATCATAGGCCACGTCAGTGGGAAGGAAATCGTACAACTTCGGATGTGCTGCTTCTCTTCGACTTTGTAAGTCTATTTTCCTCTGTTATCATTTAACACGTTTATTCATAATACAAGATATCATAAACTTATAGACTAATATAGTTGTTTTTCTCAATAAGAGAAGTTGATTTCTTACTTTAGACATAGCCTACCTTTGTCTACTATCCATTTGATATGTATTTGATATTGTCATAATGGTCGTTTAATGAAAATTATACTCCATAAACTATGTGAATGGTTACTTATAGGTTACAACCTAAAAATGTCTCCAGCTTTGTGCCTTCAAAGTTCAATTCGTTTTCTACCTTGAATGAGGAAGTAGGCTACAAAATGAAGGTGTCACTCTCATTGTATAATATCTAAAAACATGTTAGCACTGGCAATTGTATGACCTGTTTGCTCTTGATTTTTATTTCTAAATTTAATTACCATCAACCCATGCAACCTTTCTTAACCAGTACAGTAGATAAAGGAGTTTTCAAGTAGCAGAATGAACTTATTCCACCTACAGGCTGTATGTGGTACTGCTCATTTTCTGTTGAGTTGTACTCTTCTAGCCTTCTGGATTCTGAATGAGCTGCCATCAGATTAAAATTGTCCACATAAATGAAAAAGTAGCAAGCATAATTTCTTTAGAGCTTCATTGTGCACTTTAAAATATATATACTTGTGAAATAACATGTAAACTTTCATCTTAATCTAGATCATAGCTTTGGCTGTTGTTATAAACTTTAGAATGATACCAAATGTTTTGACACTACTTCTATAATTCTTTTCCTTTTCATTTTATTCACAGTTACTCTGATGCAAAGAAATGAATGTCCTCATGCAGCTGCAATTGCAGCCCCCTCCAACAGAAACACATCCTATAATAGAGTGTATTAATGATAACGATCTTGAGGAGCTGAAAGAATTACTTCAGGACAACAGCATTGATCAAGTTTATCCATGCAAAGAGTGCAATGACTATATAACACCACTGATTGCTGCTGTTATTAACTACAAGACGGACATTTGTACTTACCTTTTGCAGAGGGGTGCAAACCCAGATGTTGCTTCCCAAAATGGCTTTACACCTTTGCATTATGTCTCACTATCAAAAGCACCATTTCTTTTTGTGAAAAAATTGCTGGAAAAAAAAGCTAATCCAAATGGATGCAATCTACAACAAATCACACCACTGCATACTGCAGCCATCGAAGACAGGGAAGATGTCATAAAAGAGCTCATTGATGCTGGTGCACAGGTAACATTGTTACCAATCATTTATCCTGAAAGTAGCACTCACAATAAACAACTATCACAGATGATTCACGGCCTTGCATCAAAAGGACATCATTTAGTCAAAGAAATTGGTCATTTTGTGGATATGGAACTTGCTTTGCAAAAGAATCCGCCTGAAGAAGTGTTCAAAACCTTTGACAGTCACATGCTGCTGGAGCATCTTCAAACCCATCTGACCATGATTGAGACACTTTTTAATGTAAGTGGACCAAATATGGAAAAGTACCGCCAGGGAAGTATCAAATGGCTGAAGGACACTGGAAGTGTGGACACCTACATTGCAGGTGTAGTCAAGCGCCTTCCAAACATTTTGCAGGGTAATACACTTCAAGCTATTTTTTGTTTGTATGCAGTTTTGTGTACTGTTGAAGAGATAACAAATGAGCAAGCATGTACCATGATCCACCAACTACTGGAGCAGCTTGGCTCAGAAAACAGACCTGAAAGTTATGTTGTGTTTATTTTGCAAACACTTTATGTGATAACACAGAAAACAGAAGGCAAACACGGCTGGGAGCCCGAGTTTATTGTGAAGTTTTGTAGAACAATAGTTCCCTTTGTGCATGAAAAACATGCCACTGAAACGAGAGCCTTCACATACGGCATATTTGGAAACTTGGTCCTAGTCAAAGATGCAGTTAGCTTCATAACATCAGCAGGGATAACTTCAGTGCCTGATGACGTACTGACATCTGCAGACATGAAAATGCTTAAAGATCTTAAAGAAGTGCTCAGACGATTGAATAATCATCTGAGCAAATTAAACTCAGAAAGTGAAGACTTACCTGGATCCAAGAAAAAGAAGAAGAAGAAGAAGAAGAAAAAGAAGGAAGAAGAAGAAAAGCAAGGAGCCCCAAATGATGCTGAAGTTCACACCACTGCAAATGAAGGAGCAGCAGCTGAGCGACACCACGTCAACACCACTGTTACATCAATAAAAGACAGATGGCTTCCAGTCAGTGAGAGATGGAAAGAAAAATTTGAGAAGCTCTTGAGCTCTGATGGAAGTGAAATAATCAGAATTGGGAGCATGATATATGTGAATAAAGAAGAATTTCGCATAGCAAAGGGAAGTGAGGGTACAGAAGTCTTCTTGGGGTTCAGAGATGATGGCACTGAAGTTGCTATCAAAAAAATGCTTATAAGCAACTATCGTGTGCTGAAGAATGAGGAAGTATTTCTACGACATCCAAAGCTTGATCATCCATTTATCGTACGATACATTGACTTTGCAGAGGATAAAAACTTTGGATATCTTGGTCTTCAACTTTGTGAAGACACCCTGGAAGAATACATCAATGACAATAAAGAGGGTGGTCTGGAGATGAAGAAGAGACTTGTCTCTCAGTTCCTCGAAAGTTTATGGGTGCTTCATTGTCAAAACTCTCCAATACTCCACCGGGATCTCAAACCACAGAATGTTTTTATTGGTAAGACAATTTAAAGATATTTTGAGTTAACGGTTGAAATTCTGAAAAAGTCAAGAGTTTTCAAATCCCAAATTATGAAAAAAAACGTTGTTACACTTTCTTTTTCTACAGACGTTAATGGGAGGGTAAGATTAGCTGATTTTGGCATCTGTAGACGGTTACCCAAAGGCCAAACAACTTACCGCACAAGTGCTGCTGGAACAAAGTGCTGGAAGGCCAAGGAGACCTTAGCAGAAGACACTGACATACCATACAAGTCCAACACTGATGTCCAGGCAAGTTTTGTCACTCAAACGTTATCGATGACTTCTTGAAAAATGGCTTTCTTAAATGAGTCTGTTTATTCTTAAGGTGGCAGGGATGCTGATATATTATATCCTCTCTGGGGGACACCATCCTTTTGGCGACATATCCTTTGAGTGTGAGTACAACATTCATAAGGGGAAGTACACGTTGGACCATGTTCAAGATGTGGTGGCAAAGGATCTCATTGAGCGGATGATCAACCAAGAGCCAAAGGAGAGACCTAAAGTTGAAAAATGCTTGAGTCATCCTTTCTTTTGGGACCCAGACAAGTAAGAAAGAAATGCTGATTAATTGATAGATGTATGTATTAGAATCCCTGTCAAGCAATGATTCATTTCTGCTGAAAGACAATTCCACTTCTTTGGTCGGTCTACAAATTTGGTCAAGTGTTAAAGACCTCTTTATTTACTGGTTAGAACGGTACAAATATTGGGATCTACTTTGATGACAGTACTTTCAGTCCCATCTAAGATGTATTGAAAGTGCTTTTCTCCTGAATATCAAAGGCAGCTGCTGCAGGCTTAGCAAGTTAAGTGTCTCTCTCCCCAGCAACATTTTCTTGCTCACTAATCAGATGTCTAAACCACCTTAACTGACTCTTTAAAACGTGAAAGATGAGTCATGGCTATTGGATAGAAAACTGTAGACATATTTCTGGCCTAACCAAATATGCAGGCCAGCCATTGGATAGACTGACATTACCATCCTATAAGCTTTGAGTTTGGGAATGCAAATTTTGTAGTGTATAGGAAGATGGCAAAGAATACATTTACCCAAAGTCATTGTTCAGGCCTTCAACAAACGTACTACTCCATCAACCAAATCAGTTTCCCCTTGTATCAAATTAGTTTACATAGAGTAGAGCAGAGCAGAGTGGGGCTTCTGGGATGAGCCAGATGGACCATGGTGTGTGTGGTGGAAACACAAGCATTAGCTAGAGAACGTGTGATCAGCTCCTGAGTGCGTGGTGCAGATGGGCTGCGGCACACACAAATGTTGCGGGGTCTCGGCATTAAATGTAGTGCTTTGTGCATTTTTTGACACTGGCCACATTGATAATGCATTAGTAGGCTATTGGATGAGAACAGGTTTTTCTTTTTTACATTTGTCAATCATGCACCATTTATTCTCGATGTTATTCTTTTAGGAGAGTAGACTATTTGAAAATGGTTGGAAACATCGATGAAGTGAAACACTACAAAAAAGCTGATCCAGAATTAATTTCTTCACTGGAAAAACATGCTGGAGAGGGATCCTACAAACAGTGGAAACATCGGGTAAGTGAAATAAATTTCATTTGGAACTTCACTTGTTTTACCTTCTAAGTTTAAATATTTTCCTTAGTTCAATTATAACTTGTGTTTTGGTGTTTTGTGTTTTAGTTTCCAGAAGAGCTGGTCCAGAGAGTGGAGGGTAAGAAGAAACCCTACTCTGAAGATATTCTGGGACTGCTGCGCTTTATTCGGAACCTCCATGAGCACTAGTAAGTTCTAGTAAACAGAAAATGATCTCCTTATTGTGTTTTCATATTGATTCCTTGGTATTGTGTTATCCCCTCTTTCTAAATGTCTACACTGACATACTTCATACCTTTCAGCATAGTAACAGTTATCGTGTTGTTGTTTGTCATCGCTAAACGCAAAACTGTTTATTGACAACAAAAATTAGAAATCAGATTTTTGAGTGTTTCAATTTCTTGAAACTGTCACAACCTCACTCAAAAGTACCAAAAATAAGATACATTTTGCTCCCAAAAATATTGAATTCAAAGCTGGCTTTTCAGTTCTTTTAAATTCTTCAAACAAACATGGGGAAAACAGTCTTTGGTTGAAATTGCCACAACCAGTTATCATATTGAAAATAAACATTTTCTCATTTACCAAAAGGTCGGGAAATATTTCCACATAGTAGTTTAGAACTATCATAGTCATTCTTTATAATACAGTGTAATGTCTCTATTTTCAGTGAAGAGGATGCCGCCAAACTTGATCTGCTGTCGATGTTTCCTGATCTAATTGTAGGTGTTTATAAATCTGCAAAAAGCCAAGGGTGGAACAAAAAACCTTCCCTTAAAAGATTCTTTAGAACAGAAGAGTTTCCCAGAGACAACATCACCAGCAGATCTGCAGCGCCACCCACAAATCCTGATCAACATGTCAGTTGCCCAATTCAAGAAACTCAACAAGGATCCACAAAGCCATCTTAAAAAGTGGGACTAGGCTCATCTTCCTCGTGATTCCAATTTATCAAGGTCTTGCTTGATAAGTGGTCACCAAGTGGTTTTGAAAAGAACTGCTGCCTTTAGCAATAAAACCTGTTGCTGGAAGGTTTTAAATCATGACAGCAAATCCCACACGATATGTTTTTGTTTTTTAAAGTGTTCCTTATAAATGGGCCTCCTTTTGGGTGAAGGTCTTTGACTTAAAGCCACTTGACAAACCACCCAGCCCAAAGTGAGGGCCTGCATTTGCTGATAGACATGTTTATCTATATGTTTTTTTTATTTGTATGTTTTGTTGATCTATTTTTTTGCAAGCCTCTGGATGTCAGATGATTGGCTCTTATCTAATAAGTAATAAGAAGTGTATATTTTTCACATGGAAACACACCAGCAATGTCATTGTAAAAAGTTGTCATTTTAATTAGTCTATGAAAAGAGGCCATGGTAAATATTTCCCCAAGCTTCTCTTGTAACAGCATAGACCAATTATTTTCAGTGGAGTGTGTCCTGTCCTCTAATATGACAACTGGACGGGTATGATGTCACCATACACAAGACTTTACAAGAAATCAAATCACGTCTCGACTATGTATTAAGAATAAATGCATTATGCTGTAAGTCCAGCCAAAGATGATCAAATAACACAAAAGAAATGTTGGAATTTAGGCCTGATAAGTTTACCACGGGCTGGAAAAGGGACTTCTTAATGAATTAGTTTTTCTATCTTATTTTTGTATTTTGTCTCAGTCTTCTGACTTTTTTTTAAATTTTACATTTAAATACATTTGCATTTTTTGGTAAAATACTGTAAATCACTGTATGTGTTATTTTGTTTCTATTTTACAAAACTAAAAACTCAATACATCTTTCAAAGAAATAAAGGGACCCTATTTAGGGTTAAGACTTTTTCTGTGCAGGCTTGATCACATCTCTTTTTGTACTGTCACTTTGGAAAAGTGAAATGCTTGAAGCCACATGACTAATCACTCAGCCTAAATATGTGAGGGGGCTCCGTTGGCTGATATGTGTTTGTATACGACTCTTTTATAGAAATATTTTGAATACTTTTATACTTTTTTGCTTCATACACATCTTCTGTAATTGATATTTGTGACATGTTGGATAACAATCCTGATAAAAGCCATGGGCAAGAACTTGATTTTCCAACAGTAAAGTTGGTCTTTCTACCATACATGATTTTATGAAATGTGCTATACAAATAAAGTTTGATTGATATACTACAAGAGTTGCTGGATTTTTGAATGCATCATGTCATATAAAGTTGATTTCTTAATTTATTTATTATGATATAGGCCTATAATTATTTTTTCAAAAGCTCATGTACATAGATGAGAGAGTTAGTAGAATATTGGAAACACCTAAAAATTACAATGTACTCCATTAAGACACCAACCCACTTCAAACTCACTAAATGTAGACTTGGAATTATTAGTCTTTCCTTTTGAACTATGGCAACAAAAGCGGGAAAACTTATTTGGGGTTCGGGTTTGATTCCAACATGTGGCTCCTTCCCCGCATGTATTTTCCTACTCTCTCATCCCAACTTCCTACTCTACTACACTGTCCTATCTAAAAGCAAAAAGCCCCCGATTAATTGTATAATAATTGTAATTGTTACTCCGGTTATCTCAGAGCAACAACACTGGTTTCCCTATGAAAACAACATTTCAGCTCTTTTTTGAGAACTCTAGAAATGACAGGAAAACCAGTGTTGTTGCTTACAAAATAAAAAAGCTATTTTTCAGGAAACATACATTTACTCTTTATCACGGGAGAACAGAGTATATATTTTTTTAAAAAGCATATTAAATGATGTGACATTTTCCCCAACATGCTTTTATTTTGAAGGATATTCCACTTTCGTCATTGCTCATTCTTTTCCATTGGTGTGTAAGAAAAATGACGGCAGTGTAACACAAATTATAGTTTCATGTGTAAATGCTTCAAAAATTGAATAATAATTATATTCTTAAAGGATATTCTAGCGGAAGTAGTCTATTTGTCCTTTTTCTGTACTCATTGTGTGTGACTTGACGGCAGAGCCAATAAAGTGACGCTGCAGGATAAACAAACGGAAAAGAAGCAGCTCGGACGGAGGCAGAGAGAGGGGGGGGTCCTGTTCCCTCACATTTCTCTTTTATTTAGGATAATGCAGTCTTCCAAGAGGAGTGAGGGCGACTGGCAGGGGCTCGTTAGCGAGGTAAGTGAAAGGCGACGAACACCGGGAACAGCTGTTGCAGAGACGGACACATTTTCTCACCGACTCCGTTGTCCATATGGGGAAAAAAAAGCGTCAGTACTAGAATAAATAGACCAAGTAGCTATTTGATATCACCTAGCTATCATATAAAACCTCACTTTTCTTCTTAATTATACGTGAGACAAGATAAGGATTCATTGACGGTGGGAGCTTGCCTGCAGGCCGACAGCATCCGAGCCTCTTTGGTTTGTGAAATGTGTCGACTCTCCTCCTCCTCTTGTCACCTTTAAACACGCAAGGTGCTTTAAAGAACAGATGAAAACACACCTGTGGGGCTACCTGGTATAAACTATCACTGCTGGAAGACATTTCAATTAAACCTCTCGAGGGAGTTTATTGTGAAGTTTGAATTTTGGAAGGTGTAATTTAAGACTATGTCAGATAGTCTTAGTGTAATAATATTTAGCCTACTAAATGACACTCGTCGCCGTTCATGTATTCCCTAAACAGCTTTCGAATAGCCGACTTAAAGACCAATTGAAACACCACACAGCGATTACATTTCAAAAGAATAACAATGGGGTCATTTAAAGTGTTTTAATAGGTAGTTTACCTATCAAAGGATTTTAAAAAAATCTACATCAGGCCTAACTATTTTTTTTATTATTATTATTATTATTTCATTTTTTTAGGCCTAACTATTGGTTTTATTATTATTATTATTATTTTTTTTTTAGGCCGAACTATTGGTTTTATATTATTATTATTATTATTATTATTATTATTTTATTTTATTTTATTTTTATATTTTTAGGCCTAACTATTTTATTATTATTATTATTATTATTATTATTATTATTATCATTATTATTATTATTTTTATTTTTTTATATACATTATTTTTATTTTTTTTATGCCTAACTATTAGCAGTAGGTGTAGGAAGCATGAGCTTGAAACCATATGAAAAGCTTTGCTGAACACTATAGTAGCTGTCTTTTAATGTGGTTATGAGCTGGTCTGTCTGCTATCAAGGTTCACACTGCTTCTTCTAACGTGTGGCTTATCATCACTCTAAACACTTGGCTGCTGTGTGTTTTTTCTACCTGTCAGGAACAGGTTGGTGAAATTTGTACAGCTGTGCTATTTCAACATTTCAGCCTAGACCTGCAAAAATCTATCAAAAACTATTTGCCTAATATAAAAAGGAAAAATGAATTGTTTTGGTGTTTCTTCATTAAAAAAAGGTCCAACATTTCCTGCTTTCAGCCATGTGATTCAAGGATCTGCTGTATTTTGTAATTTTGTATCAAAAAAATTAAGTAATTTGATGAGAGCACTTTTCACTTAATAACCTTTTACTACAATTTAAAGAGAATAATAATTTATATCGTAAAACTTCAGATGAGTACATATATATAACTAGTCGTCTGTTGCATCCCTATTTATATGACAGGATCAGGGCCATGGAGGAAATAACAAAGCCCAAAACAAGCAACTACATACTGGAGTTGTTCTGATATATCTACAGATGTACCCTGGTCCATACACAACACAAAGAGTGTGATGATCTGTAATAAACTGTTTCCATGTTGCATATGTAATAATGCCACTGCCCTCTGTTCTGTCCCTGTATGCGATGTTTTGTGTAGTTTCTGGTGTGTAAGCGCAAGCTGGAGAGCAAGAAAGAGGCCCTCCTCATTCTGTCCAAGGAGTTGGACACCTGTCAACAAGAAAGAGACCAGTACAAGCTGATGGCTAACCAGCTGAGGGAGCGCCACCAAGGACTCAAGAAGAAGTACAGGGAACTTATAGTGAGTGGTTCACGCCTTCCACGTGATCTTTATTTGATGCTTTTATGTGTACATTTATATCACTGTGCACAATGCATATTTGCTATTTTGTGCTCAGTCATAAAATCTTCAAAATAATTATATAACTCTTCTTTTCAGGATGGGGACACGTCTTTGCCTCCAGAAAAATGCAATCAAGTAAGCTGCTGTTGATTCCTGCCATTTTGGCTTGTGTAGGATGGCTCGATCTGCCTCCAATCAGCTGTTTTGTAGTCTGTGTTCCTTTTTGCTTCGTCTCGATCGGGAACATCTCCAAATGGCCTGTTTGAGCACACCAGGGACACATATTAGTGTTAAAAAAAACATGGTAAAGTCTACTTTGCATATTATGTGACCTTTAATTAATCGTGATAAAGTAGTTAATGACTACAGCCCTAGTTCAACTTAACCAGTTTCTACATTAAAATATTTTTGTCGTTTAAACCTCACAAACATTTAGCCTGGCTTTCTTTTTCTAGATGGAGGAGATGGAGCACAACATGAAGGCTCTGACCGATGAGCTGCAGGACGTCAAAGCAGAGCGGAACGTTTTCAGGGAGAAGGCGTACAGACTCAACATGGAGCTCAACCACATCTTGGGCAACCGTGAGGCACGCATCATTGACGTCGACGCCCTCTGCATGGAGAACAGGCAAGTGGGACAAAGTCGCAATCATCATATGTGTAGAACTTCCCCTAAAAGGTTTTTAACCAATTCAATTGTGGCTTTCTAAATCTCCAATCCGAATGATTGTAATAATAAAACATTATTTTTGTGAAAGGCAATTCTGGGAAATTTCTGTAGCAGAATGGCCTGACATTGTCTACAAATATCAGGAGGTCATGTGTGGAAGGGCCTTAAGTTTACTCTTTTAATTTGGATTTCATTCTTTTTCTTTGCAGATTTTGTACTCCACCAGTTGGTCGCTTCAGAGTCCCTGTCTGTTGACACATTCAGCTACAAGAACGACGTCTACGTGACTATTGCTGCTCCCAGCACAGACAGCTGTATGGTTTACCAATGGGACCACATAGAAATGAACTTCAGGACTTATGATAACATTACAGGTATGGCAATGTCCCTGGTTGCGTGCAGCACCTATGTGGTAACCTGTTTATTTCCTTTGTCTTCTTTCCTGAATTTCCCCCTCTGGCGATCAATAAAGTGCTGTCTTGTTTTCCAGGTCAGTCCATTGTAGGGTGCAAGTCAGTTGTCATCCTGGACCAAGTTTTTGTCATTGTGGCGCAGCTCTTTGGTGGTTCCCACATCTACAAGTTTGATGAGGACCAAAGCAGGTTCAGCAAGTTCCAGGAGATAGAGGTGTCCAAGATCTCCAAGCCCAATGACATCGAGGCATTCCAGATTGGTTCTGACTCCTTCTTTGTGATTGCTGACAGCTCCAAAGCAGGCCTGTCCACCCTTTACAAGTGGAACGATAAGGGCTTTTATTCATATCAGTCGCTGCATGAATGGTACCGTGACACCGATGCAGAATTCTTGGACTTGGATGGGAAGGCCCACCTTGTCTTGGCAAGCCGCTCACAAGTTCCCGTGATCTACCAGTGGAGCCGGAGCAACCAGAAGTTTGTCCTGCAGGGCGAGATCCCCAACATGGAGGACGTTGTAGCTGTAAAGCACTTCCGGATCAAGGAGGAACTTTACCTGGCCATGACACGTTATATTGGCGACTCCAAAGTTCTGCGTTGGGGCGCCAAACAGTTTGCGGAGATCCAGGCCTTGCCCTCAAGGGGGTCCATGATTCTTCAGCCGTTCTCTTTCAAAGAGCGCTACTACCTTGCCCTGGGAAGCGATTACACATTTTCACAGATCTACCTGTGGGACGACGACGAGAAACTCTTTGACCGCTTCAAGGAGGTTTACATCCAGGCACCGCGCTCCTTCACTGTGGTTTCCACTGACCGCAGGGACTTCATCTTCACCTCAAGCTTCAAGGGAAACACACAGATCTTTGAGCACGTCATCATAGACTTGAGCTTGTGAGGGGCTCTGCCTTACATTCCTTTCTGCAATCAGACGTCTTCCACTACAAGATATATTTTCAAAAGTAAAGAAAGGACCAGACTTAATGAACTCTTATCTTTTTGATTCCTAGTTAGTGTTTTGTTGCGAATAAGAGCTGGTTCAGTAGTGCTTGGAATAGCTTCCTTAGTACCTTTTAGGTATTCTTCTGAGGAATGGAAAGATTCGAAATCCAGTTTGGTGTTTTTGGATGTACAGATTTCATTGTGTTAATGGTTTAATACCCCTAAAAATGTACACCAGGACCTTGAGAGCGATCATTTTGCCTCTTGAAGGTGTTCCAGGTATGGTTGCCCCTTACCTCATGTCCTCATACCCTGTGGTAATGTTCAGTAAATATATATATGTCAACTTGAGTTGAGAGTCCTTTTTGGTCTCTCTTTCTGTTCTTTGAAAATACTGAATGTTAACTAGCAAGCTCTGACATGTACATAAAACAAGGACTGCAATGCCACTACCTGTTTGTCACAAAAAAAAAGGGTCTGGACGGATCTTTGCACTTACTTTCAAATAATTCAAACGTTACTGCAGCCTGCAAGAGCATGAAATACAAAAAAAAAAAGGTGTTTGCCAAATTCATTTTTTTGATGAACCTATCAGACTGAGAAGTCTTAAAGTGCATCTTTACTCTTTGATTGAATGGTATTGCAACAAAAAAAAGGAATACAGTATGCAAGCTTTACCACATGCCGATTCTTTTGTAAGAATTTGTTTAATGCATATTGAATGTTACTCTCAAGATACACTGTAAATTTAGTCATTTGAATTTCAAAATAAATGTTTAAAAGTACGACAGCAAGTGTTTTATCATTTATTGATTATTTATTATGACACTGGCGACATCAGTCACAGTCATAAAATGTTTTAAAAAAGGAAATTGCTCGCATGATTGCACCCATTGGTTTGTTGACGGTCTCAAGCCTTGAGCTCAGCATGGTAGTTGAAGCCATTTTTGTTACATTTGTATGCCTTTTGAAGAGACGATGACTCTGGACAGGATCGAGGAGTCCGCCATGAGGGGTTGTTTAATTTAGGAAGCAAAGAGAGTTGATGGAACATAAAGGATATGCCACTCACTTGTCCACCTACCTTCTCCTGAGAAAACTCATGCTTGTACTTTTACAGTAGATTACACAGTTGCTGCAGCAAATTGTTGAACTAAAGCTATCGCGCAGACTTAAAATAGACAGTACTTGTTTTAGCCTTTTCCTGTATCTTGAGTGTAGAGTGAGTATGTTTCCTGTTCGTTGTTGTTGTTTTTTTTTGCCTTTTGCAGCATCACAGTTTTGCCACCTCTAACCTCTTTAGGATTTGCTTTGTAAGTTGGATATGGGAGATAGTGATGTTGGTTGGTTAAAGATATCTCTGTAAATTTGTCTACATGAAATAATCCAATTTGCAAATATCACTGAAGCTATAGACGTGAGCCGTTTCTGTTGAATTGCTTTCTCCTATTTTTCTCTATCCTATGGGACTCATGTTAAGTAAGTTCTTCACTTTAATCTAAATCCAGAGCTAAGACTTTCAGGTTTAATTCTTGCACTCTTACTCCTCAAGGCAGGTGCTCAACAGTCAGTGAAGTTATGTCACAGCCTTAAGCAAAGTGCAACAACAGAATTATTCAGAGTTGGGCTGAATTAATCATTAGTTAAATGTGTGATGCAGGAACTTATTCATCCTTCTGAGACAAGATAAAACTTGTTTATCTGTTAAAAACTTCAGTTTAAAAATAATGATCAATCTAAAGTTGTTGTGTTGTCTAAACTAATACTCAAATAAGAAATATAAAAGTATTCTTCGCACAGGTTAAATGCAAACCCTGCTATATTCATTTTAGTTATCAGCATTCTTTTTACTGTATGATATGGAATACATGTTGTGATAGACCAGTGGTTCCCAAAGTGGGGGTCGGGAAACACTAAGAGGGGAGGGTTGCAAGATTCCTTCCAAAAACAAACACAAATGTAAAACAATTTAATTAAATATTTTACACATTATAGTGAAATTATAGGTTGTTCAATTTAAAATAAAACCATCGTCCTTAATTGAGAGTTGTGTTGAAATAAAAGTGATGTGTAAATAATCCTTCAAATGTAAGTTTGCACATGACTGCATTGGTTTCTGTTGCCCTTTTATAAAAAACATTCTCAGGACACACTGAAAAATATGTAATTATTTAAGGTTGCTGTTGTTCTCTTGTTTTGTTCTCATACGTGTTTGGATAGGCCTTTTAGTGTGTGTGTCTGTGTGCAATGTTAAATGATTTAACCACTTCCAGGGACATTGGAGGTCCCCAATCTCTCACACTGTTAGGGGCTGAAAGTTGGGAACTTCAAGCCCACTGGTTTATCTTCAAGAGAGACACATTTATAGTATGAGAAGAAATCATGTTTAAAATAAATACATAAAAAAAAAAAGGAAACCAAGAACTGAAGCTAATTTTTCATCCCTGAATAACTATCTGCAGGAGATCTGGGTTCGAGTCCAAAGAAAAAAAGAGTATGCCTAAACATTGTGTTATTTATTTAGCTTATAGCCAATCCTTCTGAATTTGAAGTCAAATGATTATGACAAAGCGTCAGGACTTGACTAACTGGAATAAAAACTTGTTGGCTTTTTGGCATCCTTAGCAACCTTCACCTCAACAAGAGGGCAGCATGTAGCCTGAGAGACAAAACTGAGGGCTGAAGATCTAAATGCCTCTAAAACAGCTCAAGGCAAATTAGACTTCAGGTATAACATGAATATTTATGTCCAGCACATTGGTCTCCGCTCGCAATTAATACTTCTGTTAATCAATAAATTTTTTCAAAAACAATACTGTAGGATACTTCAGGAAATTGCACAGTACAACATATAAATCAAATAAAAGAGGGATTACATAAGCCTAGAGTAGGCTACATACAGGAAAGTATATATGAAAGAATAAAATCAAAAATAAACTCAATAAATCAAAAACGGCGTTTTTATAGTTATTCATAAACTTGTTGCATGTTTTGTTATTTAGGAAGAGCGATTTGAGTGAATATAACTCTAGACGTAAATTTAAAAGTTTGGGAATCGATTCTGAGAATTTTTGATTGTGAATGAAAAACCTTGCATATAGTATAATGAAGTTAACAACATTTCAAGAGTACTGTCTTCTCTATTATAAAAGTAACAAACAATGTCTTTAAGATTCAGAGAAAAGCCTTTCACGGTTAGAAGCACAGTATGCCTAGCCCTCTGGGTTTATGGGCAGTTGCCAAGATGACGCACGAAAATGAATGCCTACCTGACAACCACACCTGAATCTAACCAGTTCTGTAGCTTTCAAGAGGAGGAGGAGCAAGAGTAATAGAGAGAGATACAAGATAAAGCGCAGCATATTACAAGTCAGTTGGGACAGCTAGAAATCAGGTTTAATTCTTGCACTCTTACTCCTCAAGGCAGGTGCTCAACAGTCAGTGAAGTTATGTCACAGCCTTAAGCAAAGTGCAACAACAGAATTATTCAGAGTTGGGCTGAATTAATCATTAGTTAAATGTGTGATGCAGGAACTTATTCATCCTTCTGAGACAAGATAAAACTTGTTTATCTGTTAAAAACTTCAGTTTAAAAATAATGATCAATCTAAAGTTGTTGTGTTGTCTAAACTAATACTCAAATAAGAAATAGAAAAGTATTCTTCACACAGGTTAAATGCAAACCCTGCTATATTCATTTTAGTTATCAGCATTCTTTTTACTGTATGATATGGAATACATGTTGTGATAGACCAGTGGTTCCCAAAGTGGGGGTCGGGAAACACTAAGAGGGGAGGGTTGCAAGATTCCTTCCAAAAACAAACAAAAAATGTAAAACAATTTAATTAAATATTTTACACATTATAGTGAAATTATAGGTTGTTCAATTTAAAATAAAACCATCGTCCTTAATTGAGAGTTGTGCTGAAATAAAAGTGATGTGTAAATAATCCTTCAAATGTAAGTTTGCACATGACTGCATTGGTTTCTGTTGCCCTTTTATAAAAAATATTCTCAGGACACACTGAAAAATATGTAATTATTTAAGGTTGCTGTTGTTCTCTTGTTTTGTTCTCATACGTGTTTGGATAGGCCTTTTAGTGTGTGTGTCTGTGTGCAATGTTAAATGATTTAACCACTTCCAGGGACATTGGAGGTCCCCAGTCTCTCACACTGTTAGGGGCTGAAAGTTGGGAACTTCAAGCCCACTGCTTTATCTTCAAGAGAGACACATTTATAGTATGAGAAGAGATCATGTTTAAAATAAATACATAAAAAGAAAAAGGAAACCAAGAACTGAAGCTAATTTTTCATCCCTGAATAACTATCTGCAGGAGATCGGGGTTCAAGTCCAAAGAAAATAACTTTTTTCAAAAACAATACTGTAGGATACTTCAGGAAATTGCACAGTACAACATATAAATGAAATAAAAGAGGGATTACATAAGCCTAAAGTAGGCTACATACAGCAAAGTATATATGAAAGAATAAAATAAAAAATAAACTCAATAAATCAAAAAAGACGTTTTTATAGTTATTCATAAACTTGTTGCATGTTTTGTTATTTAGGAAGAGCGATTTGAGTGAATATAACTCTAGACGTAAATTTGAAAGTTTGGGAATCGATTCTGAGAATTTCTGTTTGTGAATGAAAAACCTTGCATATAGTATAATGAAGTTAACAACATATTCAAGAGTACTGTCTTCTCTATTATAAAAGTAACAAACAATGTCTTTAAGATTCAGAGAAAAGCCTTTCACGGTTAGGAGCACAGTATGCCTAGCCCATTGGGTTTATGGGCAGTTGCCAAGATGACGCACGAAAATGAATGCCTACCTGACAACCACACCTGAATCTAACCAGTTCTGTAGCTTTCAAGAGGAGGAGGAGCAAGAGTAATAGAGAGAGATACAAGATAAAGCGCAGCATATTACAAGTCAGTTGGGATAGCTAGAAATCGTACAACTTCGGATGTGCTGCTTCTCTTCGACTTTGTGAGTCTATTTTCCTCTATTATCATTTATCATAACACGTTTATTCATAATACAAGATATCATAAACTTATAGACTAATATAGTTGTTTTGCTCAATAAGAGAAGTTGATTTCTTACTGTAGACATAGCCTACCTTTGTCGACTATCCATTTGATATTTATTTGATATTAAACATAATGGTTGTTTAATGAAAATTATACTCCATAAACTATGTGAATGGTTACTTACAGGTTACAACCTAAAAATGTCTCCATCTTTGTGCCTTCAAAGTTCAATTCGTTTTCTACCTTGAATGAGGAAGTAGGCTACAAGGTGAAGGTGTCACTCCCTTTAATTTAATTATCATCAACCCATGCAACCTTTCTCAACCAGTACAGTAGATAAAGGAGTTTTCAAGTAGCAGAATGAACTTATTCCACCTACAGGCTGTATGTGGTACTGCTCATTTTCTGTCGAGTTGTACTCTTCTAGCCTTCTGGATTCTGAATGAGCTGCCATCAGATTAAAATTGTCCACATAAATGAAAAAGTAGCAAGCATAATTTCTTTAGAGCTTCACTGTGCACTTTAAAATATATATACTTGTGAAATAACATGTAAACTTTCATCTTAATCTAGATCATAGCTTTGGCTGTTGTTATAAACTTTAGAATGATACCAAATGTTTTGACACTACTTCTATAATTCTTTTCCTTTTCATTTTATTCACAGTTACTCTGATGCAAAGAAATGAATGTCTTCAGCCTGCAGTGGCAATTGCAGCCCCCCCCTACAGAAACACATCCTATAATAGAGTGTATTAATGATAACGATCTTGAGGAGCTGAAAGAATTACTTCAGGACAACAGCATTGATCAAGTTTATCCATGCAAAGAGTGCAATGACTATATAACACCACTGATTGCTGCTGTTATTAACTACAAGACGGACATTTGTACTTACCTTTTGCAGAGGGGTGCAAACCCAGATGTTGCTTCCCAAAATGGCTTTACACCTTTGCATTATGTCTCACTATCAAAAGCACCATTTCTTTTTGTGAAAAAATTGCTGGAAAAAAAAGCTAATCCAAATGTATGCAATCTACAACAAATCACACCACTGCATACTGCAGCCATCGAAGACAGGGAAGATGTCATAAAAGAGCTCATTGATGCTGGTGCACAGGTAACATTGTTACCAATCATTTATCCTGAAAGTAGCACTCACAATAAACAACTATCACAGATGATTCACGGCCTTGCATCAAAAGGACATCATTTAGTCAAAGAAATTGGTCATTTTGTGGATATGGAACTTGCTTTGCAAAAGAATCCGCCTGAAGAAGTGTTCAAAACCTTTGACAGTCACATGCTGCTGGAGCATCCTCAAACCCATCTGACCATGATTGAGACACTTTTTAATGTAAGTGGACCAAATATGGAAAAGTACCGCCAGGGAAGTATCAAATGGCTGAAGGACACTGGAAGTGTGGACACCTACATTGCAGGTGTAGTCAAGCGCCTTCCAAACATTTTGCAGGGTAATACACTTCAAGCTATTTTTTGTTTGTATGCAGTTTTGTGTACTGTTGAAGAGATAACAAATGAGCAAGCATGTACCATGATCCACCAACTACTGGAACAGCTTGGCTCAGAAAACAGACCTGATAGGTATGTTGAATTTATTTTGAAAACACTTTATTTGATAACACAGAAAACAGAAGGCAAACACGGCTGGGAGCCCGAGTTTATTGTGAAGTTTTGCAGAACAATAGTTCCCTTTGTGCAAGAAAAACACTCCACTGAAATGAGAGCCTTCACATACGGCATATTTGGAAACTTGGTCCTAGTCAAAGATGCAGTTAGCTTCATAACATCAGCAGGGATAACTTCAGTGCCTGATGACGTACTGACATCTGCAGACATGAATATGCTAAAAGATCTTAAAGAAGTGCTCAGACGATTGAATAATCATCTGAGCAAATTAAACTCAGAAAGTGAAGACTTACCTGGATCCAAGAAAAAGAAGAAGCAAAACCACGTCAACACCACTGTTACATCAAAAAAAGACAGATGGCTTCAAGTCAGCGAGAGATGGAAACAAAAATTAGAGAAGCTCTTGAGCTCTGATGGAAGGAAAGTAATTGGGAGCATGATTTATGTGAATAAAGAAGAATTTCGCATAGCGAAGGGAAGTGATGGTACAGAAGTCTTCTTGGGGTTAAGAGATGATGGCACTGAAGTTGCTATCAAAAAAATGCTTATAAGCAACTATCGTGTGCTGAAGAATGAGGAAGGATTTCTACGACTTCCAGAGCTTGATCATCCATTTATCGTACGATACATTGACTTTGCAGAGGATGAAAACTTTGGATATCTTGGTCTTCAACTTTGTGAAGACACCCTGGAAGAATACATCAATGACAATAAAGAGGGTGGTCTGGAGATGAAGAAGAGACTTGTCTCTATGTTCCTCAAGAGTTTAAGGGTGCTTCATTGTCAAAATCCTCCAATTCTCCACCGGGATCTCAAACCACAGAATGTTTTTATTGGTAAGAAAATTAAATATATTTTGAATTAATGGTTGAAATTCTGAAAAAGTTAAGTGTTTTCAAATACCAAATTATCAAAGAAAACGTTTTTCCACTTTCTTTTTCTACAGACGTAAAAGGGAGGGTAAGACTAGCTGATTTTGGCATCTGTAGACGGTTACCCAAAGGCCAAACAACTTACCATACAGGTGCTGCTGGAACAAAGTGCTGGATGGCCAAGGAGACCTTAGAAGGAGACACTGACATACCATACAAGTCCAACACTGATGTCCAGGCAAGTTTTGTCACTCAAACGTTCTTCATGACTTCTTGAAAAATGGCTTTCTTAAATGAGTCTGTTTATTCTTAAGGTGGCAGGGATGCTGATATATTATATCCTCTCTGGGGGACACCATCCTTTCGGCGACATATCCTTTAAGTGTGAGAACAACATTCATGAGGGGAAGTACACGTTGGACCATGTTCAAGATGTGGTGGCAAAGGATCTCATTGAGTGGATGATCAACGAAGAGCCAAAGAAGAGACCTAAAGTTGAAGAATGCTTGAGTCATCCTTTCTTTTGGGACCCAGACAAGTAAGAAAGAAATGCTGATTAAATTATAGATGTATGTATTAGAATCCCTGTCAAGCAATTATTCATTTCTGCTTAAAGACAATTCCACTTCTTTGGTCGGTCTTCAAATTTGGTCAAGTGTTAAAGACCTCTTTATTTACTGGTTAGAACGGTACAAATATTGGGATCTACTTTGATGACAGTACTTTCAGTCCCATCTAAGACGTATTGAAAGTGCTTTTCTCCTGAATATCAAAGGCAGCTGCTGCAGGCTTAGCAAGTTAAATGTCTCTCCCCCCAGCAACATTTTCTTGCTCACTAATCAGATGTCTAAACCACCTTAACTGACTCTTTATAATGTGAAAGATGAGTCATGGCTATTGGATAGAAAACTGTAGACATATTTCTGGCCTAACCAAATATGCAGGCCAGCCACTGGATAGACTGACATTACCATCCTATAAGCTTTGAGTTTGGGAATGCAAATTTTGTCGTGTACAGGAAGATGTACATTTACCCAAAGTCATTGTTCAGGCCTTCAACAAACGCACTACTCCATCAACCAAATCAGTTTCCCCTTGTATCAAATTGGTTAACATAGAGTAGAGTAGAGCAGAGTGGGGCTTCTGGGATGAGCCAGATGGACCATGGTGTGTGTGGTGGAAACACAAGCATTAGCTAGAGAAGGTGTGATCAGCTCCTGAATGCGTGGTGCAGATGGACTGCGGCGCACACAAATGTTGCGGGGTCTCTGCATTAAATGTAGGGCTTTGTGCATTTTTTTGACACTGGCCACATTGATAATGCATTAGTAGGCTATTGGATGAGAACAGGTTTTTCTTTTTTACATTTGTCAATCATGCACCATTTATTCTCAATGTTATTCTTTTAGGAGAGTAGACTATTTGAAAATGGTTGGAAACATAAAGGAAGTGGCAAAGTACAAAAATGCTGATCCAGAATTAATTTCTTCACTGGAAAAACATGCTGGAGAGGGATCCTACAAACAGTGGAAACATCAGGTAACTGAAATAAATTTCATTTGGAACTTCACTTGTTTTACCTTCTAAGTTTAAATATTTTCATTAGTTCAATTATAACTTGTGTTTTGTGTATTGTGTTTTAGTTTCCAGAAGAGCTGGTCGGGACAGTGGCGGGTAAGAAGAAATCCTACTCTGAAGATATTCTGGGACTGCTGCGCTTCATTCGGAACCTCCATGAGCACTAGTAAGTTCAAGTAAACAGAAAATGATCTACTTATTGTGTTTTCATATTGATTCCTTGGTATTGTGTTATCCCCTCTTTCTAAATGTCTACACTGACATACTTCACACCTTTCAGCATAGTAACAGTAATCGTTTTGTTGTTTGTCATCGCTAAACGCAAAACTATTTATTGACAACAAAAATTAGAAATCAGATTTTTGAGTATTTCAATTTCTTGAAACTGTGACAACCTCACTCAAAAGTACCAAAAATAAGATACATTTTGCTCCCAAAAATATTGAATTCAAAGCTGGCTTTTCAGTTCTTTTAATTCTTCAAACAAACATGGGGAAAACAGTCTTTGGTTGAAATTGCCACAACCAGTTATCATATTGAAAATAAACATTTTCTCATTTACCAAAAGGTCGGGAAATATTTCCACATAGTAGTTTAGAACTATCATAGTCATTCTTTATAATACAGTGTAATGTCTCTATTTTCAGTCAAGAGGATGTCGCCAAACTTGATCTGCTGTCGATGTTTCCTGATCTGTTTGGAGGTGTTTATAAATCTGCAAAAAGCCAAGGGTGGAACATGAAACCTCCCTTAAAAAATCTTTTCAAAGAGAAGAGTTCTGGTGAAGACAACATCACCAGCGGATCTGCAGCGCCACCCACAAATCCTGATCAACATGTCAGTTGCCCAATTCAAGAAACTCAACAAGTATCCACAAAGCAAGCTTAAAAAGTGGCACTAGGCTCATCTTCCTCGTGATTCCAATTTATCGAGGTCTTGCTTGATAAGTGGTCACCAAGTGGTTTTGAAAAGAACTGCTGCCTTTAGCAATAAAACCTGTTGCTGGAAGGTTTTAAATCATGACAGCAAATCCCACACGGTATGTTTTTGTTTTTTAAAGTGTTCCTTATAAATGGGCTTCCTTTTGGGTGAAGGTCTTTGACTTAAAGCCACTTGACAAACCACCCAGCCCAAAGTGAGGGTCCTGCATTTGCTGATGGACATGTTTATCTATATGTTTTTTTTATCTATATGTTTTGTTGATCTATTTTTTTGCAAACTTCTGGATGTCAGATGATTGGCTCTTATCTAATAAGTAATAAGAAGTGTATATTTTTCACATGGAAACACACCAGCAATGTCATCATAAAAAGTTGTCATTTTAATTAGTCTATGAAAAGAGGCCATGGTAAATATTTCCCCAAGCTTCTCTTGTAACAGCATAGACCAATTATTTTCAGTGGAGTGTGTCCTGTCCTCTAATATGACAACTGGACGGGTATGATGTCACCATACACAAGACTTTACAAGGAATCAAATCACGTCTCGACTATGTATTAAGAATAAATGCATTATGCTGTAAGTCCAGCCAAAGATGATCAAATAACACAAAAGAAATGTTGGAATTTAGGCCTGATAAGTTTACCACGGGCTGGAAAAGGGACTTCTTAATGAATTAGTTTTTCTATCTTATTTTTGTATTTTGTCTCAGTCTTCTGACTTTTTTTTTAAATTTTACATTCAAAGACATTTGCATTTTTTGGTAAAATACTGTAAATCACTGTATGTGTTATTTTGTTTCTATTTTACAAAACTAAAAACTCAATACATCTTTCAAAGAAATAAAGGGACCCTATTTAGGGTTAAGACTTTTTCTGTGCAGGCTTGATCACATCTCTTTTTGTACTGTCACTTTGGAAAAGTGAAATGCTTGAAGCCACATGACTAATCACTCAGCCTAAATATGTGAGGGGGCTCCGTTGGCTGATATGTGTTTGTATACGACTCTTTTATAGAAATATTTTGAATACTTTTATACTTTTTTGCTTCATACACATCTTCTGTAATTGATATTTGTGACATGTTGGATAACAATCCTGATAAAAGCCATGGGCAAGAACTTGATTTTCCAACAGTAAAGTTGGTCTTTCTACCATACATGATTTTATGAAATGTGCTATACAAATAAAGTTTGATTGATATACTACAAGAGTTGCTGGATTTTTGAATGCATCATATCATATAAAGTTGATTTCTTAATTTATTTATTATGATATAGGCCTATAACTATTTTTTCAAAAGTTCATGTACACAGATGAGAGGGTTAGTAGAATATTGGAAACACCTAAAAATTACAATGTACTCCATTAAGACACCAACCCACTTCAACCTCACTAAATGTAGACTTGGAATTATTAGTCTTTCCTTTTGAACTATGGCAACAAAAGCGGGAAAACTTATTTGGGGTTCGGGTTTGATTCCAACCTGTGGCTCCTTCCCTGCATGTATCTTCCTACTCTCTCATCCCAACTTCCTACTCTACTACACTGTCCTATCTAAATTAATTGTATAATAATTGTAATTGTTACTCCTGTTATCTCAGAGCAACAACACTGGTTTCCCTATGAAAACAACATTTCAGCTCTTTTTTGAGAACTCTAGAAATTACAGGAAAACCAGTGTTGTTATCCAGAGCTTACAAAATAAAAAAGCTATTTTTCAGGAAACATACATTTACTCTTTATCACGGGGAAACAGAATATTTTTTTAAAAGCATATTAAATGATGTGACATTTTCCCCAACATGCTTTTATTTTGAAGGAGATTCCACTTTCGTCATTGCTCATTATTTTCCATTGGTGTGTAAGAAAAATGACGGCAGTGTAACACAAATTATAGTTTCATGTGTAAATGCTTTAAAAATTGAATAATAATTATATTCTTAAAGGATATTCTAGCGGAAGTAGTCTATTTTTCCTTTTTCGGTACTCATTGTGTGTGACTTGACGGCAGAGCCAATAAAGTGACGCTGCAGGATAAACAAACGGAAAAGAAGCAGCTCGGACGGAGGCAGAGAGAGGGGGGGGGTCCTGTTCCCTCACATTTCTCTTTTATTTAGGATAATGCAGTCTTCCAAGAGGAGTGAGGGCGACTGGCAGGGGCTCGTTAGCGAGGTAAGTGAAAGGCGACGAACACCGGGAACAGCTGTTGCAGAGACGGACACATTTTCTCACCGACTCCGTTGTCCATATGGGGGAAAAAAAGCGTCAGTCCTAGAATAAATAGACCAAGTAGCTATTTGATATCACCTAGCTATCATATAAAACCTCACTTTTCTTCTTAATTATACGTGAGACAAGATAAGGATTCATTGACGGGTGAAGCTTGCCTGCAGGCCGACAGCATCCGAGCCTCTTGGGTTTGTGAAATGTGTCGACTCTCCTCCTCCTCTTGTCACCTTTAAACACGCAAGGTGCTTTAAAGAACAAATGAAAACACACCTGTGGGGCTACCTGGTATAAACTATGACTACTGGAAGACATTTCAATTAAACCTCCCGAGGGAGTTTATTGTGAAGTTTGAATTTTGGAAGGTGTAATTTAAGACTATGTCAGATAGTCTTAATGTAATAATATTTAGCCTACTAAATGACACTCGTCGCCGTTCATGTATTCCCTAAACAGCTTTCGAATAGCTGATTTAAAGACCAATTGAAACACCACACAGCGATTACATTTCAAAAGGATAACAATGGGGTCTTAATAGGTAGTTTACCTATCAAAGGATTTAAAAAAAATCTACATCAGGCCTAACTATTTTTTTTATTATTATTATTATTATTATTATTTATTTTTTTATTTTTTTAGGCCTAACTATTGGTTTTATTATTATTTTTTTTATTTTTTTTAGGCCGAACTATTGGTTTTTTATTATTATTATTATTATTATTATTATTATTTTTTTTTTTTTTAGGCCTAACTATTTTATTATTATTGTTATTATTATTATTATTATTATTATTATCATTATTTTTATTTTATATATATTATTATTATTTTTTTTATGCCTAACTATTAGCAGTAGGTGTAGGAAGCATGAGCTTGAAACCATATGAAAAGCTTTGCTGAACACTATAGTAGCTGTCTTTTAACGTGGTTATGAGCTGGTCTGTCTGCTATCAAGGTTCACTCTGCTTCTTCTAACGTGTGGCTTATCATCACTCTAAACACTTGGCTGCTGTGTGTTTTTTCCACCTGTCAGGAACAGGTTGGTGAAATTTGTACAGCTGTGCTATTTCAACATTTCAGCCTAGACCTGCAAAAATCTATCAAAAACTATTTGCCTAATATAAAAAGGAAAATGAATTGTTTTGGTGTTTCTTCATTAAAAAAAGGTCCAACATTTGCTGCTTTCAGCCATGTGATTCAAGGATCTGCTGTATTTTGTAATTTTGTATCAAAAAAATTAAGTAATTTGATGAGAGCACTTTTCACTTAATAACCTTTTACTACAATTTAAAGAGAATAATAATTTATATCGTAAAACTTCAGATGAGTACATATATATAACTAGTCGTCTGTTGCATCCCTATTTATATGACAGGATCAGGGCCATGGAGGAAATAACAAAGGCCAAAACAAGCAACTACATACTGGAGTTGTTCTGATATATCTACAGATGTACCCTGGTCCATACACAACACAAAGAGTGTGATGATCTGTAATAAACTGTTTCCATGTTGCATATGTAATAATGCCGCTGCCCTCTGTTCTGTCCCTGTGTGCGATGTTTTGTGTAGTTTCTGGTGTGTAAGCGCAAGCTGGAGAGCAAGAAAGAGGCCCTCCTCATTCTGTCCAAGGAGTTGGACACCTGTCAACAAGAAAGAGACCAGTACAAGCTGATGGCTAACCAGCTGAGGGAGCGCCACCAAGGACTCAAGAAGAAGTACAGGGAACTTATAGTGAGTGGTTCACGCCTTCCACGTGATCTTTATTTGATGCTTTTATGTGTACATTTATATCACTGTGCACAATGCATATTTGCTATTTTGTGCTCGGTCATAAAACCTTCAAAATAATTATATAACTCTTTCTATTTTTTTTTTTTTTTTCAGGATGGGGACACGTCTTTGCCTCCAGAAAAACGCAATCAAGTAAGCTGCTGTTGATTCCTGCCATTGTGGCTTGTGTAGGATGGCTCGATCCACCTCCAATCAGCTGTTTTATCGTCTGTGTTCCTTTTTGCTTCGTCTCGTTCACTCGTCTTCTCCACCTTCTCCTTCTACTCAGGTGAACCTAGCTCAGCTGTTGAGAGACTCGAGGGATCGGGCGAAAAAGCTCGCTGAGGAGGTGAAGGAGCTGAATCAGAGGCTGGGAGAGGCCCAGGGGGATAACAAGGTGAGGAAATTTATTGCGGCACACACACAAACACACGCATGCGGGTAGTTTAAAGTGACCTAATCAAGTGCTTGAGTCAATGTGTTTGAGAAAAGCAGTGGATTTAAAATGTGTTTGATTTCGACAGCTCCTGAGGATGACCATTACTCGACAGAGGCTCGGGGACGAGGAAGTGGGCGCACGCCATTTTCCCGCTCATGAGCGTGAGGATCTTGTCCGCCAGCTGGAGAGAGCAGGGCTACAGGTCGATACTTTTACTTTTCATCCCCAAAATTCATCTGCAAAACACACTTTTGCACATCCTGATCATAAGCTCTTAGTACAACATGCCTTTATATAAAATATATTTGTTTCAAATTTATGGATCAAAAACTAATTAACAGTTTGAAAGAGCGGTGATAGGGTAAATGTTTGATGTCATAAGGTGGATATTACGTTAATTGAGACATTCAAAGATGCAGCAGTGTCGTTCTTTTCTATCACTGTGACTACAGGGAGGCATTGTGGAGGCTTGTCCATGGTGAGCCTAAAGGAATAAACCAGCATATTCTCCTCTTTTTCAACAAGTTGAAACAAGTCTCAGAGCTCCCCAAAACACGTCTTTGAGATTTCGTGTTACAAATCCACTCTGATCCTGTATTTGAACATGCCTAGAAACTTCTCTACTTCAGCCCTGCTCGGAACAGTCTGTTTCTGTGTATATAGCTTTAAATGCAAATGAGCTGTGACTGACCACGCCCCCTCTGGAAGGGCTTGGGTGGCTCAGGCTTTCTTGCACCATGCCCAATTGTTTACGATGAGAAAGCACACAGAGGGCACAACGAAGACCTAGCTGTGGGAGGGGTTACTGTCCTTTGTGATGTCATGAAGGGAACATCACACACCAGGGACACATATTAGTGTTAAAAAAAACATGGTAAAGTCTACTTTGCATATTATGTGACCTTTAATTAATCGTGATAAACTAGTTAATGACTACAGCCCTAGTTCAACTTAACCAGTTTCTACATTAAAATATCTCTGTGGTTTAAACCTCACAAACATTTAGCCTGGCTTTCTTTTTCTAGATGGAGGAGATGGAGCACAACATGAAGGCTCTGACCGATGAGCTGCAGGACGTTAAAGCAGAGCGGAACGTTTTCAGGGAGAAGGCGTACAGACTCAACGTGGAGCTCAACCACATCTTGGGCAACCGTGAGGCACGCATCATTGACGTCGACGCCCTCTGCATGGAGAACAGGCAAGTGGGACAAAGTCGCAATCATCATATGTGTAGAACTTCCCCTAAAAGGTTTTCAACCAATTCAACTGTGGCTTTCTAAATCTCTAATCAGAATGATTGTAATAATAATACATTCTTTTTATATAGCGCTTTCCTAAAAACTCAAAAACGCTTGAATTGTATGTTGTATGTATATGTAAGTTTTTTAAAACAATCCAGCCCAGAACACCTTCCTGAGGAATAAGGCTCACGGTTTGCTCTGTCCGTGTCGGAGCTCCAGAAACCCTCCGCAGGGGTGCAGTGGTGGGGAAACCCCCCCACAGTCTTAAAACCTCAACGCTTCACCAGTTTTAATCTATCTCACATTATACATACTAAACATACAGCATTTTATGTTTTGACCTAATTTGCTGAAGAGGTAATAAAAATAAATAAACTTGGTTCTTGGTTGCACAGGATGGCCCTCAAACCCTGCCTTCTATTTCTTCTCATGATGTGACTAACCTGGGATTAATATATACCTGTGTCAATGGGTTTTGGGCTGTTTTAGAATTTCATTCTAATTTTAAGTCCAACATTATTTCTCCTGTTTTTCTTAAACAATCTATTAAGAGAGAGAGAGAGAGAGAGAGAGAGAGAGAGAGAGAGAGAGAGAGAGAGAGAGAGAGAGAGAGAGAGAGAGAGAGAGAGAGAGAGAGAGAGAGAGAGAGAGAGAGAGAGAGAGAGAGAGAGAGAGAGAGAGAGAGAGAGAGAGAGAGAGAGAGAGATCTCTAAGAATCTCTTTAAGTATATCAGGACATGTTGTGACTGTTGGTAGAAGGAGGTCTTCCTGTGAAAAGGAGGAAACTGTTGGTCATCGTTGTTATTACAGCCTTTTTTCCACATAGAAAGTTTTCCTATCATTCTCCTTTGGGTAGATTTCTTTACCGTCTTCCATTTGTGCATTTGTTCTTTCTTTCACCATATTTCTAGAAATGTCATTTACCAGTAAGTTGTTCCTCTTGGGGTCAACGTAGAACTGTCATGTTGCTTAACTTGAACGCATTGAGGAGCTACCGTGTCAATCACTAAATGTGAGGCGTTGCATTTGTGTGGTTAAAAAAAAAACATTTTTTTTCTCCCTTACTCTCAGACGACCAGATTAAACAATGATTGTAAACCCGCTTCTAATTGAAACAGGCGTTTCTCTGCCACACCTGGCTATTTAAAGGGGACGTGTTATGTAATTGGGTTTCAGCTTTTGATTGAAGTTTTACAGTAATTGATAGTTTAAGTGATAAAAGAAAAAAACAAAAAAAAACGATTGATGAGGATGTTTATGCTTATACGTTAGCACTGGCTAAATAATGAGCTGGTTTGAACTTATTACAGAAGTTACTCTCACAGTATATATAATCCTCTGAGGTTCACCTTCAAACTACAACTGTCTGTAGTGTTTTTGCATGTCATCTGCTGCCAACCAGGCAGTCCCACAGCGTGAGCTTAGACTCTTCTGATTGTGATCATTATTACTGCAGGTATTTGCATGACCGTTTCAGCCAACTACAAGAGGAGGTGAACCTGCTGAAATCCAACATCATGAAGTACAAGGTACTGATGACAAGCTTCTGGTTAAACAAGAACAAAAACAATGAATGTACTCGGGCGTGCAGGCGTTTGCAGCGTCAGGCAGAGGAATTTATTCTTACTTATGTACACTAAACGTACAAGCGGTAACTTTAATCTAAATTGCACATCAAACATGGCTTCTTCTTTTTTTTTTTTTCCCCCGCAGACGGCTCTTGAGAGGAGGAAAAACTCCACATATGGGAAATCAAACAACAGCCCTCTCACTGGAGTCCTCTCAGCCAAACAAGGTGAAAAAACCCAAACTGTTCTCTTCCTATGAATTCTCTCTAAACTACTACATCATCAGAAGCCAGAGCAGCTGTTCCGGAGAGCGCTGCAGGCCTCTACAATCGTCTTTCTCACCTCCTTTTCGATCACATACACTTTGTTTCCCACTTTTCTTTGTTTCTATCCGTGTCTCGATGCATTATTTAATAACTCCTTTTTTTTCCCCCCACCTTTTGCCGATCCTTCAAGCCATCGCCCGGACACCAGCTGTGCTACTAATTGTATTCTGAGTGCTAGAGAGCACCACTGGCAGGGAAATGAGTCTGCCATGATGACTGACAGTCGCTGGCAGAAGCAGCACAGTGGGCTCCGGAGTTAAAGTTAGGAGAGTGTCACCTAGTAGACAGCTGTTTCTAATGCTCCATCTCTGTCTTGCTCTTGTCCTGCTGTTTTCCCCCTCTTTTGTTATATCACCTCATTCTTGCTTTTATCTTCTTTTTTTTTTATAGGTAATTGGGAAAGTTTTATTGCTTCATTATCTGGAATCTGTAGGTCAGTGTCCTGTTTTCTCCTGCTTTGTTTGCCTTCCTCACTCCTCTTTTTCTCCTGCTCCCCGCTCCGTTTCAGTCCAGGAGATGCTTCTGGAAGAGCAAGGCTGCAACCTGCCAGCCACTCCTCAGTCCATCTCTGACCTCAAGTCGCTGGCTACGGCTCTGCTGGAGACCATCCACGAGAAGAACCTGGTCATCCAGCACCAGAGGCACACAAACAGGTACTTGTCCTCCATTATTTGTTTATTTTTAGAGCACTTCTTCACCCAACCTGACACACTTGTAATGTTTGCCAGCCTGTTCTGAGCATCCTCCTCCGCCCTCAAGGCAAACACTGTTGTGCAAACACACATAAAGCCCTGTCATCAGTTCCAAGTAGCCTGACACGTAGCTCTTGGCCCCCACAGGATCCTCGGAAACAGAGTTGCAGATTTGGAAAGGAAGCTGAAGACGTTGGAGGTTTCAGGACTGTGGAGTCTTCCAGGTGGGCCTTTTTTTTTTTTTTTTTTTTTACCAAGTTAATGCTCCTGCAAACAAACAAAAAAAACTTGGCTGCACAACTTTAAGGTCACCTTATGAAATCCTGAAAAATATCCTCCACAATTCAAAATCCAAATAAAATACAATAACTAAATACATACAGAGTAAATTCAGAAATCTGACTTTCTTTCTGTCTTCTGAATATGACACTTCCATTGACTTCTCATTTATTAGACAGTTAGTGATTTCACACTTGCAGAAAAAGTCCTGATATTTCCATGAGGAGCTTTATGTGTGCATGCAAACAGCCACATTTTTAACTCAGACTTTCTCCTGCTCGCCCACTAGTATATTTGCTTTAGCAAGTCTGAGTGAGCTGATGTGAGAACGCAGCAGGATATTACCCAGAGAATTCATGTCAAGCCAATTGGAGGGGGGAGTGACGCTTATATTCTGTGACTGCAGCGCGGTGCATCGAGTGTATGCATGCGACCGCTACGATCTCCGTGTATGCAATTAAACAGTGGTATTATGTTTTCTGTTCATCAGTATGTTGTTCTCAGCTCTTTTGTTGATAGTGCGATTCTGTTGAACCACACGTAGCATTGATATAAAGGCAAACGGACTCTGTTGCCTCTTCTGCTACTTCCGCGTCTTTTTTTACATCACGTCTTACCTCAGGGAGACAATACCCCCCCCCCCCCCCCCCTCCTGCTGTGAGGAGCGAAGGTGAGGAGCATATATTTCAGTCCTCCTGAAATGATCTAGATATTTTCACATGTGCACATGTAAAAACGGATAGTATTTCAGTGGCACAGTCTTTTTTAACGGATATAAGTTTATTGTGTTTTAAGTTTAATAAAGACGTACATCAATCACTTAAATTGGGATGAACTCCTTTTATGTTTCTGACTGAATCCACCAAGTAAGCAGTGATTTCTTCAAATATTGAATAGCAGTCATACATGCTGCTCAAATGCCTCTGTGTGTATCCACTCAATATTTCTGCATGCACTTTGAACTGGTTTGTTCTTGTAACTGTACCACCCCATTAGCAAACATGGCCGTGTGACTGCTGGTGTGTTTGTGTGAGTGTGTTCACTCATGATGTCATTTAAACTCTTTTGCAGTTGATGATTTTTAAGGTGGACATGTTTTTCCTAACTTTAAAAAAAATTCTAGGTTTTTTTTTTATCGATTCCTTTCTACTTGATCGAAATGCTACATTTTTTTTTTTGGTTCATAACCGTGTGTGTGTTTCTCTCTCTCTCTCTCTGGCTGCGTCTTAGGCTTGACCTACCGCATATCCGTGGGAATTGGGAGTATGTATTCCTTCTGCCCCACTTAGCCCATCCATTCCCTCCACTATGTCATGCCATGACAAATCTGGGCAGACACCCAGAAAGCGTGTCACCTCGTGCCCGTCGTTTACTATGTGTCAACCCCATCGACCACCCGCTCATGTGTCTGTTCATGAAACCAGTGATCCATTTTGGTGGAGTGGATGTGTCTCTATGTTTACACTCACTCTGAGTGTGTTTGGGTCGGGCATCTTTTCAGAGCACTGGAATCCTGTCGTCTTTAGTACCTTTACCTCTGCTTTAAGTGTTAAAATGCAAGTGAATGATAATAATTTAAGGACATGAGCATCCATGTTTCTCTCTTCTTAACAGATCTAATCCTCAAAAAATCCAAATCAGGCAAAATTCTATCAACTGAAGGATGTTGTTTAACATTGTTTTCCTTGCACCTATATCCATGCCATCAATCCACAACTGCCTTTTTAAAAAAACATCTAACCCGGGAAACACCTAAACATGAAAATGAAAAATATATCAATTGGAGGACGAGGAATATATTGAAAATGATTCTCTAAACTAATTTGTAGTCAGGAAAGAAATTGAAAATACTTCCAGACTCCAAGAGGTGTAGCAGAGAGAATAGTTCCCTGCTTTCACCACTAGAGGGGGATGTTGTGCCATGTATTAATCAGGCAGCGAGGTGGAGGGGCTGCATCTGAATGGAGGGGCCCTGTCATGAGACCGTCATTCTCACCGCTATAAAACTGACAAGCATCCATTACTGAAAATGATTGCCCACATTACAAACACATTTAGGGGAATGTGCCGTTATTAGGGAATTTGTAGGCGAGGGGGGCCCTGAGTGCCTGACGACCGCGCTGTCCACCACAGTTAGGGAGACAGAAATATAGAGAGAGATGTGAGCGTCTGCGGCCTTGATGTGATGTGAAGTTCGGCTGATGGATATTAAAGCTAAACAGGATAGGATGGAGGGCCTTGGCTGTCTACCTGAGGCCCCGAGAACACTCGAGGTGACTATGTTGTCTTCCGGATGAGGGAGAGCCAAAAACAATAACAGTGTCGTGGACGCAGCGAGTCAGATAAAGTTGTGATTGATAGATCCCCGCCAGTCCACCCTTCTGACTGAGTGCATGCAGGAATGTAACACGGCAATTGAAAGCCTGTCAGTGTGCATCAGCTATTGAAAAGGCAGAGATGGATACAGAGTGCAGCCATATAGCTCTGTTTTGGTCTTGTTACCGACTTTTCCAGTGAAGAAGAAAGGCATTACCCTGTCACTCTTACAGCTAGCCTGCACCTACTGTAGGGTTCAACCATGTGTCTGCTTGACTGACATCTCTCTCTTTTTTTTTAACCTTTTTTAGAGTTCATGATCTAGTGTGTTAAAGTCTTATATGATTCACAAGAGCCTGTTGTCTTTGTGGAAGCTGTGTGTACGGTAGCGCAACTCAATATAATGTCAGGATGCAGCGATTCAGGAACAACTGATTTGTTGCATGATAATATTTTAACGATACTTCACGATATCTGATTAACTGAAGATCTTCTTTGGCCTGTTAACGCGTGTCTACGTTGCCCTCACTCATGTCATAAGCGCCACCGTGAGGAGTCATGAAGTAGTAACCCTGTGAGTCAGATTGACAGGAATATCTGTGAGAGCTCGGTATTTTAAGAAGTCTAAATAGAGGCGCGGGTAGCCTGGTGGTTGGTGCGCAGCGCCCCATGTATGGAGGCTATAGCGGAGACCTTCAAAAAGTAGTCTCGAGACCGTTCTTGAGATCAATACCGACTTTGAGTATTACGATTAATGACAGATGATGATATTGGATCGTTGATCAAGGCATCGATATGAAGGTAGTCATCAATGTATCATTAGAACTCTGGTTACAATAGATTTAAGTCTTCTACTACGTTTCAATGTGGCTTTGAAAAACAAAATGTACGATGAAATTTTAACTTAAAAAGAAACACGACTGCCAGTCTTCACTTAGGCCATCGCTTTGTGAGGTTATGTTCAAGCCAAACGCTAATGTCAGCGTGCTGAAATGCCCACAATTAAAATGCTGATGTTTAGCATAATGTTGATCAGATTGACATCATTGTATCGAGCGTAAGCATGCTAACATTTGCTAATTAGCGATAAACACAAGGTGCAGCTGAAGCGGCTGGTAATGTCATTAACTCTGAATGTATTTAGTAATAGTAAACAAACCGATGTCATGGAGAAATTAAAATGTTGACATTTCAGTCAAATTCACAAATGTCAACCCTTAAAGTTGTGGAAAACTAAAGAAGTTTCCACTAACTTTTTTTTTTTCTTCCTTTTTCTTGACACCCACAGCCTCCAGTCCACCCTCTTTGCTCACTGCACCCACGTCAGTGTCAGCACTGAGCATCCATAACAATATGGACCGCATTCATAACAATATGGTCCCCCTTATCCCCCCGTTCACCATTCATGAGTCTCACGCATCGTGTCACCCAGCCATCCATTTTCCCATTCTTCTGTTTGTTTTTGTGCCTCACACTTGAATGGTCAGAAACAGGCCTTTTCACAGGCTCTTTGTGAAAGCGAAGGCTCACATGCACACTAAGACGCTCGAGCGTATGCGTGTGTCTATGTGAATACAGTTCTGAGTGTGTGTATGTGAGATGTCTGCTACATAGTGCACTGTCTGCTATGAGTAGCATATGGTGTCAGCCTAAGAGGCGTGCAGCCAGCACTAATGAAGACAGATGACAGGGAAGTGAAGCCACTTCCTGCAATGCACACGTGCGTGCGTGCGTGCGTCCGTGTGTGTGTGTGTGCGTGCGTCCGTGTGTGTGTGTGTGTGTGTGTGTGTGTGTGTGTGTGTGTGTTTGTAAGCTGTGTGAAAGGATACACAGCATGCATGTGCTTGGATGAGCTTCATCCAATCCTAACGTGCCTTTCGTGAAACTTTTCAAACCACTTACTTTGTGTTTTTTGTTGTTTGTTTTGTTCGTTCGTTGACGGTGGTCTCACAGGGACACGAGAAAACATCACACCGAATGACAACCTTCAACCGGAGCTTCATCCAACCCGTGTCACATCTCAGCCCACAGTGCAGCCACCCAAAGGTGAGTGTGTAATTGTGTGTAACTGGGATTCTAATAGCACTTGCAGCTACCGGCAAAAAAAAAAAAAACCCACTGTAATTAGCCGCCGCGTTGCTAAACTCTCCTCGCTATCCTCCATGTTTAACCCAAGTCCTTTCCCTTCCCGCCTCAACTCCTCTCTGCCTCTCATTGGTGCAAGCTGCCCAAATGCCATGGCATTTTGGAAATGTGAGGCAAATTCTCGCCCGCTGACATTCAGAAACTTCTGCCGTGTTCTCTTTGAAAGGAGAAGGGGGGATGGGGGCCCATAAATATGGATGCCAGCTCAAGTAATGTTGCTTTCTTCCTGTGTCTTTTTGAGTGTGTGTGTGTGTGTGTGTGTGTGTGTGCGTGTTAAGGTGGCTGGGACTCCATGCGCAGTCTTTAACCTTTTTGCTTGCACATCCACAAATATGGGTCAGTAATCCCCAAAGTGAGAGCATATTTTGGCGAAGAGGCAGAACTAAGCTGTTGCTGTCGCTGAGATGCGGGGCGTCACACTCGTCTTGCGTCCCCTTGTCTGGGGCACGGCTGCTAAATTTAGCCTGTTGCCATGGAAGCGCTTCAGTCACATAAGTAATTGAATAACTTTGCGCATTGACACAGTGGTTCGACTTCAAAAGAGAAAAGTTTTCCTCATGTTTTTCTTTTTGAATGTTCTCCCATCTTATTTTAATTACCTATTAAAAAATGGACCAATCGGCTTTACATCATGGCCATGGTCGTTCAGCACACTTAGTTCATACTGTGTTTATGCAGTGCCATATGTACAAATAGTGTGTAAACGTAGCCTTTTGTCACACTTCTTTTTAGTTGTCTTTTAAGTCTATCATAGCATCAACAGGAGGAACAGCTGATGAATTTCTCAGAAATGTTGAATCCTTAAAGGAGCGATATGTAACTCTGACACCTAGCGTTGGAAATGGGTACTGCAGTCCAAATTTCAAAACACTGAAGAGCGATATGGAACTCTGACACCTAGTGTTGGAAATGGGTACTGCAGTCCAAATTTCAAAACACTGAAGAGAGCTTCCTCCTCCTCACAAGAGCCGATGCAACTTTCAGATGATCTAGAAAAACAATGGGCTGCTCACTGTGATGGGCCAGACCTGACATGGCTTGCTGCCATTGCCCATTCTAATGAGGCAAGTTAAGCCTGTTCCTATGTTTGTTCTGGGCTTTTGAAACTCTGGAGATATGAGAGAAGTAAGTCAAGATCTCTAAAACAAAAATAGGAAATGATTAGTTACCAAGGGAGAAAGGAGTAAATGAAATATGTGTCTGCTTGGGGCTTCCGTAGTTTTGTGTTACGGCTTGTTTTCTTCTGTAAGATGATGTCAGATACAGCCTCTCAGCTAGAGTTCAATAGTATTGGTATCATACAGTGGAGTGGAAATCATTCATCTATTAAGAAATATACCTGTATTTTAGTCACTAATAATTAATATTTTTGTGTATTATTGCAGATCATCAGACATTATACAGTGGATCAGTAAGTTGAAAAACAAGCTGTAGATTAAGCATTGGCACAAATTAATACTTTCAGCTCAACAAGTAGTTGTTCAGTGAAAGGTATTCAATGTTCCATTTTTGTTCCTAGCAGCTAATGCTGATCAAATGCTGATCTTGTGTTCTGATTTTGCCATGGCTTCAGATCAACTGAGTAATTACAATGACCAGTTGTCTCATCCTCCCTCTCCCAGGAGTGTCAGACGACAGAAGTTTCCATGAATCATTGTGGGAACGCCACACCGCTGGCAGCAACCTTGGCACAGATGGCGTCAGCGGGGAAGACTCACCTGCACTCCTCAACAGCCTGGAGCCCCTCTTGAGTGTGGAGACGAATGGGATCGACAGCAGAGTCGGAGAAATCGTGACCCTGACGGAAAATCAAGACACCTTGGAGCTTGAGGAAGGGCGGAGTCCTGTGGAGGAGGCGGGTCGTGAGGTAGAGGGAGTTGAAGACGAGGAGCTGGGTTCGGCGGTGGAGGAAGGAGAGGAGGCAGCTTTGGCGCTGGGTGTCCAGAACACTGAATCAGACTTTCCGTGGCTTCAAATTAAAAAAGGTTCTGTTGATCATCCTGAGGTGTGTCAACAGCCCTGTGAGTCCCAGGACAGTAATGCACCTGAACATGTAGAAACGCCAATATCAAACCAGGAGACCCAGGCCGCAGAGGTGTTGAGTACAGGGGAGCGGGACATTCAGTGAGACTTGTCGTAGCGACCACCTGGCATGGACTCACATCACTAAAAGACTTCACTTATTTAAATCCATCTCTTGGTTGTTGTTTTTTTTTATTGATAACTGCATTAATCACCCCTTGTTGCATTCTCACAATGCAGCTGCAGCCGCTCTGTCTTAGTCAATAAAACACTTTTTCAGCCATCGTTCACAGAGCCAGAGGTGCACTTTTTTTTATCCAGGGAAAGGTTTTTCTGCAACAGCCAATCTTGAAGTCAATGGAGTTGCGAACCTCATTCCCTGAAGGTAAAATTTAGCTCGGAAAATAATAAATATGGCAGCTTCAACTTCCTCTCCCCTGCGATAAGAGAATCCCAACTGTTTGCTCTCTTCTTCCTCCTGAGGGATGCCAAAAAAAAAACTCAGTGCTGCATTTTTATTATGACTCCCATGGGAGGTTCAATATGACTCACCAAAACCTGTAATGAATGTGTTGTACATGTGTGTAAATTCTTATGACCAACATCAGAGAGTGTATTGATGTCTATTTTTCTGTGAGGGTGAATCTTACATGTTGGATCTTTATTTGTGTTGTTCTTATTTAGAAGTGGATATTTGAATGAGACTACATGTGCCTTATATGTGGAAGTGTCAACTGATATTTATAAATATAACTTCATAAACCTGCAATATGATCTGTGGTCATGTTACTCTTTTCAATACATACACAAACAAAATTGTGTTTCATGTGTAGGAATTCCAAACAGGGAGTAATTGTACCAAAGGGCTTAGTGTGAAGGAGCCATATTCTTAAAGGAACACACACACACAATAATAAAAAACCACATAAGCAAAATGAACATAGTCAAAATCCACCGCCTTATTAATTAATCCAAGTTTAGAAAAAGAAAATATTTAGAAAAATAGCTATCTGTATTTCTTTAAGATCAAATATTAACCAATATCGAGTTTAATGTATGGAAATCAGCATGTTTTCAACATCATAAGTTGTGACAATGAATGGGTCTTTAACTTTTCCTAAAAGGTGCAAAGGGACTCTGCAGATCGAATGGAGTTTGGTAGTTTGTTCCACCACCTGGGGGCGACAGAGTAGAAGAGTCTAGTTATAGACTTGGGGTAAATCTACAGCCTAAATCTACAGCCACATGTGCCTGCTTCCAAGTCATTCAAAAATCACCTTATAAGCTTCCAAAGAGACCAGATTCTGAAGGTTCAGGTAATTTTTGTAAATTTTTTCACGTAAGGGAAACTTAAATGCCTTTTCCCCCAGTTGAGTTCTGACTCTTGGAACAGTCGGTTAATGAAGAGTTCCTGGGATTGAAGATCGTAAGACCCTGTAACCTGCTGTCTGATAAAGGTGACGAGGTGTGAAGGAGGCATGTTGAACTTCATTGACATTTGTGTGAGCAAGAAAGCACACAATCAAGATCATCTCATCAAACTTCAACTGCAAAGGCTGACTTTGTGACCTCGCTGTAATATTTGTTTGAGCTTTCAAACACAAATGAGATTTGTTTAATAGTAATGTTCCCAACCGGAAAATGAGCCCGTATCTGCAGAAAATCACCCTGGATCATTTTCAGCGTTCAAAAAGTGAGTCTCTCATTAATTCTCAATGCAGCAGCCTCGGTCTTTTGATTGTTTTACAGATTAGGGCAGCTTAACTTGATTCTCTTCTTTCCATGCAGCCTGGCAGAAAATTGTTCTAGCATAAAAGAAAATCTTCACACATTTGTCTTAATTCATATAAATGTATTTATTAGAAGAATTAAAACATAATTGTTCTATGTTTTATGGTATTTTCCACTATATATGGGGTTATGATTGTGTCCAAAGATGGTTTTAATTAGCTCTAAGAACCTATTATTCTCATGAACACCTCTTAAGTGTCTTAATATGATTGTATAACTTAAAAACCCTGATGTAAAGACATCAAAAGTTTCCCATTATTATAAAATAGATGCACTAACACACCCGTTTTGTCCCGCAGCCAAAGTCCAGAGCCCACTGCGTATTGAGAATCAGTGTCGAGGCCTCCTCTTCCCGCACGCAGGTGACAGCTGGCCTCTCCAGGCAAACACAGCGTCTAAGCCAGAATCCATGAACTGCTTATTCTGCAGAAGGCCTCTTGCTATTTTTAAGCTCTGATATAGAATAGAGGCGAGGGAAAGAGAAAGGATTGGAGATTGGGGAGCTATGGTGAGCAGCACCCAGTGTGGGCCCAGTGCCAGGCAGCTGATTTGGCACACTGTAGCAACCCTTTTCTCCCCCTAAGGAGTTTAAGTTTATAAACCAGATGGAGTCTGAACTAATGCAATCTCAAGATGATACCAGCTTGCTATCGGGTTCCTCATAAAGACTTTAAGACACTTTTTTATGTTTGCATGCGTATAGAAGCCTTAAACATAATTGGGAGCCTTGCATATCTGTAACAAACTAAAAAGAAAATTGGCTGCATTCCTTGAATCACGGAATCACTGAGCCTTATCTTTTGGGCCAATTTAACTTGTGAAGTGGACCCTTTTTTTTGTCAGTCCAGCCTTGTGTTGCCAAATTGTCAGCACTCACTATAAGAATCTTTCTCACCCCTCAGTTACAACTTGTTGTTGCTTTTATTTAGAGCATTTTATTTGTGAAACACTTTAGTTAAAATGGGAATCTAAGTTACTTACGTCTAATCAGAAACTACTAAAAAATGCATATTTCCCAACAATATACATCATCCTTGGTGTATATGTTGTCCAATAACTAATAATACAGCTTAGAATGCCAAGTAAGTGTCACCATTTTTGCAATGAGGTTACTGACTGAGACGGGGGAGAGAATTTCATTACATTTCGTCATCCTGCCTCGTCAGTTACAAATATTGAATTGCTGATGCCAAATGTCAATACCCTAAAGACATTACGGCACCCTTTACAGATTTCCCTGGTTATCTAACTCATCAATACTCGCTGCGGCGGTGCTTGTGACAAGAAAGAGGGTAAGGTGAACGCAAGTTAATGTGGCGCAGAAGAAGTTGACAGCGGGATAAACAAAGAAAAAGAATGTCTGACAGTGGTGAGAAGAAGTTAAGAAGTGAAACTGACACCAAAAAGCAGTGATGTATTCATTTATGTTGTCTCGCAATATGTCAGTTATCACAGAATCGTATCGTCATATTGTCATAATTGTAGAACAAATATCTTTCATCATACTGAGGGTTGGCCTGCAGTTCCCACATCTATTACTTATTTTCAACTGAACCACATACTCTGTTCAATTTTGTGGTGACAGATAAAAAAAAAATATTGATTTAATTTGCTTTAGTTCTCTTATATCTGTGTTGGTTTTTATACACCAACAGTGGTCTGGCTCTCTCAGACAAATCCCCAACATTTACGGTTGCTGAACACTCTTTATTAATATTGGACATAATATTGGATTTCAAGCTGCAACTGAAAGCAATTTTCAGTTTGAACATACACCTAAAGAACAGAAAGACAAAGCAAGCATCAGTTGCAGGAAGTGTATCAGTAGATCACTTTATTAGTGATTACTTCAATTCACCTCGAATGACCACACAACAAGCCAAAGTAAACCCACTGCACGAGCATTTTTTTTTCTAGCTGAAGATACATCCAAGACCCCTTTCCAGGATTTCATTGCCTGGTATTTTGCCTTGTCGCACAGCAAAGAAAATTCAACCTGCCTTCCGACACCCCAGAAAGTGAAAAAGAAATGCTGAGAGCTGATGTAGCCAATCATCACCACTACAGATAAAACGAGGCTACGGTGGCAGCAACTAGCCTCTGCCAAAACTAATCTCACCCTTATCTGTGACAGCGACATCCCCCACTAGAGGGCAAGTAAATAATGTGCTTCTATTGGCCGTGTTCGGCTTAAATCACTCAGGTGGGTGCTTACCTTTCTGTATTTGTGCTTGAAAGAGAGATCAAGGAAAGAATAATTTGTATGAGTGCACATGCCTTTTGTAGCTTTGTACTTGGCTGATACTATTTCATGTTTTAGATGACGAGATAGGGTGTACCATATCATATATACCACTAATCCTATCACTTGCTTTGTTCTGATCCCTAGTCCCCCCTCTTATCCTACCCTGGAGCTTGGATAGAGGTAAAGACCAGCCAGGTCACAGCAATGCTCACTGGCTCTAATAAGTGTGACCAGTGAGGGCTTGACAACCCATCATCTCTGGACCCTCTGAAGGTTTGAAGGATGGGGGCGGACGGGGGCATGTGGAGCCAGCAGTTTCCAGGCCGACCACTCAGCAGGGTTAATTACTATACCAACCAGATGCCCCTTCCAGTGATGGTCAGCGCCCTTATGATCCGAGCTTCATTCACACACCTCGCTTTTTTTTACGCTTACCTGAGTTATATCATGTGGTGCCTCTGAGGCGCCAGCAGAGCCCTGCAGGTTTGCTCTGCAGGGGCTCATTTTGAAGAGAGTAACTTTCTGCTCTGTTGCTGACAAGACTGTTATTATCTGAGATAATAGAGGAGAGAAAAAAGCCGCCAAAATATGTCAGTCATCTTTTTCCCCCTGCTTGTTTCACGTTGAGTTAATAATTCTAGTGTATCATAGATAGGATGTGCATAACTGCATCATTGGCTCGGCTTGCACTTTAATACGGATTCTGTTTCCTGCTATTTCTGTTTGCATATTCTCTTCATGTCAGCTGTCAAACATGAATTTGTTATAGTCTGTTGCAGATGGGTAAAATGTGTCAGCCTTAGTCTTTAATCCACCTTGCAAGGGCTAGTCTTAAGGTGTTGGTTTTATGTGCTATTTATGTTAATTTTAAACCTAATGAACAAATCAAAGTTTTAAGAAATGCATGCATTCAATACTTTCCTGACTGCTGGATGAGAAGTTTGATATATTACTCTCATATTTGTATGCTAAATAAGAAACTGCTGCCAGTTAGCTTAGCATAGACTGGACTCAGAAGGAAAAGGCTATCCTAGTGTTTAAGGTAACTTTAAGACTTTTTTTTGGGAACAGCAGTGGAAGCCTTAAAGTAATTCGTAAAAGTGAGCCGTGTTAGCTGTTTGCCTTTCTGCAAAGCTAATCCAACTGGCTGCTGGCTATAACCCTGTATGTAGGCCTACTTCACAGAAAGAGAGTTGGAGGTACATTCTGATCTAATTGTTGACAAGAAAAAAACATGTTATCTTCCCTGAACACTTAATCCATTTCTTTGAAGCTACATTACATCACACGTTCTTCATTTGTTAAATGACAGAAATATTGTGAGTACACTGAAACTACCGTTAGCCCTCATTTAAAGAATGATGTTTTTCACCTGACAGAAAACTTACTGCCCTGCTGCTGTCTATGAGTCTAAATCCACTGTCACCTGGGGGCAAAACTGAAACTGACTACTGCTGCAACAACAACAACAACAACCACAACAACAACAACAACAACAACAACATGGCTCCCAGGGACCTGCTGGAAAGCAAGGCAAACAAAAACGCATGATGTTGGGAAGAGCCAGAGCTTGTGGACAGCCGATAAGCAGAAAGGCCACGCCCGAGGTCAGCACGTAGCAACAGCGTACAGTAAGATCTCTATTAAGATAGGAGATAGTGGGCGAGTGTGATAAGAGGTTCGTGATGTGATATCAGTGGTGGGACCACCAGATGCTTCTTTCCCAAAACCGGCAGGGGAATCAGTTCTGGGACCAAGTTGTTCTAGATGTTAGTGTAATTGAGATAGTCCTCAACTATCTTCTTTTAAATATTTTACTATCTGGGCCATTCCTGAGAACTGTCCAAATGTTACCTGTTTTATATTAAATTTGATGTTCTGTATAAAAGATATTCTTTAAAAATACTTTTTTTTTTACCTTTGTCTGTATTACATAGGACAGCTCGAGAAAGACGAAATATGGAGAAGAGAAAGTGGGGTTCACTTACAATGGCCATAAGGTTCCAAGTCAAGCCATCTTAAATATAAAGCTTAATTTCCTCAATGAATTTCACAGTGATTTAAACAAAAAAGGACAAAATATGGACCTAATACTACATATTAATGAAGAGATTTATTTAGTAAGCTGCTTTGGCAATTATTTTATTTTGTTATATCGTCTCCAATTATGCAGGAGTTGCATGAAGTTCCTGCGGTCCGAAAACCCCTAATAAGGTGTCTCAACTCCCCCTTTTTATTGATTCCGCACTGCAGGAAATATGAAAGTATAGTACTCTGGAAATATTTAAGTTTTTGCTAACTTCTGATCTATTTTGTGTACCTTTCTTAAAAGTTAGGGGTTGTGTTTATGTTAAAAAGCATAATCCCAGTACTGTCCATCCAGCTCTGCAGCTATTGCCAGAGCTATTTCAGACACAACTGGACTGCAACTTAATAGCCTGGGAACGAAAGACAGACAGAAATGCGGAAAATCCCTGTATTTTAAATCCTCCTTGTATATTGGAGCATTATAATGACTTTGTAGTAACTTGGACTTCTCCTTAACCATCACCATCAATCCCCCATAAGCAATGAGCCATTTGCCATTATGCAGCTTGTTAGCAATGTCCAGGCTGTGTAATTACCTGTGTCAATGGCAATGATTGTCTTCAGTGACACATGATTCATCACTTTATAATTGTAGAGGTTGAAAGAAGGAGTTTAATCTCTTCCAACAGCCCTAGAAGTAAAGATTTTCATGATCATCACTTTTACAGACTGGATCAAATGCATGTCTTCATAATATACAGTCTCGGACCAGGAAAGATGAACCTCATTTATGTATATTGGACGTTAAAATACATTCAGCATACGATAGCAAACCTTTAAAATCTAGAATCCAGATACTGAATAATTAATAGCGATAAATAAATAAGATTTGCATGACTTACTTGTATTTTGTTCTCCATTTGTCGGCTAAATTTGGACATTCAATTGGTCTTTTGATAGCTGATGACGCCACTCAAACCTAGGTTTTGGGTAAGATGGAGCTTACGCATTGGGTTGATGATGGGTGATGATATTGACTACTGTAAGAATATAAGTTATTTCATTAAAATTGGGTGCCAAGGTGCTAGTACACATCTTAATGGAGGGATCCAGAAACAGGCCCTCGATGAAACAGAATGATTGAAATGAGAGAAGGGAAAAATATCTAATAATTTCACGAAAAGAATTCTTATCAAATAATTCTACAATTCACTTAGCAGACGCTTTTATCCACAGCGACGTACATCAGAGAGTAAGAACAACACAAGCAAGGATCTAGAAAAAAAAGGGAACAATGTCAGTAAGAGCAAACGATCAGCTTTGAGTCTGATTGGACACACAGGTGCTGACAGGAAGTGACCAGAGGCAAAGCACAATATTGACGGCAGTTCTTGAGAGCTCTAATCAGTATAGAGCTTGATCATCATCAATAATATGGAGACCATCATCATTAAGTTAGTATTAATGAAAGAGCTGGGTCTTTAGCTTTTTCTTAAAGGTGCAGAGGGACACTGCAGATTGAATGGAGTTTGGAAGTTTGTTCCACCACCGGGGGGCGATAGAGGAGAAGAGTCTAGTCAGCGTCTTAGGAATAATGTGAGTCACAATGAAATGCTCTTTTAAAATTTAGTTTATTTATTCTGTAGGCCTATGCATACTGTTGAACACTTTTAATGGTGTCCAACCTTCACAACAGGGTCCTAAGTCTCTGACTAGACTCTTCTCCTCTGTCGCCCCCCGGTGGTGGAATGAACTTCAGTCCCTCTGCACCTTTATGAAAAAGCTAAAGACCCAGCTCTTTCATGAACACCTGCTAACTTAATCATGATGGTCTCCATATTATTGATGATTATATGGTTATTCAATTATTGTCACGATTGTCTTTGTTTGATCACGACGACTTATAAGATGGTTTCTATACTGATTAGAGCTCTTAAGAACTGTCGTCAATGTTGTGCTTTGCCTCTGGTCACTTCCTGTCAGCACCTGTGTGTCCAATCGGACTCAAAGCTGATCGTTTGCTCTCACTGACATTGTTCCCTTTTTTTTTTCTAGATCCTTGCTTGTGTTGTTCTTACTCTCTGATGCAGGTCGCTTTGGAGAAAAGCGTCTGCTAAGTGAATTGTAGAATCATTTGATAAGAATTCTTTTAGTGAAATTATTAGATATTTTTGCCTTCTCTCATTTCAATCATTCTGTTTCATCGAAGGCCTGTTTCTGGATCCCTCCGTTAAAATGTGTACTAGCACCCTTGCCACCCAATTTTAATGAAACAACTTACACGCTTACAGCAGTCAATATCATCACCCATCATCAACCCAATGCGTAAGCTCCATCTTACCCAAAACCTAGGTTTGAGTGGCGTCATCAGCTATCAAAAGACCAATTGAATGTCCAAATTTAGCCGACAAATGGAGAATAAAATACAAGTAAGTAATGCAAATCTTATTTATTTATCGCTATTAATTATTCAGTATCTGGATTCTAGATTTTAAAGGTTTGCTATTGTATGCTGAATGTATTTTAAAGTCCAATATACATAAATGAGGTTCATCTTTCCTGGTCTGAGACTGTATATTATGAAGACATGCATTTGATCCAGTCTGTAAAAGTGATGATCATGAAAATCTTTACTTCTAGGGCTGTTAGAAGAGATTAAACTCCTTCTTTCAACCTCTACAATTATAAAGTCATGCAAATCTAACAATTATTCAGTATGTGGATTCTTAAAAGGTTTGCTGATTGTATTAGTATTGCAGTAGTTAAAATGTGCCATGCATTATTATTTTTTTTTTTTAATTCTGTATTGCTCTTTGCTTGAGACAGTGGCTGCAGCAGTCAGCAGCAGGCTGGAAGATGTTGAAGTGAAGGGGGGCGAGGCACCAGTCGTGGTTTGGCGGGCACAACAGCATCCCCCCCCCCTGCCCCCCTCCCCCCCTCCTCCCTAAAACCACTGCATTGAGCCTGTAGTCGCTGCAAACAGGGGTCATTGACAGCATCATGTGGAGTCCTCAGTGACGCTGGAGCCTCCTCTGTGTAAAGCACTCTCTCTTCGTGGACTCACGCAGACGACGCGTTCTGCTCATTTTGTGGAGGAATAGTTATCATGAGGTGAGACTTTCGTTTTTTAAATCTGTCAGTGTTTGTTGTTGCCCTGTTGCTAACTAGCCGTGCTAATGTTAATGCTCAGCTATTAACTCCAATTCAGCTGTAGGTCAACACATTGGGAATTAACCTCTGCAGTGGGGGCGACCAATTAGTGTTTTATATATATATATACATAAATATATATATATATACATGGTCGCTGTTGAAGGGGAATGGATATGCATGCATGTGTGCCATGCAGCAAAGTGGCTAGTTAGCATGCTTAGCAAACAGCTAAAGCAGACAGCTACCTTCACGTGGCTAACAAGCATGCTAACCAGTGCTAGTCTGTCTCCTGGTTTCATCAAAGAAAGCAAAGCATGAGTCGACTTGTAATGTTTAGTGTTTGTTTGCAGGTAGCTTGCTGCTTTAATGTTATTATTTTAAGAAGGGGAAACTCTGCTTTGGAGCATGACCCGGTGCACATGCATCAACTCAGCGTGGGGGGGCTGTAAATGTTAGCTGTTTCGTTTAAATGAGCTTGTCTGCAGCCTCCCACTTCTGAGCTCAGTGCCCCCCCCCCCCCCTGTGAAGATAAGTATTCATGTGGGTCCCCTTTGAAGACCTGATAGGCTTGTTAGAAGGTAGAAGACACAACGTCAGGTTAAAAAAAACCAACAAAAATCTCTGAATGTCACAGGAGAGGATGCTCAGGGTCACTGCCCCTGGATTTTTTTTTATTTTTATCATCTCTTCAACCTTATACCAACATGTGTGCTTATATTACAACCTCCAGGGTGACTACAACTGCATGCATTAGTTGGACAATTGTCTCAGTTTTAAGTAAAGCAGAGCCTTGCATCATCTAACTTTGACACTGCAGCTTTCCCCCCCCCATACCGTCAAGGACATGGCTGCAGAAGACTGTGCAGACTTTCAGACAAGCTGTTTGCTGTTCAGTGTTTTCAGATTCAGTCACTTTTGTTGCATACAAAACATAAACTGAACGTGTGTTATCGGTAGTAAAAAGAAAGAAGCTATTGCAATGCTGGAGGTGCAGATGCATACATTATGTATTTCAAAGTCGAACGTGGTGTGTCCACTAGAGGTGAGTTCTTTTTTTTTTTGTTCCGCTAAAATAAAAGACATTCACGACTGAATGTTACCACAAAGCTGCAAAGGCCAACTTCTACAGCCGACCCGTGTGCAGTGCACCAAGCTTCCCTGCAGTTTGACGTGAATAACCTCGCTCTGTGGTACCTTGAAGTCAACGAGTGAACCCATATAGTTCTCTATTCTGAAGCCGTTTCCACTTTTAAACTTTAGCCTGAGTTGGATATATCATGTATCAAACTGTATTGTGGGCTCATGGGTGGGATATGTATGTGTTGTGTTGTGTGTTTGTATGTGTGCTGGCTGCTGGAACACCTAAATTTCCCTGCTGGGATGAATAAAGTATATCTTATCTTATGTTTTATGTGAGTCGACTTGTTTGATTTTGTTTGATTTTGCAACTTTGGGTTATTGCCAAACTCTTTTTGACGCACAACAGTGGTTGAGAAAAGTACAGTCATTCCATCATTAACATTATTTGACATGGACTGACTTTTTGTCCTTTTCATTTTTGCTGATTTAGTAACTTCCAGTGCATGCACATGTGTCTGTGTGCAATCCTGCCCTGTTAACGTTGTTCCTCTTGAGTGGCGATCATGTCCTCAAACTTGCGCGTCTTCCTCTCGCAGGCGTGACCGTGATAAGGAACGAGACCGGGAGGAGCGGCTGAGTCACAGCAACCGCGATCGGGACCGGGATCGAGAACGGGATCGAGAACGGGATCGAGAACGAGAACGAGAACGAGTGCGGGACAGAGATGGGAAGTCATTTGGGGCGCCGAACAAGCCACCTGAAGCGGGCGGAGGCTTCCCGAAACAAACCCCCACGCAACAGCAGATCAACCCGTTCACCAACCTGCCCCACACGCCGCGCTACTACGAGATCCTGAAGAAGCGGCTGCAGCTGCCCGTCTGGGACTACAAAGAGAGGTTCAATGACATCATGACGCAGAACCAGTCTTTTGTGCTGGTGGGAGAGACGGGCTCTGGAAAGACCACACAGGTAATATAACAAATACTTCTTTGCACATAAGAATGCTCTACAGTTTGCTTCATGTCTATATGTTGCTTAAGCTCATAACAATAAAGGATAACAGTTCAGCTGTATAATAAAACTGTAATAATAAAACCAGCTGCAATGATGAAGTGAAGCATTCTGAAGAGTTTCTCCGTGGAGCTGAGTCGCACTGTGTGGTTGTTCGGTTTATTTTAACTTCTTGAAGGAGCTCTGGGTTTTCTGACTTTGAAAATGTGCAAGAGGGAAGATTAAAGTAAATCACAGGCTGAGCCTCCTGAGGGGAATACAAACTATCTTCCAAACACTTCTCAAATGAAGAGGAGTTATCTCCACTGCTTTCTGTATTGATGATACTTGAAAAACATCAACAGACTAATTTATGAGGTTTTCAACTCTACAATCCAGTCTGAATATCTAGTGTGTAGTCACCTCTTAATAAATCGACAGAACATGCACGTTAAGGAAGAAGCTCCATTTGTGCACGTTACAGAACTGCCATTGGTGGTGCTTGCCATTGAAAGTAATCCACAGTAACATTTAAATAATAGCAACTTTTCTTTAGATTAATGACAGAATGATAAGAATGGCCATCGGATGAATTAAAGAATAAAACACAAATTTTGAAGGAAGAAAAACAAGTCAAAACAAAATATTACTGCATTCACTTTGTCTTGATGCAAATGTAGCTTAAATTACACATAAGGTTTCACAATAGAAAAAATGGATTTAATCATACAGCCCTGTGGAGCCACGATAGCCTTCCAGTTATATTGCGCGCCCTATGTATGGACGATATAAGACACTTTACAAAAGAGCTGGTAAAATAGCTTACTCTTTGTTATATTATTGGTCCCCCTCAAACATGTCCTGATGGTGAGGTTCAGGTCCTGTATTTACCAAAAACACATTTAATACTGTTTTTTGATCTCTATCTCTACCAAACGTGTCATCTGCATTTTGATCTTCTGATTCGAAGATACATTTTGAATGATCTCTAAAGGGCGGTCATCAAAACCTCAAGCCTCAAACCTCAATGGTGCAGAAGTAATGCTCTATGTTTGGGACTCTTAGCAAATGCTTTTGTATTAAGCTCACAGCAAGAGCATGCCGTCACGGAAAAAGGTTCACTGGTATATCACTGTCACAATGTTTTGCTTTGAAGAAAATAGTAAACTGTGGTTAAGAATAAGGAGAAGCAGCTAAGTTATGAAATCATCGGCTTTGCTTTTCATGTTAACACTTCCTCCTCTGCCGTCTTTCAGATCCCTCAGTGGTGCGTGAACATGGTGCGGTCAATGCAGGGGCCAAAGAAAGCAGTGGCCTGCACTCAGCCCAGGAGGGTAGCTGCTATGAGCGTCGCCCAGAGGGTGGCTGATGAGATGGATGTCATGCTGGGCCAAGAGGTGGGCTACTCCATCAGGTTTGAGGACTGCAGCTCCGCCAAGACACTACTCAAGTAAGAAAGCCAGTTCAAAAATATAAGCCTCCGCTTTTAAAACCAAAAGCAACGACTGTGTAAGAGCTGGACTGGAATGAAGAAGACAAGAGTAGGAGCGTGTTATCTTAAGTTACCCAAGTACTCAACTTCAGACCCAAATATTATCATGATTTACATTTAATAGCAGAAAAAATGAATTACCTATACACATTTAAAAGTGTTGTAAAATATATTTTTCACCATAATAAATATGTAAGAAATCAGATTTTCCTGTGGCTAGTATCTGACCAAAGTGAACCAGGAACTTTAAGACACAGGTCGTGATAATGAGCCTTTTACTGAAGCTGTCCTAGATCATTTCAGCAGCATGGTTTTACTCAGACAATGCCATGTACAGTATGTGATGACAAAAACTTGCTAATCTTCTGCGGGTAGGAATTACAGGGTGTGGTACGTCGTTGGTCGCCCATGATTTAGATTATATCGCAATACAGCAATTTTGCGGCAATTGACATGTTGAAAGACAATCATAATGATGCATCATGATATCTGATTTACTAAAGAATATAGAATGCTCCTAAAAAAGGTAAAGTTCAGGATAGAGTATTTATTCACTGCAAGTCAGAGTCAGTTTCCCCTCTTAATGTCTTTTTACCGCTCTCTGACATTATCTCGCTGTCGTCTTCTTTTGGCAAATTAACTTACGTTCAAGTAACCCTCTTCCAAGTTGTAAGCGCCACCGTGAGGACTCATGAAGTGGTCGTATTTTTTTTCAACATTATAACTTTCATATTCTTCACACAGAGTCAGGGCGACGGTATATTTGCTGTGTGGATATTTTGTACCTCACGTCTTCTGCTCAAACAGGTACATGACAGATGGAATGTTGCTGCGGGAGGCCATGAACGATCCTCTGCTGGAGCGCTATGGCGTCATCATCCTGGACGAGGCCCACGAACGCACTTTAGCCACGGATATCCTCATGGGGGTCCTTAAGGAGGTGGTCCGCCAGAGGCCTGACCTCAAGGTAAAAGTGGTTTTAGAAATCTGTTTATTGGGTGTTTCTCTAAAAACAGCTTGCTTTCTTTTCCTGCCTTAGTTTCAGGATTGCCGTCCTTTTAACGCCGGTGTATATAAATCCTAATGTGGCTATTTATTCAACTTCTACATTCGCTTTTTATTCCAGAAAAGAGAGTTTTACCTCACATTTATTCTGTCCAATCTTAACATTTCTTGTTGGAAGCCCTCCTGACAGTTCTGTGATTTGTTGGCACAAACATGTCCCACTTAATGCTTACAAAACTCTGTAAAAGCCTTAAATATTTCTTCTTCCCCGGAGGAGAAATTCAGTGTCAGCCAGTGTTAATGTCCCTCTTCTGTCACTGCTCTGTTTTGTCACATTTTTTTTTTTACCCCGACAGTGTCCCCGCGTCTGACAGCTGTGTATCAGTTCAGGGTGGAGAAATTGCAGCACTAGGGGAGCTTGTTCCCAGAGTCAGCCCTATTTTTAAGGTGATCAAAAGGGGACAGCGACTAGTCGGTGGGGATGGTTGTTGTACAGGCAAGCGAAAGTTTCATCGGCAGAGTGTGCCAGACGTAGTTCTCATAAAGCAGATGGATAATGACTAGCTGTTTGTCAGCGTGGAATCAAAGGTTAGATTGTTGTTCGCGGACTGTTAAATGAGGTCTAGGTTATTGGGAATGATCACCCACCCACACCCCTCTATCTCCTTCATCCCTATCCCCTTCCAAATTGGAAAGTTTAATTTGCCTTGATTAAGAGCAATTATGATGTCTCGCAGAGCGTAAAGCGAAATGCCGAGACACTGGCCCCTGAAAATGTTTGAGATTGAAAATGGGAGACGCGTTCCCCCATCAGAATCCTAATGCGCTCCATCTAATGGCTCCGGAGAGAACATTGTGTACTCAACATCAGGAACAAGGACTGTCGGAAGCTGCGTGTAGGTCACTGACTCTGAGTCGAATGCCAACTTTCACACTGTAAGCGCCATCTTGAATCCGTTCCAACACCCTTATCCTAAATTCTTTATAATAAGCGTCACCCATTCTGTAAAGCTTTTTAGCCTCCATCTTTGTTCTGTGTAGTTGCACCCTTATCTACTTCGTAAATGTCCTTATCCTTAATGACCATCAGGCAATATAAAAAGTGAACTCATTCCACGCTCGAGTGCTCACTGCTTTAATCCCTCACTGTCATGTGCACTCTTCACTTCTACTTTCATCTCTCCTGTCACCTCTTTTCATGAATACATCGTCCCCTCACAGACTTTTCTCTCTCGCGCTCGCCCTCTGTCCAGGTCATCGTCATGAGCGCCACGCTCGACGCCGGGAAGTTTCAGGTGTACTTTGACAGCTGCCCGCTGCTAACCATCCCCGGACGCACGCACCCCGTGGAGATTTTCTACACGCCAGAACCGGAGCGGGACTACCTGGAGGCGGCCATCCGGACGGTGATCCAGATCCACATGTGCGAGACGGATGAAGGGGACGTTCTGCTTTTCCTCACTGGACAAGAGGTATGTTGGTTGTAAACAGGGAACTTTACCTGTTAGGTGTTTGCTTGTCTTAGGCGATATTTACACAGTTATGTTAATGTAAGACTCATTAGATACACATAAAGCTGACATGTTGTATTGCCGCCCAGTTGATCAAATCAGACAGTTTATAAACTCAATCTGGCCCTGAATTGTTTGTAAAAAAAAAAAAAAAAAAAGCTTTAAGAAAATATTGACCTTCACAGTCGTTGCTGCATCCCTACAGAGCTAACAACAGTTTGCACTACTGTAGCAGTTGTGGCTGTAGTTGCTAAAACTAGATTTTTTTTTTTTTACATGTTAGCAGCATCTTAAAAATCAAAAGTTTTACAGGATATAGTCTGCAAAGGAATGTGCAGACCAAGCACTCAAACTTTTGAAGCCGACAGTCCTGCAGGATCTGATGTCTGCTGACACAAAGATGAGAGTTTGACAGGCGCAAGAGAAACATGCAGCTGCATCCCTTCACGGGGCATTGGACTCACAAATAGAATTTTACCGAGTACTAAAAGCAAGATTTATTTTGTGCCAAAGTTTCTGGTTTATGTGCTGTTTGATTTTAAGAAAATCTTCAGTTATTAAACAGATTCATTTGCCCTAAAAAAAAAAAGATCATTGTAAATGCCACATTGTGTTTATTATAACAACAACCTAATCATTAAATCATATTCAAATCCGGCCCTTCTTAAAGAGTAGCTGATTAGGCCTGTTATAAAATGTCAACGATTGTATCAAACTATTATTAGATTAACTTTTCCATAAACATTTGGCAGTTTTTTTTTTACCATTTCCAAAACTAAACTTGTTATTTTAAAAAGCAGGAAAACACGTAACATAAAAACAAAATGGTTTTAGTTGAATCTTCTGTTGTTAAATCCACTTATCATTTCAGCCTCAGTTTCATGAATTTTTTCTTACAAAACAAACACGGCAATAAACTCCTGCAAAGATGTGATATATCTTCGTGGTTACATTGTGCATATTAATCGAATAATATAGTTTGAGTTGCTCGCACACAGTGTCATGAGCACAGACACACAAATGCCCTCTCTGCACCTGAAATGACGGATCCTCACATGTTAGATGTTAATGCATGTAAGTGCGTCTATCTGGGAACCACCAGGAGTTGCACAGCGAAGAGAGAGAGAGAGAGAGAGGGGAAAAAAAACTAGGAGCGACCCAGATTCTGCCCTCCCCCTGAATCTCTGAAATTAAGTCATTTATTATTTTTTTCCCTCCCTGCAAATGTTGTCCACCGATGTGTAATGGAGGGCAGGGTTCACGCCCAAAATGATGAATTTGGTCACAGTAGGGTGGAATCGCACACCCACCCACCCACACGCATCTATGCACACATGCATCCACACACACAAACGCACGCGCATACACCAAATGCACACATGGACACACATACAGAGAAGACATGTCCTTACTGTTGGACGGGTGAGGCCTGTCAGAGCTAACACTACCTGTGCTGCTGCTGCTGCTGGCATGTTTTTTTTTTCTCTTAGCACCCTGACAAAATAGTGTTGGAGAAGACCATGTTATTACCTGCGGTTGTATTGAACATATTCACACAGTGGCGGTGTTCCTGTGACGTTCCTGTAAAGATCAGGCAAGAACGTGAACATTTTGAGGTCAAGAATGTCTCTTTTTTTTTTTTTTTTCAAAGTGTGGTGAGCAGACGAGACAAAAAAAAGTGTGCAAACATTGCAGGAGACAGACAAACGACAAAAATAGCACAAGAAACATGCCACGTGAAACAGTGCTGAGATTAGAAGCTCATAAGATTTGAACCCCCCCCCCCCATCTTCCAGTTGATTGCAAGAGGCACAGAGAGTGTAGTGGTGCCAAAGGTTGTGACGCTTCATGTTTATTATGAACTTTTGGAATGATGTAGTTTTGTTCAAACGTCTGTTGCTGATGTTATTCTGCACTCTCTTTAATTTTCCTACATCTACGATAACGTGTTTCCCCAGGACACACATTTGCATAATTGTGTGTGTGTGTGTGTTTGAGATGACTGACAGATTTTAGCGTCGGGTTCAAGTCCCGCCTCAGCCCCAACTCTTTGCCTAGGTTGAGATAGCATTTCCAATATGGTGGACAACATTGCTTGGCCTCAAACTGTCTCTTTAGAAACAAATGAGTGAAGACACTGAAACTACGTCCGTGTTTTATACAGTCCATAGCCGCTCCAGTTTCTCACCGTGAGTGACATCACCAGTAGTATGTCCGCTGTGTGAATATGGTCTACTGGAGAATGTAACCGGTGTAAATACAACACAAAATCTCTTTTTGGTTTGATTACCTGTTTGAACCTGGATGATTTAACGCTTTGTGTGTGGAAAAGAAAAATACTCTGTACTCTGTCCCAGAGTCTTAACCGGCACGGATGAAGTTGTGATCTTGTTGTTTATTAGCAGTAATTATTTGTCACACTACAGCAGCTTGACCGTGTCAGAACACCTACGTCAGATTTCATTTACCAAAGCAGGATCAATATGCGGCTTGTTACAAAAGGGGATAAAGTCATCGGAGGGCTCAGTGTTTGAAGTGGGCTCCACCGAGGGATGCTGATTGATTTTAGATTTAGCACAATCCCAGCTGCTCGGATGGCCCGAAACACTGATCGTCACTGTTGTTTATGTGTGGAGAAGTCTTGAGATATTTTCGGGGCGATGTGTTCAAATGTTTTCTGCAGTTCAATGTAATTTGTTGATTTATATTCCACCCCCCATGCACTGTGTCAAGCTAAGGCATTACCGAGAGCACTCCCACGGTGAGTTCATTATCGCCCCCTCCTAATTGGGTTAAAGAAGTTAATGTGTGGTAGGTCTGGCAGAGATGGGTGTTCAAAGGGTGCTGCAGCTCATCCCTCCAGCGCTTCTTAACCTCTTCAGTCTCCCAGCAACTTTGATGTAGACTAATGATCGGGAGGCAGATTCATGGCCAACCATGAACTGTTACATTTTTTTTTTTTCTATTTCAGACCAAATCAAAATGCACATGACCCTTTTCCTCCCTCTTATTTATTTATTTATTTTTTGCTTTGAGATATTTCACTTTCACAAACAAAAAGAACTGAAGCATCAACTCCAAACAAGAAAGTCGAAACTTATCACAGCTGTTGAGCAAAGATAAGTCCTAATATTTAAGCTTCCCCCTCAGCTGCTAACATCAAAACATGGGGATTGGCAGGGGGGTTGTTTGCTAGTCAAGAGGAGTGCCTAAATGTGTCGGTTATTAGCTTGGCTGTAGATTGTTGCTGCTGGGGTCGCAGGGAGAGCTGGTGGACAGGTTCCCAACACTGGCCAACTGCCCCCTATGTGTTAGCTCACACACAGGCACACATGCAGATACACAAACACACTCACACACAGGCACACTCTGTCTTGATGTCCCTAAGGGACAGACAGCCAGCTTGCTTCCAGCGCTTTGGCAAAGAGGTCCCCTTTTTTTTTTTATTTCTCCATGGCAGCTGCTGCATCCAGAGGCTTGATAGGCTATTAATACCCCGGCTAATTTTACCAATCCATTCAGATTTACCGTTTTCCACTTGTCAGTGTGTTGATTAAGAGGCACATGGCCATCAGCGGGGTTTGACTTAATGCGATGAACGAGGGGACAAACAGGGCTAATAACACACTCGCAGTCCAGAAGGAAAACAGGAAATGTCACCCTGGTGCTTTCTCATGTCGAGGCAAGTGTTCCTGGCTTCACACGGCCGTACAGATTAAGTCACTTTCAGTCATGCTTGATTTATTTTAGGCACAGTTTGTTTCTAGAGGAGGGAACAAAGTTGTCTGAGCTGTCTTTATGGCTTGTTTTGTTTACCTATGAGATATAATACGCATGCACAAAGAGCTCTGATGCATCCCATTGTCCATCAAGAAGCACAAAAAAAAAAAAAAAAGAATGTACGTCACCCTGTTGTTCATCATTGCATTATGCCTCCTCTTTATGAAAACCTGCTGCATTGCTCCCATGGGCCTGCAGGTGGTGCAACAGTACAGGCTGTAATGTGACACAGTAGTAAGTGCTGCTTCAGAAGGATTAAATGATTGTTGTTAGCGAAACAAAGACAACGGTTTAAACAAGGGGAGTTAAAAGAGGTGGGGGGGGGGGGGTTAACAGAAACTACCTGAAACCTAAAAGTATGATTCAAAGTGTATGTATAAAGGTGTGTAAAATAAAAGATAATGGGTTATGAATATGGGCTTCCTTTGGAATGTGTAGGCATGTTGATTACATTAAAAGTGTATTCAATTGAACCTAAAGAGAGTAGGTCATAGCCCCCCCACGTGCTCACTATCATGCTTTCTTATTCCTGGCTCTGCTCAGGTCCTCAGTCTGTCTGCCAGCCCACCGGCTCTAGAACGTTCAGCTTCACTAAACTGATCTGCCATGATTTGCCGCTGGTTATGCATCAGTGCTGCAGTCTCATCTCACATTCCCTTCTACAATACTGCACTGTGGAATAATGAACCCTGTTTGAGTCTGTCTGGCTGTGTGTGCGTGCCTGTTTCTGTGTGTGTCTGTGTGTGTGTGTGTATCCATGTTTTCCTTGATTGCTGCATTTGACAACAGAGCCACAGGGAGCTCAGCAAAGCATACCGCAGTCCAGGTTTAATTTCCTCCGTCAGATGGAGCGATAGTTAGAGAACAAATGTACTGTAGCAGGGAAGCACGGCTTCCCCGGCCACCCCTCCAACGCCGCCGCCTACACCATCACCCAGGTTCGCCGCCATTGTCTGTGCAGGTGTTCCACGGGAGCTGTTTGACGTCGCTGTTGTAAGTGTCACCTGAATATCGCTGTCGCTCTTTCTGTCTTCTAGGAAATCGACGAAGCTTGCAAAAGAATCAAGAGGGAGATCGACGACCTGGGCCCCGAAGTCGGCGATATCAAAATCATCCCCCTGTACTCCACGTTGCCTCCACAGCAGCAGCAAAGGATCTTCGAGCCACCGCCGCCCAATAAACCAAATGGTGCCATTGGAAGGAAGGTATAACTGCCTTTTTCTTTTGCTGTAGAAACACTCACCGAGGGAGGGAGGGAGGGAGGGAGTGGGGGGGAGAAACAGAGTGGGGTTGTTGAAGAAAGGCCAGATGGGGAATAAGGTGCGAGAGAGCTGGAAGGTAGCGACTGAACACCCCCCCCCCTCTCTTTCTCAGCTTTAGCGCAGAACTGACTCACACAACATATGCTGCTTTTGTCAGCATGCGATTCTCTGCTCTAAATTATAACTGGGGTATTACTCACGCCCTCTGAGCCTGAGGAAAGTACTGCATTCTCAGTCATTTTTATCTTTCCACTACATTTACACAGGCCCTGCTGCGGCGGCGGCTCAGAAAGGAGTCCTAAGACCTCTGGCTGCCCGAAAAACATGTGAACAGCACACACAACGCGAGCTGATCACGAACAAACACACCTCTTAGGGCTACGTAAAATAGTCCTCTTCTGCTTCCTCAGTCTCTTAATCCCGGAGGAGTGCATGATCCTCTTTATTGATACTGACACAAGACAATTCCTCTCTTTCGTGTGACAGTTCCTATTCAGATGGGCTCATCACCAGAGCAGCAGCAGCACCACCTGCGCTGCCACACTGTTGGCCAGGGATCTGACAGAGCATCAGAATATCATCACTGCCTGTGAACGGGCAAACGTTCACCCCTAGCATCTGATAGGGGACGATGTTGATGAATGACTCAATGCTGCGAGCCCTCTAATTGAGGCGGATCGGTCGGACATATGAGTAGGGAAATCATTCAGGGGCTGTCGGAGTTGGAACACATTACAATGGTTTCAAACTAATCAATTTAAAGTGATGTTGGTAACGTAGGATTCTCCACGATGTGAATTAAAGTTTCTTTTTTTTTTTTTTTGCATGTCCGTCGTGGCCAGCTCAGATCAGATTTTTTTTAAAATGACACTTCGATCAGCTGAAGTCACATGGGACCCGATCTTTTCAAATCAGATTTTGGCCAACTTCATATGTGGTCCTAAATCACATACAGGTCGGATCGTTTGAAATGCAACCTCAGGCTGAGCAGCCGGGTCAGAATACATGCAAAGGCGAGAGTCACTCGCACTTCATGAAAACAGACATGAAAGACGGCTGCAATGTAGGGGGTCATTTGAGAGACGGTGAGGTGTGAGACCTTATCAGTATTTTGGAGGATTCCTCTGAGTAAGCAAAACTCAGAGGGTCATATCCTAACTGCCCTGTGTTTGAGAGCATAATGTGCTGCGTGTGACATCTTCGTTGTCCTTTTTGTGCATTCAGGATAGTGAACAGTGCACACAGGAATCTAATGGGGACAGCCAAACAAACCAAAAAAAGGACCAGATCAATAAATCAGATTTGAGCATTAAGGCTTACAGTGTGAATGTAGAAACTACTTTACTTAATTGTAAAAGGTGGAACTCACGTACGCTGATATTGGAGTATGGTGTGGAACTGACAGGGGGAAAAAAAAAAAAAAAAAGAGGATGGAATAGTCTGAGCTTTGTATTGAACAGCCAGATCTGATTGGACTGTCAAAAGTCTAAGTCTGGCACAGCCCTAATAGCACCATCTTTCTTTTCCGTCTCAAGGTTTATAGATTCATCTCTTCCTGCTTTCTGTCTGACTGGTGTGTGCTTGTGTGCTTTGTGTGTTGAGCTTTAAAGGCTTAGTTTTCTTAGTTGTGTGATTATCCGGAGTTGGATAAGATCTTTCTCAAAAGTGGAAATATCATGCGCAGTGTTTTGCCTCTGCTTTTAAAAGTGATACGAACAAGAAACTGAGTAGCGGCTGCACAGGGACAGGTTTAAATATGATTTGGTTCTTGCAGTCGTACAAGCATTGTACAGTAAGTTTACATCCATTAGTGTCGGGGGGGGGGGAAGAAAGGATTTTCCACTGGCAGCAGACGGCTGAATAACAGTGGCTCCTCCACTTGGTAAACATCCCTGCAGCAACTTCTCCCTGACTCCCCCGAGTTTAGTTATACAGGAAATAAAAGCGCATATCGTGACTCTGACGACCTCTGAACTGTCAACCCAGCAGCCACTTTTAGCACAGTCAATGCCCTCCTCTCCCCTCAACATCAATTTGTCAGGTGCTTGTTGAAATGGCGGCGATGGCATGTGAAGTTGCTGTGCGTGAAGGAAATATGCGAATCATCAAGTGGGGAGAAAAAACGCAGAGATGTCATCCAAGCCAGCCCAGGAGAAAGTAGTGAAAAAGAATTAAGGTTCGCCACGTCTGCCGCCGCGCATGCTAATGACTGCATTAGGCACCCCTCAATTAACATGAAGCACTAGCTTGTCATTCCTCTGCTTCTGCAGGGAGGCCACTGATCTTCTATTTTTTTTTGAACAGTTTAGTCATTCAGGCCGAGGCTGCAATTGGCTAATTACAAACAAAGATTATAATCTCACTTTGCTTTACAGGGTCTCAAAGTGCTGTGATGGGTGTTTGCTTTGTTTTTTTTAGCATCGTCACGTTCGGAACACGCCGCAAATGCCACTGCAAATCCGACGCGTCTCCATTTCAGTGAGCTTTGAATGTGGGTGCGTCGCTGCAGCTCAAAGCACAATCTCCTTTCTTTTTTTTCCCCCAGCCGGGAGAGAAAGCTTTATTTGTCAACACGGCTGCGCGTCGCAGCAGGGAGTGTGAAAGATGCGCCGCGTTCGCCATAGCACTTGCTCTCCTGCAGGTAATAACCCAGAAATAACATGCAGAGATGATGCTCTAATGATATTACTGATGAAGAAGCCAGGATTATCCCGCGCTGCAACAGACTGGAAGGAGCCGGCCTATGTTCAGCGTAATGGCCCCAGCACGGATAATCCTTCAGAATCAATGCAGTCAATGAGGCCACCCATATGATCATGAAATGTGAGAGGGTGTCGCGTGTGGCATCTGCTGGAGCACCGACTGTGTCCCAACATGCAGGACCGCCTCACCTAGTCCATTTTTTAAGCTGGACATTGAAGCATTCAATGCCTTTCATCCCTCGCTGGGACAATGGTCGTCGGCATATAGTGTCTGTCACAAGACACTGTCTGATAGACTGCTGCCTTTTTTGGGGCCACTTTAATTTCAGACTGCCACAGTGTGACTAATTGGTTTCGTAAAGATGTGATTTCTCTCTACCTCTGAGTCATTGACGGCCCTTTTCGACTGCTGGAACTTTTGTCCTGCTAGCGGGGGCTTCACATAAACTTAACTTTTGCTATCGGCTTCATATTTGATTAAAAGTAGGGCTGGACGATGTAGCTAAAAAATACATCATGATAAAAATGCTTCATTTCAGTCAGTACTTATTGATAGTTTTCTAATTCCCCACTTTTATTAAAAGACATAGGTATAAGTAGTGAATGAGATAACTTGAATTCAAGGAGTGTTTAACTGATAATGGAACCTTAGATCTGAACTCTATGTGAGCTACACCAGTACAACATAATCAACATCTATGAGATGCAGATTAAAAGTCCACGAACATGCAGGCCATCACCTGCTGTGCACCAAGAAGACAGTCAGTACACCTAGTTCACCAATATGCTGGATTGGTTCTTAGATTGCAGTAACAATATGAGACTGAACCGGACCTCATCCGACCCTCACGCTAACACTTCCAGTGGTGGCTGGCTTGTGCGCTGAAATAGAGCAGAACATTCAATCTAGTAATTTTGTCATTGCTTTGTATCAGGGATACACAATATGTCATACAAGCTAAATGCAGTGTGTTAATTATCACACAGACGTGCTCTTCTTCACCCTGTGTGCTGTTGACAATGGGATAGGTTTTTATGTAGTAATGGATGTATTCTACTTGAACATAGTCAAGAGTATTTGTGAGTTTTTAATTTCTCAACTCGCAACTAAACAAACAAACACACTGTAGGTCGGAGCATAACGTGTTTCAGTTAATTGGCTTGGCATCCCGCTCCCAGCTACATGGCTGTTGCACATGTTGGCTATATATATATACACACAATATAATAGTTATACTATATCAAGCAGGCCTACCTTATAGCCATACAGTTTGTTTTATTGTTCGTTCTGTTTTATACAACTGCAAGTTTTTCAAAAAAGATGTCTGTCGTGGTTTGTTGTTGTCTTTTATGCTGTGACCGCGTCTGCTTGACCAATCAGCAAGGTGGCTCATTTGGATTTCAAAGCAGTTACAATCGTAGTTTAAGGACCTCCAAGCAGATGGAAAACAGAGACAGCAAAAGCAGAACCTGTGAAAAGTGATTCATGTTGTGTTATGTGTTATTAAGCTCTTACAGTGAAAATAGGCTGAAAATGAGTTTACCTTAAACCTGTGAACCAAGCTGTCGGTCTTGGTGTAACTTCCACTAAGCCGGCTGCTATTTTCAGTTGTCTATCAAAATTAAGCAACTCAAAGTCATCATGGAGCGCTTATGTCAATCAGACCTAGACCGCCATTCATCCAAGAAATCCATGAATAACAACCCAACCATTTGCCAGATTCTGCTGCCTGATCAGTTTCGTACAGACATTTATTGCCATCCCTTCATTTCCGCTGCTTGAATACTAAGGGGAACGTGCGTTTCCACAGGTGAATTACCCGAGGTCGAGGGCTGAACGAAGGGGGGGGGAAGGGGGGGGGGGGGGGAAGGCCCTCCCTGGCATTAATAACTAAACAGTTAGGCATTCTCAGGCTGGAGAGAAATCCTCGCTTAAAAGGTGGGATTTAAAAGTCTGTAAGGCTCACAGCTTGAAGACAGCTGAAGAGGCACAGCTACAAAGGAAGTGTGTCAAGTGTGCAAAACTGGTCCTTTTGGACCTGTATCAGCAAAGACTACAGAGGACTGTTTGGTTTTCTGCTTGGCATTTTATCATAAAGACTACCAAGAAAGCACGGCTCCGGCCAAATGTCCGCGCAGGTCAGCCCGCATCTCGTCCCTCTCCTCGTAGATGTTAGGCCAAGTGAGCGAGGCAAAGATATTGAAGTGTGGAGAGGCATTTTTCCCCCCCCAACACCCACTTGTATATTAAACTACGACTCTGGAGTGGCAGTTGCCAGTTGAGTGGGCTGTGACCCGGCCACCGCGGTCTCAAGTGCTATGATGAATCTAAAGGGCTTCTCTGTCCGGTCCTGTTTCAGCTGTTATATAAGGAGAAATCATCCCAGCGGCGGTCAAGGTTCGCATGAGAGCAGCTGCATATCTGTCTCCCCCCCCTCCACGTTTGTGTATATGCTGACAGCAACAGACCCATAGGGTGAAGTGACTCATTTGATATTTTATTTAGCTCTGAATCAGCTGTCATTTCTCCTAGACGGTCTTGCTATTTGGGATAATTGTAATAGAAAAAGATCTGAGACCGAGAGATGGTGCACATCCACGGTTTACCCACTTCCTTTTTTTTGTTGCAGAAACAAAGCTTCCCCCCCCCGCCCCCTCCACTCATGCATTGCAGTGTTTGTCTGTCAGAGCTTTTGCAACATTTCAAACAAACACATACAGACCATCCTGGACCAGAGTCCAAACTTATAGAAGGAGGACACACTGGCTGCCGCGTTGCTGTCAGAGAAGCCACAGCTTCAACATAGTCGTTAATATCTGACGATGTAGTAAAGTCATTCTATGATTTAAATCAGTAGATATCTTGCATATTGCTCCTTTTAAAATTCTGGTATTTAAAGGAGAAAAAACAAGCTCTATGATGTTATGTTTACCCCACCACCTTTCTATATCATAAAGCGAGTGATGGACTATTGAACAGTTACTGTGGAGACCATAATTAGAGCACAATACGGCACACACACACACACACACACACACACACACACACACACACACACACACACACACACACACACAGAGACGGAACAGAAAGAGGCCAGAGGTAATGCATTTGGATGGGATGCTGAGCACCAAGCTAGCTCTCTCCCTGATAGCACATTGAAGTTGATTGCAGACACTGTTGTGGTACTCCCCTGTTGGGTTGCATTAGACAGTTAGACAGCGAGTGTACAGTGCACTGAAGTGACATCTCTACAAGCTTCTTCAGTCAACTGGCTCGCATCAGGGAATATATTTTGAGTTAAAGCAGAGCTGATATCTGCACTTGTTTGTCTCTGTTCTTACTCATGCTTAAGAATTACAATGATTTTCTTTAAACTCAGCTGCACTAAATCATTAGACTTACGCTTTGTTTGACTGTAGGAGGCACCTTTTAACACTGCCATGATGGAATTCTGCACTTTATCATCTAATTATTTAAGAAGCTGCCTAAATCCCTGACCGTTAACCAAAGATGTTGATTTCACTGTATGTGAATGTTTGTAGGAATGTATTTGCTTCATATTAATGATTATATATGAAATTGACTCAAAATTTTTTGTGTAAGGTCCCTTTTTCAAACACACCAGGAGGATCATTTCCTCACACACCTTTCTACTCGCTTCCGCAGGTCGTCGTGTCAACAAACATCGCTGAGACGTCCCTGACCATCGATGGCGTCGTGTTTGTAATTGATCCCGGATTTGCCAAGCAAAAGGTTAGCTTTCCTCCCTTTCTCCCTCAACCGACCCCCGTCCTCTCCCTCCCGCCTCTCCTTTATCTGCTGCGATTATCTGCGTCTGTTTCCAGAGAATCCCCAGATAAACAAAGCTCTTGCACACCTGACAGCAGCAAAGATGGAAAAGCCAGTTATTTATTCCTCTGACATTTCTCCAGCCTGGAGCCCAGTCATACACATGGCGCTAGAAGGGATTATGTATGCACCATGGTGGATTCTTTATATGTGTCATTGTACTATTTTTTGTAAGCTGCTTATACATATATATATATAGTTTGTTATGGGCATGTATGCGCTGAACTTTTTCTCCTACAAAATCAACCTAGCTTGAGCTTCTTTTTTTTTTTTTTTTCTTTTTGAATGTACCTGATAATGTGTCCTTCCCTTTTTCCTGTCAGGTGTATAACCCACGCATCAGAGTGGAGTCCCTCCTGGTTACAGCCGTCAGCAAGGCCTCAGCCCAGCAGAGGGCAGGTCGCGCTGGAAGAACATGCCCAGGAAAGTGTTTCCGTCTTTACACGGAAAAAGCTTACAAGACGGAAATGGAGGTAGATTTTTGATTTTTCCCATTCTGTCAATTCCACAAGCGCTTTGTGTTCCCCTAAAGCAGCCCTCTAGCTGGAAAAAAAAACCCAACTCTATCATGCAATATTTGCTCTGCGAACTCTATGATTTTCAGTTCAGCTGAATTATCATTCCAAGAGCTCGCTGTTAAACCATACTGTCTCAACCCTTCCCTCGTTACCTGCGCTAAAGAAGCAGACAACCTCGTGACAAATGGACCTGCTGAGGCCCAGTCCTCCTCTTTAGCAGGCTAATTCTTTCACGTCACGCCGAGTGGCAAAGGGAATTTTTTTTTTTTAACGAGTTAAATAGCCTTTCAGATACCCTCGACTGCCGGACTCTGTTTAAGTTGGCATATGAATGATTCACCAGGAGATAATAAGAACCCTGACTAACTCATTTTGAATTGTTCCTCTGGTTTCTCTGGCTCCTCTTAACTGGCTCAGGACAACACGTATCCAGAGATCCTGAGGTCCAATCTGGGCTCTGTGGTGCTGCAGCTGAAGAAACTGGGAATAGATGACCTGGTGCACTTCGACTTCATGGACCCACCAGGTTAGTTCAATTAAAAAAAAAAAAAAAAAAAGATATTAAGGCTTACTCTAAGCAGGCTATTTGACATTTCAAATGCCTAACACAAAATCTGTAAATCCTCTAATTTTAGAAGACTGTGAACAACAATGTTTGACAATGCAGAAACAATGAAGTTGGCAATTCATTTTCTTTTGATTAGTTGGTCAATCAGTTAATCACTGCAGCTCTAGTAAGTACAGAAATGTGCATGAATGGCCTTAGATTCAGTCCCAAAAACAAATGTGAAAAACTTCTTTCTACTGAAAATATTTAATGGAAAAACAATGAGGCTGTTTAAGCATCTTATGAACCAAATCAAACCACTTTTGTGACGTTCTTTATGGTCTTCAAACTTTCCTCTTGCTTTACTTGCTTGTTACTTGCTGTGTGGTAGTTTTCATTTGTAGTTGCAAGCTCCGCCATTGTGGCTCCTGATTCAAATGTCCATCGACACTTTTGTGACACTTTGAAATGTTTGTAAACTCCTGGTGTGATGAGCAGCGTGAAATAGTCTTTGTTTGCAATCATTACTCACTGACTTCTCATTCAGACTATAAACCAACACACCTGTAGCTGTTTTGTTGTATTACTGTAAAAAAAAAAAAAAAAAAAAAGCTGGATTTTTAAACCCCACTTGCTGTCGCCATCAAAACCAACCTGGGGAACTGGGGTCGACAGTTCAACTTCATGTAGAGTTCAGTTCTAATCTGGGCTGCTTGTGTCACTTGGGGAACTCAGGGAGGGAAAACTGACAACGCAGAGATAAACTGATCATGGTAGATATCAAATACTGCATATTCAATGTTTGGAGGTTTGTGTGTAAGTTCTCTGACAGACATGGGCTACACAGCAGTGATGAGCAGTCTGTCTTAAGTTGATATATTATCATTGTTGGAAGTGAGAAAGAAAGGAGTGATGTTGGGAGTTCATGTTCAGGCTGATCTGACGGTTTATGTGTCAAACTATTTATTTATTTATTTCTGGTACATTTGAATCAAACCAGATCTAGGCCAAAAAACCAACCTCCTCTCATTCAGGCATTTCCCAGAGTGTGTTCCTACACCTTCCAGACGAGACCACCCGTCCTTTCCTCATCCTTAACCTCACCCTCCCTCTCCTCTTTTTCTCACCATAATATAGTTTTCATCTCACCCCTGAGATTAAACCCATCTCTCCCCGTCCACTGTGGCAAACGCCATTTTGAGAATGAAATTGGTTACATCAATAGCAGCGCTATCACCTTAGCTATTGCCTTCCCTTTATATTCCTCCAGCGAAACGTGACCGACCTCCGCCACCCACCCCCACATTTCTCACAAAACAGCGAGGGTAAGCGGCTACATATGGGATTGGCCTTGTCTGCTGAGTCTAACTGGGAAGAGTGGGGTGAAGGGGGAAGGGGAGGATTACCTGTTATTTATTTGATCCACTCACAGCAGAAGGTTTCTCTTAACTAGCTGCAGGTGCACGAGGGAATCTGCAGCTAGTTCAGGGTTAGGAAGGAGTGTCTGAGAGTTCCTAGACAGGAGCTTTATAACCTCTGCGGTGGATCAATTTTGATAATCGCTGTGTCATAGTTTCTCCTCAGAGTAAATTGACAGGTCAGAGGGGAGTCTTTGGAGGACCTAGAAATTGAGCAGTAAAAGATTAGTTTGAGGTTCTTCTTCTTTAAATTGAAAGCCTAAAGTGGACATTCATCAATACATTCTATTTTCTACCCTGATAACAAACCTCGACTCGTATGTCCTGTATACCCCAAAGTTGCAACATCACAAAAAAAACAAAATAGGCTTCAGTGAGTGCTGGCAGAGGCAGCATATCATGTCATGGTCTGGCCTCGGACACTGTCAAGCTTATTATTTGTTTTCTAAAAGGCCAGAAAATGATCCCGTCAACTCGAGAAAACCAGCTTAGCTTTGAGTCGCTAAAATGGGAAAGCCAGCTGCTTTTTTTTTTTATCTTGGTGACGAGCTAAAGAAGTAAAGATCACAGATTAAATAAAGTAAGTCGTATAGAGGTGCAAGGACGGGCCGGCTGGTGGTCATAATCAGCCCATTTTCAGCCACTGAATCAGTGAGCCTCTCAAATACATCAATGCTTTGCACATGTGAGATTCAAACATGCAGACCCCCAAGTTTCATGCCATTTGTGCAGCGACAGAAACACTAATGCAACCTCACACACACACACACATGCCAACATGTTGACAGTTAGGTGCCCATCTGCACAGAAGTACCAAAACGCTCTTAACCTGCGCAGGACTGGATCACGTGAGACAGCTGTCACTCTGTGTCACTGTGAACAGAGACTCCAGACTGCACAGTGCTTCATTGACAACTCGGAAAGTTGTAACATGTCAGGCAGGCTTCATTATCAAAAGACACGTTTTTTTGTTTCGCGTCCTCGCCGTCTACACGTAGGTGCTCACTCCCCCTTTCTATCTCTCTTTTGCTGAACTTAACACAAAAAAATGCAAGTCATGTTTTATTTAAAGGAAGGAAGTGCAACTTTTTGGTCCAGTCACCCTTGAGCACCTGTATGAAACCAAAACAAACTGCTGTTTGGCTACACCTCGGCCATACTGAAGACCTCCGCTCTCCTCCAGCGACATATCTCCAACCCCCATTTCCATTTTGCTCTAAAATGCTCAAACATCCCGTTTACTTCTCCCACGCACAGCAGGGAGAGCGTGTGAGCCAAGCTGACCACATGGAAAATCTAAAAGAAATCAGGAGCAATTTACTGAAGGACTTGGCTGGGTTGGATACATTTGCCTCGTGACATTTCCAAAGAAGAACCTTTCGAAGCCAATGTGGTTTAATGTACCTTTAGCCTTTCATCTCATTGATTTGGCCCTCGGTTAATATATCGGATTCTGGTGTGTTGAGGCAGTCAATACTTACTTTGCGATGAGCTGCGTCGCGTATAGATTGAATTTCCACACTGGTTCATCATGCTAGCAGTACTTGGAAATCAGATTTTCACCTTTTTGATTAGCCCCTACACAAGCCATCGGTGCGGGAAGGAATGCAGCCGGCCCTCACTTTGTGTTAAAAATGTAGCTTTGATGCCCCAAATCAATATTTGTTAATCATAAAAATAAAAAATAAATGCCCTCCTGCTGTTTGAAATTGAATAATTTTTTTTTTTTTTTTTTTGGGGACACTTGAAAGAAATGAAAGTGAACAAGCAGCGCAACCAGAGCTTGAAGCTAATTTTCAGTTAACATGCAACTGGTCATTAGGCTTCAGCTCTCGGGAGCGAAAGGTCAATAATTGCATCTTGAGGAAAAAAGTCTTTCAACCAAACGGTGGAAGCCTTTTGTGTTGAAGCATTAAGTAGAAAGTTTCCCTCTGTAATTGCGTTCGTTGTTAAGGGTTGCCTAAGCAGGGGATGAAAAAGGAGCTCTGCCATGATTACTTCTTCGCTAAGTTGCTGTCCAGTGTAACTCCTGCTGTCACATACAGAGAGGCGCCTCATTCTGATTGACCTCAAGCTCCCAAAACACACAACCGAAACTCTGTCTCCTCTTTTTAAAGGTGCAAATGCAGCAGGTGGTTTGAACAGTTTGATTTATCTGCTGTTTACCCTCTTTGGCCTTGTCCTTTTTTCAATGCACATCTTTTCAGCTGATGAACCAGAAAAGTAATTTATCTTCTTTTGAACCAATAATAACTGAACAAGCAAGGAAAGAAAAACAAACCATATATTTTTGGCAGAAATAACAAAGGATATTTTTCGTTCTTAAATTTATTTTTTATTTTTTACCATTTGGAAAATAGCATTTTGATAATGTCTTTTCTTGAATGTGATTTTGTTCTTCATAACATAAACTGTCTTTACTGATTACTTCTTAACTACACTCATCAAAGCCATAGTTTACCGTAAAGATTGTTGTCAAGGAGAAATACATCAGCCAAATTCATTCCAAAGTTAGAAACACAATAATCTTTATTACTAAGGTATTTATTTGTTCATCTAAAACTACACAAAAGGAGCACATGGTCACACCCTACCTGCTGAAATCAGAGAGTGGTCTGCTTTTTTGCTTGAACAGGTAATGGAAAAGGAGGAAAAGTCTCGGATCAAAGTTTAAACATGCAGCACAGGAGCATTAATCACTCCTGACGCAGGTGTTTGAGAAGCCTCCAAATTGTTCCTCTCTAGTCTGATGTAAAAAAAAAAAAAAGTCAGTCCTGCAAATTGTTCTCTCTCCGTCATCCGTGTGTGTTTTGCTCATGGGCTTGGAACATTAACGCGAATGTCCCCATCTCTTCCCAATTCTGTCTCCCGACAGCCCCAGAGACCCTGATGCGAGCCCTGGAGTTGCTGAACTACCTGGCGGCTCTCAACGACAACGGCGACCTGACCGAGCTGGGCTCCATGATGGCCGAGTTCCCCCTGGACCCCCAGCTGGCCAAGATAGTCATCGCCAGCTGTGACTTCAACTGTTCCAACGAGATCCTCTCAATCACTGCCATGTTGTCAGGTAATGCTCGGGGCCGGCCCGCTGTGTGGAGCCGAGCTGCTGCTCTCCTTCTCCCCGTGCTCATGGGCGGAGCTTCAGTACTGACCAATGAGCTTTAAGGAAACATACAGAGCAGCTCCTTTCTCTTCCCTTTACCTTCAGAAGTGTATTTAAAAGTGTCTGCTATATTTGAGCCTTTCTTTATTCTGGTTGTGAAGATTCAAGGATTTTGAATCGCTAATGTTATTGTAGAAATACAAGTAGTAGAGTTACATAACCCAGTAGACTGCAAAAGAAACGACATTAAAGCTCCTTTTGAGGATTTTTTAAATTCAGTAATAAGACGGACTGAAATCAGTGCTGATGCTTCAATGACCTACAGAGGCAAAGAAAACCATCATCCAGACGATTTAAAGTTATTTTGTATAACTGTCACCTCTAGGTTTCATGCAAGGCAATGAACAGCTTACTGAGGGAACAGACTTTTTATTAGAGCGCCACCGATCAATCAGCCAGCCCATGGTATCGGCCAATATTAGTTTATCCAGTGACTTTTGTATCGGCTAATTTTATCGCAAATTAAACGCTGTTGTAACTAGATGTATTCACCCGTCAAATAGCATTTAATCTGAGTTTCATTGTATTACACTGGCAGTTCTCTTCACTAGCAGCGTGTGCTATATGGTTTACAACAAGCATTATCACTCTCCAGAGTGTCAAGCGGTGAGGCGCATACATTCACAGTTACTTTCCAGTTGAGTGACCCTCTTGTCTTCATTATACTGTATATCTCCAGTGTTTGATAACTGCATTTGAGGGGTCAACGCTTTAAACGTGCATATCTATATTTCTCTGCAGACCAAACATACAGTAGATCTTAGAAAGATATCGGCTCATGTATCTGTCAGATTTTTTTTCTCTCTCCCCTTCTTTTTATAATTTTGTCTGCCCAAGATAAATTGTGAGATGTTAGAAATGAAGCTGGATTAGATTTATTTGTCAGAAAACATGACTTCTACATGTACAAGATCATAGAGATTTATTCTCATGCTTGTCCACAGGGGGCACCAAAACCAACACAACAACCAAAAGTTCCTCACAGGATCTTTAACAGATGAAAACCTGACCAGAACAATGCAATGTAGAAACTTTTATACCTGTGTTCATCCATCAAGCCAATCCTTTCACTACGAGGTTTTAGTTACACAAGAAGATAAAATCAAAGTATCAAACATTTCATTCCTAAGAAAGAAGCAGTTTGAGGAGTTTTAAGATGACAAAGATCTATTGCATGTCCCTATTTTACCAAAAAGGCCTCAAAAGTCGACTGAATGTGATGTGTTCGTATTGAACTTGACTACAAGGCAAGTGGAGGATGAAGCCGGCGATGTCAGCTGTTATTAGTGTGGATAGGGGAAAAATATATGTCTGTACTGAACGCATAGGTGTAGCTGGAGCAGAAGCAGCGTGCTACAGCAGTAATTGCACTTTGGGCTTGCCAAAGCAGAATGCTGCTCATTGAGATGAATCTTGGCGCCTTTGAAGGGAGCGTGAGGGTCTTTGAGAGCGGGGAAATGGATTTAACTAGCTGTTAGGACGTGGCGTGCACTTCAAGCAGGTGTTTCAGGATGGCAGGGTTTTTTTTTTTTTTTTTTTTTTTTTTTTTTGCTGAGTTGATTAGAGTAAGCAGCGAAAGCACACCTGAGAACTGTGCCGTCACAGCAACCAACCATGAGACTCAATAAACGCAGCTTTCACCCATTACAGCCACAATCAAGCAGGTTTGACGCTAAGCCATTCAGAGCAAGTTCAGAGAGGGGGAGAGATGGCTGAACCTCTGGGGAAACTCAACACTGCTGTTTTATGTAGCTCAGAATCAGGTCTATGTGATAGGATACTTCTGTGGACTGGGAGTCATATGTTTGCTGTATTTTGTATGAAATCACACTGTGGTGTTACAGGTTGGAGAATCCATCCTTTCCCCTCCTCTTTGACCCTCCCCCTCCTTTCCTTCTCCACCATAAACACTTCACACAAACACACTGTTCCCAGTGAAGTGCTCTGTGCCTCTCTTCAGCTGAGGCCTTGTTCCTCTCTGTGGGATTGGCTTAACTTATCCCTATGGGCGTCTGTGTTGGGGCCTATACCAACCTTGTCTAGTCCCACAGTGCTTCGTCCGTCCCACCGAGGCTAAGAAGGCGTCCGACGAGTCCAAGATGCGCTTCGCCCACATCGACGGAGACCACATGACGCTGCTCAACGTCTACCACGCCTTCAAACAGAGTGAGTGTCATCTTCCTGGCCCGAGTCGTTCAAAAGATATCTGATCAGATAAAGGCTATCAAATTAAAGAATCAAATCTTGAAATCAGATTGTTCAACAGAAACTGGAAATTGGATATAATTAGGAAACTGAAACACGGTTTTCATCTGGATAAAACCTCCAGTTTGTGATGTTCAACACTTTAGAGTGGGATTAGGATAACTTTGATCCATAAAGAAGGCATAAAGAATGGCAACATTTCTCCAGAGTGTCGCGCCTTTTCATCAGTTTCTCTTGAGTCTCAGTCCTACTGTAGATAATAGTCACACAAAGGCTTCACTCTGGCTTTCTTCAGCGGTTTGAGCTGCAAACGGACCGATTTTCCTGTAATATATGTGCAACTAATGGGTCTTAAATTTGCCAAAATAATATCCTGATGTAGATTTGTAAAAAGTAAGAAATGCAAGCCTTGTCTGGTCTGTCCTCCAGGAGGATAAAAATATTATTATAAATGTGTATTTGTTGAATGGAGGTCAGATCAATCATTTCTGATATGTTTCAGGTAGTCGGGGAATAAACGCTGATTGGGCTTTCATGTCACCACATCAAGCAGTTTAGTCGCTCAAATTGAGATGTTTTATCTTTGTTAGCTGCCCTTTTTATGCAGATTTCTGTTTGTTGAGATAAATTAATCATTGTCAAAATGCTGCCGGTGGGAGCCAGTGTGTCATTCTCACAGAGTGTCCCGCCTGCCTTTTGCTTTACATACCGACTGTTTTTTCCTGCACACCCCAAAACCTCCTGATACATAATGAGTCAGACAAACGCACTGCAAACTGAAACGAGAACGTCTTCTCCTGCGTCTTTTTGTAGAATCTGCTCACAGGCTCCATGTCGTCTCACATTGCCTTTCATTCTAAATGTCCCCTTGTCTCGCACAGACCACGACTCCAACCAGTGGTGCTACGACAATTTTGTGAACTACCGCTCGCTGATGTCGGCAGACAACGTGCGGCAGCAGTTGTCCAGGATCATGGAGCGCTTCAACCTGCCGCGGCGGAGCACCGAGTTTCTCAGCAAAGATTACTACGTCAACATCCGCAGAGCGCTGGTCACTGGATTCTTCATGCAGGTCGGTCACAGCAGCGTGTTGTGTTTGTGTGTTTATTGATGGTATGAGTAGGGGTTTTGAACTTCATCCCTTCACCATCAAGTCGACCATGAGTCTTCTCTTCTTGTCATACATCATTATTTTCCCTGTTCTTTTATTTAGTTTCCTTTGGTCCTTTGTTTGTGCACTTCATACATCCAGCTTCACTGCTTCCTGACGCTCCTTCACATTTGCCCTTTATGCACAATCATTTGAAAAATAAGTGTTTGTAGCTGAATTGTTTGTTGTAATGGATAACCGCCTTCAAATTAAACAGTGACACACACACACACACACACACACACACACACACACACACACACACACAGAGAGCTGCTTTCCTTTAAACACACAAATAGAAATCACATCAATTTGCCTCTTGCTCTAGGAAACAAACGGCATTTTGCAAGAAGCCATTTCTGGGGTCTACCTGAAACAAGCAGCCTGACAAGTTGAATTATGGTGTTAATATTTAAATATTTGTCAACATTAACCTTTATCCAGGAGACAAATTTGCAGCCCATGTTGGGGCTTTAGCAGCGTTTGAGATCATGTCTTCGTTGGGCTCGGCCTTTATTGAGACTGATTGCTTTGGTTAATCACAACAGCCACCACAGCTTTACCTGGTACACACAAAGAAGGGGAAACAAATCTCTCACTGCCTGATAACAAACAAGTCTATTCAGTTTTTAATGACAGTTATGGATCTACATTTTAAATCTACACACAGAAAATGACTAAAGCAACAATTATGGTTCATGTATGTGATTAGTTTCTTTCCTTTTTTTTATGAGCTGGATTTCAGAGTGTTGTTTTTTTTTCTTCTTCTGTGGTGTGAACAGATTGCTCACCTCGAGCGCACGGGCCATTACCTGACCGTGAAGGACAACCAAGTCGTACAGCTGCACCCCTCCACCGTGCTGGACCACAAGCCGGAGTGGGTGCTTTACAACGAGTTTGTGCTCACCACCAAGAACTACATCCGCACGTGCACTGACATTAAACCAGAGTGGTGAGTTGGATCATCAATTGAATTGACATATTGAGTTGCAGGGAGAATTGTGAAACATGCATTTATTGAGTTCTGAAAGTAGCACTAATAATCATTTATGCTAATTATAAATCCAAAATGTTTGTGTGTCCAGTGTGAAAATTTTGATCTCTGCACACAATCACTGTATGTTTGGGTTTAAAGGTCACATATTATGCAAAATATACTTAACCATGGTTTTCAAACACTAATATATGTCCTCCGTTTGTCTATAAACCCCCAAATATGAGAAAAGTCCGTCCTCTCCGTCTTTTGCCTGCTCCACTTTTCAGAAACTGTGTGCTCAAACAGGCCATGGAGACTTTCCCTTTGTGACATCACAAAGGGCAGTAATGGCTCCCCCAGGTGTGTGACACTTCCACAACTGGGTGTTATATTTTTAACTCTGAGTCTGCTTTCTCACCGTAAACAATAGGGCATGGTGCAATAAAGCCTGAGCCAGAGAGGGGCGTGGTCAATCTCATCTCATTTGCATTTAAAGCTACAGACACACAAACAGCCTGTTCTGAGCAGGGCTAAAATAGAGGTGTTTATAGACATGATCAAATACAGGATCAGAGTGGATTTAGAACAAGAAACTTCACAGACATGTTTTGAGGAGCTCTGAGACTTGTTTAAACTGGTTGAAGAGGAGGATTATATGTGACCTTTAACTTTATTGTCAATACATTCAGAAAAACAGAAAAGGAACTGTTCCTTGAACAATAAAAAAACATAGAGCCATGTTGAGCACATTCAAACTAAAAGTTAACATTTCACACTGGTTGATATTTCCAATGCAGTGTGCTAGATTACAGAGCCAACAGAAATAAAATAAAAGTTACAAAAAACAGTTTTAACTTTTTAGGTCAACCACAAATAAAACATAGAGCTGTTTGCACACTTTTACTACCCGTGTTTGTCTTCCCATCTGTGCCTGTGTACAATTAAGCATCAAATTCATTGAGCTTACACAGGAAGTCACCGTGTGAACAATGTAGTAAAAAACTTTCTCCCTCATGTAAACAACGAAGACATTTCACGTGACTAATGTTTCACTCTCTTTCGTTCCTAGGCTGGTGAAAATCGCCCCACAGTACTACGAGATGAGTAACTTCCCCCAGTGTGAGGCGAAGAGACAGTTGGAGCGCATCATCGCTAAAGTCTCATCCAAGGAGCACACTCAGTACTAAGACGGTTTGCATGTTCTGCAGTATGTGTACAAATAAATCTGAACTCCATTTGATCTGCCTAGATTTCTTTCTATACCCATCAACAACCCCATCCTGAAGTTTTACCTCATGTATTTTTTTTAATCCAAGAGGGATGAGCAATACTTCAAATGTAAATGACTGATTATCAGTTATTCAATCGTTAATCATTTCTGTTAATCTATGATAGTTCATGTAATTGTCAACATTGCTCTTAAAGACATCTCTTCTTATCACGCAGTATTGGGCCACATTAACGAAAATCACAAATGTAGACATTAAAGTCGTACATTTACGATATTAACTTAGTAAATCGATTGAGACAATTTCCTCCAAGTCAGTGTTCTTTCTTCGGAAAAGCCCCGGTGTCTTCTTGCAGTATCTTTTTCAGGGTCCTGAAACTGATGACAATGTGATGCTGATGTGCCAAAAGAATGTGTTGTTTCATATCTGCAACGCAAAGTCCCGACACAACTAATCGGATATTTTGAGACCTTGTCAACCTGTTGGTTTGAAGCAGTTCATACAGAGAGTTAATACTCAGTCAATCTTGGTTACAGACTGCACAAGGAAGTGTTTCCTGATTTGTGACACTTTACTAAAGTTTAACTTCACAAGATGCTCCACGTTCCTTACTTACGTACATGCCGCTGCTGCTCTTCTGGTAGAACTGTAGACTAAAATAACAAATTATTCTTGCAAATTTACGACTTATAAAGTCGTGCCTTTATTCTCGTAAATGTATGACTTTATTCTTGTATATTTACAACTTTGCCCTTAATGTTGCCCTAATACGCCTTCGTATCTTCAAGGTCAATTCTTTGTTTTTTTTTTGTTTTGTTTTTGGGTTCAACAGCAGAAACAGCATGAGTACTTTGAGAGATTATTTATACTGTATTTTAGTGCAGCCATATTGCTCTCCTGTCGTGGAGATAGTAAGTTGGACATCCTACCCCTGCCCACATTTCCTGTCACTGTTCAACTTAATAAACATGACTTTGTAATAAAACATTTTTCTCAGTGTCAGCATTAAAAAAACAAAAAACAAAAAAAAAACAGGATAATCTGTGCATTAACTTTTCACTTAACCCTCAAACACGCATTGAATAATCACGTTTCTTTTGACCCACTAAATCCAGCTCGTTTCCTGGCTCTTCAGGGAAGTTAAATCTTCTTACTGGGATATTGATAGCTTCAGAAACAGTCGGAGTGAGAGGGAATGTTAATTACAAATGTTTCTGAACAAGATCAGTGTGAAATCCCTGCTGTGCTGGAGCCTGTGCTGGCAGTTCTGCTTTTTGTCAGTGCCTCTCTTATGTGGAGGGTAACACTCGCAGTTGGGTGAAGCAAGAATCCTAAAGCACCTCAATGATCTGAATAACCAGAATAATTGTCAGCGACATAACTCGGATACGTGTCTAGTTTAATTAATTTTTAACCATGACTGCATTTTCAAAACAAAACTTAAATGTAGCTTCCAACATCAGATAGAAAGCATCAGAGAATGTTGGATGATTCATTCTGTGGGTCAACAATTCAAACCAAGAGAAGCATCCTGCGTTTAACACATTGTGTTAATAAGGTTATACTTTTTTCGATCTGAAACCTTTGAGGGTAGATTGCCTCACACTTATGTGTATATATATATATATATATATATAAGCTTTCATTAGGAAACCTCCGATTAAAGCTCCCTTTTAAGTTACTGTAGGGTCTGTACTGTTTCAGTTTTAGCATTCTGCAATTCACTTAGCAGACGCTTTTATCCAAAGCGACATAATCAGAGAGTCAATACAACACAAGCAAGGATCTAGAGCAGAGGAAACATCAGTGAGTGCAGACGAACAGCTCTAAGTCTGATAGGACACAGGTGCTGACAGGCAGAGCACAGAGGCAAAGCACAATATAGGAAGTCAGGAGAGAGCAGGGAATGACATTCGGGAAAGGAGCAACCGGTCGGACTTAAACTGGGTCCGTCTGCTTGGAGGACAGTGTTCCTGTACATGGGGTGCGACCTAACCACTAGATCGTTTGCGCCCAATAATTCAGCATAATTCAGTTCATTTTTTTGTCTCATTCAATGCGCTTCAACTTTATAATTAAAGGTTTAAAGCTTGTATTCGCTTTTAGAATTTATATAGTTTTATTGGTACTAGGCTACAGAACTACAGTACTATTTTTCATCACGTTATGCAGAAAGCATTTACAATGTTTCTGTAACACTAATGTGTCCCTAGTCTGTCTACAAACCCTCCTATCATGAGAAAAGTCCATTCTCTCTGTCGTTCACCATATTTACAGGCTGTTTTTGAGATTTTCCTTTTGTGACATCACAAAGGGCAGTAACCCCTCCCCCAGGTGGATGACACTCCCCCAGCTAGGTCTGTTCTGCCCTCTGAGTTGGCCTTCTCACCGTAAACAATCGGGCATGGTGCAAGAAAGCCCGAGCCACCAATGGCCTTCCAGAGAGGGGCGTGGTCAGAGACAGCTCATTTACATTTAAAGCTACAGACACAGAAACATTCTGTTCTGCGCAGGTCTGAAACAGAGGGGTTTATAGGCATGATCAAATACAGGATCAGAGTGGATTTATAACAAGAAGCTTCACAGATGGGAACATATGTTTGGCATCTTTGCTGAAAATGATTCAAACAAATATTCACATTATCACAAGATTTTTGAAAGTGTGACTTGTCCATTAAGGGATTTGTAGTTCCATCTCTACTGGCTTCATCTCCAGGTGGATAGATTATACTCTGCAAAAGAGTTGGAGGCATGAAAAAGCAATATGATTCTTTTATCAACTCGGTTTGAGCTATACCTTGTCTGGGCACAATGACAAATGCAAATCAAAGACCCCATTCTGCTTCCATCTTTCTTTTCACATCACCTTTAAAAAAAAAAGCAATTTATTTAACTGCTTCTAATCCAACTTTCTTTTTGTAAGGGCCAGTAGCCTTTTTTTTTTTTGATAGCATAACCTTTCCTTCCTCTGTTCTACATCTCATATTAACATCAATTGTAAGGGAATATACATAACATTGACCTGAGGATAGAGGCAGAAATGAGCCAGTAAGCATTTTTTCCCAATCTCTGTAGTGTCTGGAGGTAGGCAGGCGGAGATACTGGACCTGCTAAGGGAGTTTTAAATTAAGCCTGCAGATTGTGTAATGTGCTAAGTCAGGAAATTAGCATGTGTGCTTTAATGTTTTTTGGACTGTTGGGAGTCAAGTTTTTAGATTGGATGGCCTTTTGCTTGGGAACATACACAGAAGTACTGAATAGTGCCAGAGAGACTAGTCTTTCTACAAAGTGAAGCCAATAGAAAACCCATTAGTTTGAGCTGATCTGGAAATTATATGGAATTGATCCTGAGGTAAGGACAGTTTTTCATGCTCAGTGCTACTCATTGATTCACACTTCCATAATTACAAATGAAAATCATTATGTCTGCAAGTTGTATTTTGTTAGAGTCTGATATGAGGGTACAAGACGATTGCACTGAGTCCTACTTGTGCATTATTATAAGCTGAGTTTCCACCAAAATGATCAAGAACTTTTGATGTTATGGGGCTTTCATCTCAAGGAAGTAAAAGGTTTCTGCAGCTCATTGTTTGTCCATGATTTCACTGGAGTCTTGAGAGCCGTGAAAATCAAGCAAATAGATCTGCTGAATAGTGAAAGGGTCTTCTGAAAACTGCGAGTTATCGACCAGAAACAAACGTTCTTTAAGAAAACAGTCCATTACTAGCAGTGGTGAGTAGCATTTGGGTGACACAATCAAGTATCTGGTAAAAAAAAAAAAACAAGAAAAAATCAGAAAATGTAGACGTAGCCCCTGCAGGTTAACAGTACAAAGCTCTTCCCAAAGTCCTGAGTCTTCAAGGAAAGTCTCTGCGGTGCAAAGGTTCTTGTGGAATGTTTGTATGGTGGAAACGCACCTCTACAGTCCTTGTATGTTAAAACATACTACACCCCTAGCAGGGACCCCCTTTTTTTTTGACTGTCTATATGGAATTGTACTAAGTTCCTCCTAAAGTCTCTAGTCCTTGGGGAAAGTTCCTGCAGTGAAGGGGATCTAAGTTCTTCCTATAGTACCAAATCCTTGAGTTGGAAACCTTCTAGTACCGCCTAAAGTTCCTGTAGTTCTTTTAGTGGAAATGTACTGTTTCTTCTAAAGTTTCTTGTCCTTTGAGAAAGTTTTTTTTTTTTTTTTTGTGGAACATTTCTTCAGTCCCTTTTTGTTGCGGTTGAATGGGGTAGAATCGATTTACCTTTTTGTTTCGCTTCACAAGCAGAAAACTTTCCCTGAGGTCATGGACATACTGTACGTTTCCTCCAGCCGCTCTTCATAACGCCCATCTTTGCAACCTGTGACGATGTAAGAGGCCATTTTATGAGCCTTTTTTTTTGACAGTAACTCAACCAAAAGCAGCAAACACAAACAAATACCAGACAGCTATTGTTCAGCCTGTTTCCAAACAGTGTGAATCACCACCTCGCTCCAGCTCAATCTCCCACCACCCACAGAGTCCGGGATGGTGCCTCATCATCATTTGAGACCGTGGGTAGGGAACTTTATTGCAGAACACCTCAGCATTTCAGGAAACCCATCCCCACACCCATTCCTCCTCCCATCCCACTCCGGCCCTTTATCCCCACCCACCCCCACCCACCCCCTACCACCAAATGCCCCGCCACCAATCGGAGCTGAGACAGGTGTCTTATCTCCATCACACAGCACAAGCACAGCCAATCTTCCAGGAAGATGGCGACTGGAATGTGACAAATCCATCTGTCCTGGTTTGAATTTGTATGCTAATTTGAAGTAATAGCCCCTCTGGTGACAGTGCAAGGGAACAATTCAATCATACCATCTATGACAGTTGCTTTCCAGCCTTCTCTGTGATAGGGGAGTATATGCACATACCGCCGGGTTAGGCTTGATAAATTGGTTAGGTAGGTGAGATGTAGCATGTAGACTGCATGTTTAAAATGGGCTGCCAGTTTGAAATGAATCAACTACCGGGGGCACCTGTGCAGGAACGTGCAGCCGCTACCTGAAGGAAAGAGGGAAACAATATTTGTTTTGACCTCATTTATTTCTACCCGATCTGTAGCTGTCCTAAACCTTCACCCAATTTCACTGTGGCAGCCTTCATGATATGCGCATGATAGAAATACCCCCACGTAAAATCAGACTAACACAATCGCTACATTGTCACGCTGAATTATCTCAGGCTGTTGATTTGATTCCGTGAAAAGCTTTCATGTGTCACTGGGAAGAAGAAGAAGAAGGAGAAGAAACAGATCAGACAAAGCAGACAGAAGTAAACGAACAAGCTGAGCTGTGCCGTATATTCTGGAACAAGGCGGCTGCGACGGTTTGTGATTCCTCTTCCGCCTTGGCTCTCCCTTGCACCGTGCAAATGTATGGCACTCCATAATCTTTAAATTAATCTACAGCACAGGACAGATTATGATCGATGGTGACAGATAAGGCTGAAGAACAAACCGCTCTCCGTTTTGCTTGCATCATTCTTTTTCTCCACCTCTAGATCAAGGCCTGCTTTCCTTCAAGGCTCAAAGTTGGTTCACGATTTCCCAGCTTATAACGCAATCCCATGCAAATGTGCATCAAAATAATCAAAAAAGTGGAAAATCACTCAAAACCAAGCTCAAAGGTTCTCTGAAAACATTATTTTGTTGACATTCAAAGAGCTAAAATGTATTTTTATTTCACAATTTTCACAATCGACACTTCTATGCATGAAGCCTCGTAATGGTTAATTACATTATAAATCCACTGGCTATATCATAGTCAGTCACCATGATGGATATTCACTGACGTCTTCTTTCTTCATTCGCTGTTGCAGCAAAATTCTCCACCGTTTCTCCTGGAATAAAGGAAAATGCACAGCGCTGTGCCAATTGACCACACTTCAAACGGGGGAGCACATCATGCGTGGCAAACTCCTTCTGATCAAACAAGAAGGCCAGCGAGGGAAAGTGATGAGCAAAAAGGCTCATCTAGCCTGTACGGCTCTCACATCACAGTAAATAGTTCGCTAAAAGACAGGCCTCCAAATGAGCCCTGCTCGCAGCTCTCCTTGTTCACTTTGCAGGGAACTGAAAGATGTTCTGTGCTCAGCTTGGCTGCATGTCGCCAGCTAATTCTGTAGTTCAATATTGCATTGCTTTTATTCTGAAGGGGGAAGTTTTGTGTAATGCGTTACAGTCATTCAAACATCTGACGTACTGGAATCAAACTTGTCTTTCTTTTTCTGAAATGGCACAAATATAATGTCACTTCAACCCTCTATAGGCTTTTCATTAAGATCGATTATAATGGGCTTAAGGAAATCACCTCAGACTGAAATTGTGTATTGGACTAAAATGACAAATGTAATGCAATCCAATGCTACATGTTAAAAGCACCGTTTTATTAACAGCATTCAAGATTGTGTTTTTTTTTCTTTTACCTTGTTTTGCATTCTTTGCGAATATGTGCTGCACATTGCAAATTGTGCATTCTGCAACAGTGATCAAACCAGAGGACCCTTTTGTACTTTCTTTCCTCCCAACATGTCCAGTCTCTCTTCAGCTGTTTTATCTAGTAAAGGTAAAAAGGCCCAAGAAACCTCAAATCATTAGTCTATTCGGGTAGGTATACCACAGTAAAAATGTTGCACTATTAGCCTATATTGTGAGCGACCGCTGACCTGAGTACTTTACAGGTTAACTTTCATCAGCTACTGATTTATTAGCTTGCTGTCCTTTTACTGTTCTTCTTCAGCGACACCTAATCTGGGAATTACATGACGCTAATGAGCCTCAGGCTACATGTTTCTCTGGTGCAATGGGCTGCGTTTTTACTTTGTGCTAATAAATAATGCAGGTAAGTAAACAGAGAGGAGAATGAGATATGACTGACTACTAGGTGGACTGAAAGTGAGTTTGAGTGAGCGTTTCAAAATATGGAACTGACATCGATGGGCGTTCAAAAGGCCGCTGCAGAAACCAATGAGTGACGTCACAGACGCTGCATCCATGTGCATTAGCCTACAGTTTGAATAACATTCAATTTTGTAGCCGTCCTTTTGGGTGCTGCCGAAACAACAGGTAACTATTTAAAATACCTTTATAATATAAGAATGTAACATTAATAAGCCTTCAAATCTTAATTATATTAATATTAAGTAGGCTTTATGTAATTTACCCTAAAAACCTAACTGTCTATTAATTCAAATATATTTCAAATAAGCTGGGATGGGGGAGGGGGGGGGGCAACAGGTGAATTTAATTAGAAAGAAAGCAGACTGTTGGCATGGTGGCAATGTTCAAGTCAGCTGGAACGACAGGTGTGGAAATGATAACATCGACTGTCCATTCTGTCAATAAGCAGTGGAGTGAAATGACTGGGAAAAAAATTGATGTGCTCTTCACCAGGCTACTCTTGACCCCGCATTGACACCTATAAGCAGTCCGCGCACCCCAATTTGGGAACCACCGCCCTCGAAAGCGTCCCACTTTTTTTTCTTTTTTTTTTTGTGGAGGAGACGCCCACGTGACGGAGGAAGCTGCTCGTTTGACAGCTCGCACGGCGCAGGACGGAGCAGCACGCGGGGCAGAGAGACAGAGAGAGGGAAAGAGAGAGAGAGAGAGGGAGACAAACACGGAGACACTCGTCGAGGGAAGACAAACAGAAGACACAAATCTCCGTTTGCGGCACAAGAGCTCCGAAGACCCCTCCACACCGCGACGGCTGGCACGCACGCACGTACGCACGCACACACACACCATGGACGGTTATGCCCGGACCGAAGATGAGCTGTTCTCCTCGTGCCTCCTGAACCTCACCTGGGAGAATTGCTACGAGCAGGTAGGACACCAGCCTCTCCAACGAAACTGCACCACTTTAGGGAAAAAAATAAGCCTGCCTGCTTGCTTAATTCAACATACTTTGATGAAAAATGTGTCGGATAAGTTTGAAAAGTGCAGGTTGCAAGTTAAAAAAAACCAACTTTCTTTTCGATTATTTAATGAGGAAGAGGGTCCCGAACACCCCTCCCCTCCCCCTTCTTTTTTTGTAAATCACTTCTTCCCGGTACTGCGAACTTACACTGCTTCAACATCACATTTACAGTAACAATGAGATGGGAAAGGAGCCGACTGAGCGTCTCCAAGCTGCTTTTCTGAAAGGTCTCCTTCCCGAAACTTGCACATCCCTCTCAGTGAGGGCTCACACATCCTGCCCCTTACAATCAATAATGAATGAACCTAGTAGGCCTAGACAAAATAAATCTAATGCCGGATATTCCATAAATAAATAAGTCGCAAACACAAACTTGGCATTCTTTTGAAGAAACTTTGAAATGCGTCATTATACTTCTTCAGTCAGTGCAGCGAGTGATGCTTCCCATGCAGAGGTCTTTCATGCCTCTGGTTCTTGTAGACCCAGGAGTTGCCAGGTCTGTGCATGAGATCCAGGAGTGTAAACTTTTTTTTTTTGGGGGGGGGGGGGGTTGCACTTGCACTTCTTTGAGTTTGCAGTTGAGAACAGACTTGATGCTGAGCACTTTGATCCCTGAGTGTCAGGCCCTGTTCTCACACAGCAGAGCAGCAGCAGCAGTGGTGTCTGCTCCGAGATAATTACCTAATTCCCCCCCCCCCTCTTCCCTCAAGCTTAATCAGTTCTGCCTTTAAAATACACTTATCGTGCTGTATGAAATCCCTCTTAATTCTCACATTCCAATTTGTGTGAGGAATGTGTGAGGCTAAAGTCATCTGCCACAAGAATGCCAATGAAATCATTCTCTATGAATGCTAAGAGGGCTCCCAGCTACTTAGCAATTTATGCTCAATGATTGATGCCAAAATATTTGTACAGTGATTTTTATGGTAATTTACTTGAATGCCACCATGAGAGCTCAGGATATATATGCAGGATATTTATTTCTGTTATCAGTATCCAGGTTGCGAAACAGTGAGGGAGGACATTTAAACAATAAATCTCCCGTGGTTTAGTGGGCTACCATTTTTGAATTACAAGTAATCACAAATTAAAGAGGATTAGGCTCTTAATGCTTGAGCCCGCGATTGGCAGTGCTAAGAGTCATACTGTTTGAGTTATTTAGGCACAGTCAACAAAAGGCGCCGCAAAACATGATTCAGAATTGCTAAGTCATTGTGATTGGCTTTTTAAAAAGAAAAAAAAAATGTGTAACAATTAAGCCTCAGCAGTTTCTGCTGCAAAATGGATTTTGGCTCATCAGTTGGGAGCCGCACACTTACAAACTTAAGACAGTTAAATCCACATTGAAGAATTGACTAAGCAGCAGAGATTTTGGCTGTATACACACAACCGTCCCTTGTTTTCAGCTTGAACACAGAAGGTTTAAAAATAAATTCAATAGCTTTATTTTTTCTTCTTCTTAAAGCTACTGTGAGGTACTTTCTGTTTTAGTTGGTCTTGGAGACCCCCGTTGACAAAGTATCTCTTCCCTAATCCCGTCTTGTACAACACCGCGTCGTATCAGCAAGCGAGCGATTGGATATCCCGTCGCATCACGCAGCATTGGATAGTCGCTGTCCACATAGCATCCGTTTAACATTACCTTCTCTGCTTTGTTTTCAGCTTCCCCCGTGCAGACATTACATTTTGTTTTATTTAACCAGGTTGGTCCCATGAGATTAAGAAACTCTTTTCAAAGGGAGACCTGGCCAAGACAGGCAGCAGCAAAAACACAAAGTTACAGACAGAGACACAAAGTACAATTTACAAAACACTAATCTTTGCATCTAAAGAGAGAGCCATCTGTGGGTCACATCTGGGAGTTCAAGCAGCCAAGCTAAACACATTGACATCCTATAGAATCTGCTTCCATGTCTTTCGTTTTAGATTTAAACACTTTTAAGGACACCAGCTCCTTGAGTTTCAAGTCATTCTGCAAAAGATTCTAGGCTGAGGGTGCAGAACACCCAAAAGCCCCTTTTTCCCATTTCTGTTCAAACGTTTGGGACAGAGAGCATAAAGAGGACCTGAGAATGCAAAGAATACAGACCGGTACTTTTCTGCACGATGAAAACACATAGATAGTAAGTGAGCAGACCAAGAATAGCCTTATAAAGGTGTAGCAGTGTATGAGCCTGAGAGTCACCGGAGCAGGTCCTTCTATCGTAGAGTTCAACTCACAGCGGTGAGTTAGAGCTTCACAGTTTGTTATTAACCTCAAGGATGCATGGTAGGCTGTATCAAGCATATGGAGACACTGAGCACAACTTGTAGTGCTTTTGTATTGACAATCTATTGACTGAAATCACAACTCTCAAAGGTTCATCAGAAAACGGCCTCGCGGTGAGCTGAAAAACGTATATCTGGATATTATTAATACGCCACCGTCACCACCAGGGTCCTCTCTAGAATTGTTTGACAGTGTTTAATAATGTTGTATTCTTTGATGATTAAGTTATTTTCTAAAGCATTGGCTGATTATCTTTGCATTTCTTATTTGGTATGAAATAGGTGCACAATCCATATTGGAAATATCATCGACCAGGATATCGGTCATTCATGAATTTTGACTGCTTGTGTTGTCGCTCTCTAAATGTTGCAGCGGTTGAGTCTTGTGCTTTTGTCTCAGTTGAGCACATAGAGGCTTTGTATGCATTCTGTACAATGATTTTTAATGAGTTACTTTGTTACAACAGGTGTCCACTCCAATAATTGAACATTGCCTTTTCTGTCTTCCCAAACGTGCTTTTCTCAGTATTATTCTTGAGCTTGTGTTGTGTTGGTCAAACGCTTGCTTGACAGAACAAGCAGCTTGAATTCAACTCAACGGTACGGTCTTCACGCTTGTCATCAAAGAAGCACGGCCCCCGTCAATCAGAAGTAATGCAGCTTCTAAAAATAATGCGAGGCACGTTTTGAAAAGTTGACTTGAGAACCTTTTTCGTCGCAGAATTCCGAGAAGACTTAATCATTGGATGAACTATTAAGGAGGGATCATTAGATGCACGTGTCTGTCATAACGGAGAGTTATAACTTCATTCTGGTTTTCCAAAAAGGAGCTCGCGTGTAATCTCCCAACAGTCCGCCCCCCCTTCACTTAAAAATCCTCCCCGGTATAAAAAAACCCCCAAAAAAACATGAACCTTTTGAAAGCAGGTCATCTGCTCGACCAGCATGTTGTTAGCCATGCACATATCCTCCCTCGCCCTCCCTAAGTCCTACGGCGAGCGGGTAAATAAATAAATAAGGAAGTAAAGGGAAATGTTGACACAGCCTGTCCTTGTGGCCAGATTATCCACTCATGCTTGAGCGCTGGGTAAAGGCCCTGCATTATTCAGCCCGAGACACAGAGATGGGGGGGAAAAACTGTGGAAAAGCTGGGTCTTGCTGCAGGAGTGTTTGGTGTGTGAGTGTGTGTTTTAGGGTAAGCGCCTTCACTTTTCAAAGAGCAGACATGGGGATAGTTGAAATGCATGGGATGGAGAAGATGATGCCTTTTTCTTAATTATCAAATGAACTCACTGCCTCCCACTTTACTCCGTCTCTCTTTCTGTCCCCCCCCCCCTCTGCTTCCCTCACACTCTACTCGTCAGGCTTCTTGAAGGCTGCTGTCCGTGGTGCTGAAAGTTTCATCACACATTTTCCGTGCATGTCTTTTTAGAATTCCAGTCTCCAATCCTCTGCCCCGGCTGCCGTCGCTCTTCAAAAGCAATGTATTCAGTTTGTCTGGACAAAAAGCGTGCCAGCACTTGGCAGTACAGCTCAAAACGGCGAAGCCTATCATTCAAGACATTTAAAAAAAAAAAAAAAAAAAGGAGGCTGCAGGTAACACAGCGTGCTCTCAGACGCAGTAAGGACTAATGCACTTTTTTATGTCTCTGCTTCTGCCTACAGCGTGTTTCATCACAGCTCGGCTCAAGTTACGTTCGTCCTCACTCAGTGGCTCGGTTAAATGAAAGCTCCTTTTGTGTGCGCTCTTATGTACAGTATTTGATCCATGCGAGTTACTTCTCTGTCTGTGTAATGAGTCTGTAGCCCGAGTGGATTGATTGGAGGCCCACTCTACAGCAAGGGAATGGATAAAACATGAAAATATGATAACTTTCTGGGGTGTGAATGTTTGTGGATTTGCAAATTTTGGCTCTTTTTATCCTCTCCTTTACAAGAATAGTGAAATTAAATAGAAAATTAATTGGAGTTGATTTATATCATTGTAAATTCATTTGAAGATAACAACTTTCAAGACTGTGAAACGGACAGTTGAAGATGTCCTCTTTGACCAAAATGCTAATTGTGGTTAGCTTCTTTCACTATTTCTAACGTTTTAAAGGACATATAATACATCAGTTATATCATAAAAAGGTAATTAACTGATTTATTTGTTGTTAAATACTTTTGTGAGCCAAATCACTGCAGACTTGGGTGTGGTTCCAGCGGGTACAATCCACTGCTGCCCCTAACTTGGTTGGGTTCTCAATTAAAAACAGTTTGCAGCCTCCATGATTGGGAACCCCGGTCTTCAGGAAATATATGATGGACTGTGTTCCACGAATGGTAAATAGAGTATCAGAGGTCTACTGTGGAATGCGTTAACTCCATGTGTAAACGGCAGAGACTCATGGTTGTCTCACATAGCTGCGTGGATGCAGTGATGATCTGCTCCAGGCTCCAGAAAGTCACTCACTGTTTGTCATGGTTTCAGAGCGTGGTCATGCTCTGCACCAAGAACTACTCCCACCTCTTACAACTACCCCCCGAAGGAGTGAATCTAATTTCCATGTTGGCACATCTTTTCTTTAATCAACAAGTGTGTATCTGCTGAACACCTTGCTTTTTTGATAGCAACCCACAGGAGCAGGGCCTGTTGGCAGTTTAATGAGAAGCGTGTTGTTCCCTTGCAACATATTGCCAAGATATGGATGGGTAATTATCTAATCAAGACTTTGTGAAAGTGCTGCTACTTACTCACCGCTGACCCGCTAACCGTCTGCCAGCGCTTTTACTGCAAGATGTTTACATACTTTGAATTTATCATACAGATATCAGGATTTTTTCTGGCTCAAATTGAGGCTGAGGTGGTACCTTTCTTATCGTGTATATGTGCATCCTGGCTCAACCAAAAACTACAAGCAAAGTTAAGATTTCTAATAGTTGAGTTGTTGAAGAAAGGACAAGTCTCACATTAAAACCAGTTTTTTTTCACCAAGACCAAAGTGCCCAGTCCACAATTTAATTCAGTACAACATAAAAGCTGACTTTTTTTAAAAAGGAAAGTTGTTAATTCAATTAGGTCTGGGGGCTAAGGGGGTCCCACACCCCCAGGAAATTTAGAGCATCAAATGTTTTATATCTTGTATTCTGTTTTGCTTGTATGCAGTAATTTATCATGAAATTGTCTGTATTTTTGTACAGGAACATTTATTTCATTTGAATTATAAATGTTTAGTACTTCATGTATGAATAAGACATTCAAAAACATCAGAAGAATAAACTTAACCTTGGACAAAAGCCTGAGCTGGTAAAGACTATATATATATATATATTTAACAACTGAATGTATATGTTTGTCCATCATAATCCAGATCCATTTTTAATCCCAGGTTAGTAACCATTGGCTTTACATAAGGTTGCAAGGAGCCCAGGTCCATGTTAGTCGCATCACAAGCACCACTGGGTCCAAACACCATAACCTCAGTTGTACTTTCATTGAAATTGAATACGTTTAAGGCCATCCAGGCTCTGATGTCCTTTAGACACTCCAGTAGTGGTTTCAGGGAATGGCATCCTTTCTTTTACTGGACAAGTAAAGTTAGGAGTCATCTGAGTAAAAGTGGTAGAAGAGGCCATGTTTTTTAAAGATCTTTCTTAGGAGGAGTAGGTAGAGGGAAAAGAGGATCGGCCCGAGGATTGAACCCTGGGGGATTCCATGAGATGATGCATTGTCAAAGTACTGAAATACAAACGCAGTGCTCAAGATGAGAAATGAGAGTGGTGTGGTCTACAGTGTCCAGTGACAAGACCCAATCCTAACTGTGTTTCCATGATCTATTTGTCTCCCTCAGGGACTGTGACTGTTTTTGTGGCAGTAACGAGATTTTCCTTGTTTTATCTACTGATTATTTACATGTTTTCTTCCTTATTGCTCTTACAACACTTTGGCAGGACAAAGCGTTTTAATCAAACACATCAATGCTCTAACCAATATGTTAGGGGCACTGAATGTCAAAAAAATAATATTTATACAGGTTCAGCGGTGCTAGAGAAAGAGAGACAAATGGACTAACAGACAGGATGCATTGGCATATGGATGTGAATCAACGGGACATTTAGTGATCAAGCCTTTGTTTTAGCTCTTTAAAAATAAAAACTCTGTAAGACTGTAAGTCTATCAGTAAGGTTTATGAAATCGACTGCAGTTCGTTGGCAAACGTTGATAACGAGTGCTGTGTTGGAAAACAGTATCCATCATGAAGTACCTGTTAGACTCCGATGAGGGCCAGGGGCTTTATGAAATAGGCTGGAGGCGGCTGCCTTGTAATTTTATATTCAGTGAAACCCCTGGTAGCGATTGGCAGAGTAGCATGGTTAACAGGAGTACTTTGATTTGGAACGTGGTTAATATATTATATATACAAATGTAAAAAGGATGTCAAATGTCTTTGAAAGATAAATCTTTCGTTTTCAAATACAGGAAAATACAGGATTTTGTTGGATAGTGGGAATGGACAATGGGATCTATTGATAAATATACATTTAACAGATAGTTTTTAAATAAATCATTAGCAACAACAGGGCAACATGGCACTTGGTACTTATTTATATCCATACATGCCTATGCCCAAGTGTGATGCAATCCTCCGTTGTAGCTGTCTTGTCTCCATGGTCATCTTAAAAAATTTAGCAGAGCAGTGGGAGTACACAGAGAAGAGGAAGGGCTGGGTTTCTAAGCAGAGAATAAAAGAGGTTTGGTGCTCACATTATAAATACACATGTACCCAAAGCACACTTTATTTCAATTCCAAAGGGAAACGTGAACCACCAGAGGGAGCAACAAGCTTTGATTTCTTATGGGGCTTTGGAAATTAGTCATGTCATTAGTTAAATGTAGTGTAAAGATTTTCAAAAGGAGACGCCTTTGAACTCCTTCACAACTGGTGAATACATTCTACAGACAGTATTAGATAAGAAAGACATTTGAAAATAGGGTTAATGGAATATCTTAGAGCTTCATTTCCAGTCTTTATTATGTCCCTGTGAGGTGCTTATTTCATGGATAAATTAATGTGATCACAATAATAGCCGTCAGAGATATGAATCTTGTTTTCTAGCCTCCTCACATGCACTGAGCTGTCTGAATCAACATCATAACAGAGGGAGCGCAGACACTCCAGACTGCATTCTTTGATTATGTGTGGGAAAATGTCTTCCTCACCATTGACAATCTGTTGATACCTTGCAAAATCTGAGATGAAAGCCAATGCAGCTTAGACTGTGAAAAAATCCTTTCCTTCTCACCGGGAGGTAAAAGTACTCTCACAAACATTGAATTGTACATCAGAAGTGTTATCAATTCCACCTGAAACGGAGGGGGCCCCGGTGGCAGAGCAGAGCCCCCCCCCCCCCTTGCTTTTGATCGCACCAGCAGCGCCTGTAAACAAGTATTTTCCCATCTCCCTCTCTGTCTGTCTCTCCGCTTCCCTCCCTCCCGTCTCTCTGTCTCTCTCTTTCTCTCTCTCTCTCTCTCGTCCTCCCCCACCAAGGTGTCTAGAGGGGGAGGTTCCTTTGATTATCTCCGCCGTGGATTAATTGCTTTTCTTAACCTCTGCACAGACGTGCTCCTACACCGCCCCGGAGCCTGCCGCACGCGCCCAGATGGACCCCTGCCAGGAGAAAAACAAACCACACCGCGCCTCTATCTCCCCACCTTCTCTCAATTACTGACCTTCATCCTTTCATTTCGCCTTGGATGTTATCATCGGCATTATCAGTGTTTTTACTTTGTTTGTTTAGCTGCTTACTTGGCGCAATGCAGTATTCCTGGCTATATTTTAAGGCAGACTGAGCACGTGTGAGAGGTGTATTAATTTCTGGGAAGAGTTACAGCAGTAGATGAGATGAGTGTGTGTTGTCAGGTAAGTGTATTGTGTGTCATAAAGTGGCTGTGGGTCACCAAGAAAGGCGGAGGGGCAGTTTTAATGCAGGCATATTATTACTCTGCCTTTTTTTGGACTGTCTCTACTCCATGATTAAGTAGATTTTGGCCTTGAGATGTGCTGGCCAAGCAATTTCACTCACGTTTCTGTTTTTTTTCTTTTTTTTTTTCTGTCCAACCCTGAGTGCTCTTTTCCATCTCACTTTGCCTTTGACACGCATGTGCATCACGTCTCTGAAAAGGTCCCAGCCCCTGTCTCCAAACACTATCATAATGCCAGGGTCTGCCTGCCTCCTTCAGACCTTGGCCTTTTTCGTTTGGACACCCTGAAAGCACATTCAAGGGCCATTTCTATGATTTATGCACTATATTTCACATGCAGACCACCTACTGTACCTTCACAGTTTGGACAACACTGTGCTAAAACGTTCTGAGGACAATTCACAGTTTGATTGCTACAGGAGTAAAGAAAAAGTTTTAATCAATTTTTTTTTTCTGTTGTCAGTTGTGACTGAGAGTTCAATTTAGACGTGAAGAAGTTTCTTTTTTAGCCTAGAGTTGTTGGCAAGAAAGTGTTGGAATATATAACCTTTCTAGTCTCTGTGAGGAGTTTCATAATCCACCACTCACACTTTCTGGTCTTGGTCTCGCTCCAGTTCATCATCTTTATCTCACTAAGTGAATCCAGACAACTTCTAACTAAAGTTTTGCATGACTGTTTATGACATTACTGTAAGTGGCTTTAGGGGGATTTTTTTTTTTTTTTTTTGAGTGTAGCCTAATTGGTTCAGGTGTTTGATACAGAGAGCACTGTGGGGCTCCAGTCTTACAGAGATGAGACAGCCCACACATGCACGCACACACATACACGGATACACAAATGCAAAATCTGCATGTGAGACATGAGCAGACGCATAATGTGCACACTGACTCCCTCATTCACTCACTAACAGGCTAGACTCCCTGGACTGTGCGGTACAGTGTGCTGTTGCTGATTTTCCCCATCAGCAGAAAGCCGGGATGAGCTGAGCTAATTGAGCTGGGAGGCCCGGCAGGGGGAACAGGGCCCCTCTACGCACCGGCTCGTCACTTCCTTTCTTTATCCAACCACCACTGTGTCCAAAGTCCCAAATCTGCACCACACAAAGGAAAGTAGATAAATGCATGATTCGATGTTTTAATAATGCTTTAATAGTGCCAGATTCATAGGATTCTATGTGCTGCAAAATTCACGCCCAACGTTAAGTCATAGCAGTGGTTTGCATTTTTTCTTCACAAGTGGAAGGTTGAATTATTGCTGAATTGAATAACACCTCAAACAACAAATAAACCTTCAGCCCTCACATACATGCCCATAATGACAGGCCATTGTGTTGTAGCTCAGTGCTACACCTAAACAGAATTACAAGCCCAAATGGACAAACTGCATTGTGTGCCTCACAGCAGACGAGCCGACAACAAAAGCAGATTACCTGTTCTATTTGAGGGATATTAAGATGTTACATGGCATCCGATGGGCCCTCGGAGGCCTGTCATAAAAGCCACAGCAAGCTGTTGAGACACAGCCTCGGAGTTGTTTCCATCTTTTAGCTGCACTTGGGGACTGATTATGGTCAAGCAAACGGCCTTTACCTGGAAAGTCACTTTCACTTTCTCGTCCACCATTTGTTAGTATGGCTAATGTCTCATTAAGTCCCTCATAGGGGAAATGATGTGCTCTTTGGGTGAAGGTTAGGCTCTCAGCTTATCATGAGACAAAAAGAGAGACTGATTATGGCGGCGCAGGCGTGCCTTATCCTGTGTCTTTCACAACAAGTCCTGTTTGTGTAACTGCTGGAGCTGCTCCATTAGCCATAATCTATTGGCCCTCCCTCCGTCTACCCGAATAAAAGTTAAAACATTTGGGCTGAATGATGAATGCTTGATCAGTTTTACATGGTGCTCTGCAGAAAAGGAGTGGACGGAAAAGGAGATGGGGGGTAAATTTTACATTATCAAGGAGATAATTACAAAGCAATCATAAGCTGTTTCCGCTAAAGTGGTAAACAAGCCAAGGGCTTGTGCTCTTTTCCCAAAAATAATTAAAAGTCGCTGTTCATTCTATGCATCAGTGTCCTTTCCTCCACTCAGCGGCCACCTATTGGCATAATAAAGCAGAGGAGGGGTCCTCTGCAATGTAATTTGAATGTTTTTGGAGATCTATCAAATACTCAGTCATGAATGCGTATTGCGCTTTTTCCTCAGTTCTTTTTTTGTTGCTTAAAGGCTATTCTGAACAGCTGTGATTTGCTGTGTCACAAAGCAATAGTGTTTCCAGATATGGATGACTACCCCGTACTTTTTTCTTTAACGCCTGAGTAACGAGTTCATTCATTGATTGGTCTAGTCTTGAGAGAATGGGAACTTGCCAGTGGAGGTGTGAGAATAATTGATGAGAAGCGTCTCCATTTGGCTGAATTCTAAACCATGGAAATTGCAATCAACTTTTCCTTCAAGTGACAATAAAATAGGAAATTCATATGCAGCATGCATTTGAGCCAGGACTCAATACTAAAAAAGAACAAAATGGCAAGACAAACAAGATCATTTTATCCTTGGATGCACTTCAGATTTGTGTACTTTTCTCTACCGTTATAACTAGATTCAAATATTTCCATCAAACTTTGTCATAACTTCTTGGCATAATCTTGCAACCCTCATTTTTTTTGAAAAGTCAAAAGATTTCAGAAAAACAAAAGATAAAGTCTTGCATAAAATCAACTTCTTTTCTCAGTTTTGCGAGCACCGTCTATAACTTAAGATGTCCATGGGCTGTGTCTCATCAGAGCGCTGACATGTAGTCGTTACTCCACTTCTAACAACACCAGAATCAGTCAATTATCCGTGGAATCGATCAGCATAAACCCACTGCCACTCATTGAAAAGAGTCAATCAATCTGCACGAGCCTTTTCCATCCTTACATTGCCGTGTTACAAGCATTTCTGCGTGCATTTGTGTGCAGGCGTGTATTGGACGCTGCAGGTTGGCCGATGATGGATCCACTCGAGTGGCAGCCAGTCTCTGATTTATGGTTGTTTATTACCAGAGAATGGCTGGAGTTGACCCTTCCCCACTTCCCATGATGCCTGTAAAGATGCACATTGAGTTTAGTGATTTCCTTGCTGGCCAAGGTGATGTCATGCCTGCAGAATTTCTGTTTGCATGAGTACTTGATGTTTGCTCTCAAAAGCTCCTAACTTTGACTCACTTACTTCTACATTGCAGCGTGATAATTGCCATAGCGGTAGTCTGCAAGGCTGCAAGGGTTGGGTGGGGTAAAGGGGGACACGGCGTCCTACCTACCTGATGACATGCGAGGTTTATCACGTCAAGCGGAGACATGGTCACCTTACCCCGGGCCTCATTGTGACAGCCAGCAAGTCACTGGAGAGCACCATTGGAAATCAATAAGCCCCTGCTCTTTAATTGTTAGAAAAAACGCCTCCCTGTTTACAGCATCGCATCATCAGTCAGGACAGCCTGACTTTCATTTCTTTTTTGCCTTTTCCTCTCGTCTCCTTGCCCCCCCCTCCTCTGTGGGATGTGCTCGCTGGCTGATTGTCGGTGAGATTATGTAACAGAAGCTGGCTGGTTCTTATTTTTGGGGAACCTGCTTGATATGTATACAGAGAGTTTTCTGATTAACTTCAGGGCGCTAAAGGCATTTATGTGTCTTATCTGAGTGATTGTTTTTCATGCTAACAGGGGGCATGTGCTCGCTTCTGTCCTCTGTTGACTTCAAGGTGCAACTGTTCCACTGTGTGTGCTATGTGCCAAGTAAAGAATCAGGTAACTTCCATTCTACTTTCTATCTTTATTAACTCAGCAGTCTCTCTTACTGCGGATTCCCAGTCTTTTTGGATTATGAACTTCTTCAGCTAGGTTATTCCAGTTCCTGTCTTTGCTCTGGTTATACATTTTTCCTGTCATTTTCAAACCACAGAGTTATGTATGGTTATTGGTTATGTTCTGTTTCAGTATTTTGACTTCTGCTTTTCTTCAAGATCCTGCCGATTTATGTTGAGGACTTTGAAGAACTCTTCAAAGTTCCCCTGAAAATCGATGGCTTTCCGTAGTGACGGTGTAATCATGACTTCAAATGTTTGGGGAATTGGGATCTTTACATTGGCTCAGCTAACTTTGCCGGGTCAGTCTTGAGGTCCTATATTAAATGTTGGTTTTTTTCTAAAGAAGTCCTTAGAATCTTTTAAATAATCGTGGGGCTTAAGCTGACTGGACCGAACCCAGAAACTGAAGAGCTTGGAACTTAATAAAATATAAAATTCCCAACTATTAAGTGTAAACCAGACTTAATAATGAAGTTCTTTAGATTAATTTGGACAGGTTCTCTGTTGAAAAACACTTTTTTTGATCTACAAAAGCTTTTTAAGCTTTTATTGTATATAGGAGAAACATGTTGCAAACATGTAGAACATGAAGGATAGCAGAGTTATAGCTGAAATGCACTCTTTAAATTCTCTGTCGCACTTCATTTAGTTATTGCAACATTGAACAATGTTATTAACACATTTTTTTTTTCTCATATTGTGCAGGCCTAATGCTGTTTATATCCTGTGACCAGTTTAGGGTCCAATTCAATTCACAATGTGTCTTTATTACTCACAGGTCAAACCAGGTAATTATGGGATACTCACGACTTTCTTCTGAGAAGCCCAAAGCCAATAGTTACCGTGTCTCCACACTCCCCCCCCCTCCATCTGTGTCTCCACAAGCTTCTCCTATTAGTGCGTTACCTGGGGAGGACCACGGCTCCAAAACTCTGATTAGGCCCTCTCTGGCTAATTAACTGCCTGGGCCACAGTTGGCCATTTGCAGCGTTTAATGGAGGGACGATGGCACAGCTGTCCTTCGTCTGTCATTCATCTGATTTGTGCCCTTTATGCCACAATTTGTGCCATAAAATGTATAAATAGCCAAAGCTAGCTTAGCATTTATCACTCTCATTAAAGTGACAGAATACGGTGCATACTACATCTTCATGTGAGCAGGCTGTATTATCTTTATTAGAGAGAAGGAGGGAGAGTGTAAAAGGCTTTTGTCTTCGTTGAGGAAATTCCTGGTGATTCCTCATCCGGGGATTTAATTATGAAAATGTTGTGGTACTTTAAAATGCTGCACGCAGGCTGATCGCTGTCTTCCCTCGTTTTTTTTAGGCTCTCTGGCTTTTCAAGGCAACAGGCTGCTATATTATTTATACCTAGCTGTTCTGGTTTAGAAATCAGAAAGACACTAACATTCATTCAACTAGGTGCGTGGTTTCAGACTTCAGATCTCTGAACATCCTTCCCTCTGTCCCAAAGACGGGTACAGAAGCGTCATACAGTTAACGGGATGGCTCATTTTTGAGCACTAACTGCTCGCAACTGTGCATCACCATCCACATACTCTAATAAACCCTCTGAAGCTACAGTCTGTTTATGCTCACTTATCAACCCAGTTACTCACACAAGCCCCAGGCTCTTTAGCATCATCCAGTTGTTGTGTGTTCATTAAGCAGCGAGAGTGTTTGCCCACTCTGCCCTAATGTGTGCAAAGAAACGTCCAAATATTTTTATTTTTGCTTGCGAAGTGCTGCTCGGATTATTTTGGAGTTGTTTGGTTTCATTCCTTCTCGAAGCTATCTTTTGCATTCCACCTGTGTAACATTCTGCTAAAGCATGTTTACAGAGTTTTTTTTCTGAACTGCTGTGCATATATGCATGCACAGAAATGTAAAATGTAAATGATGCTGCTTTTGGTCAAGTGTCGAACCCAATCTTCCTACCAGTTCATGTTGAAACCCTCGTGCCTCTCTGGGTGTTTATTTCCAACATTGTTCTCTTGCGTCTGTGACTACCCCCGCACTTTTTCTCTTACTTCCCGAGGGGGGAGTGGATAGCACATGTGAACGGATCACTTCTGATTAGTGGGGCTGCTTTAAAAAGCTGCCTGTAGTGTTTTTCTCCAGAAACAAACAGTGGTGTGGCCTCCCCAGGGATGACTGCCATTTCCTTAGCACAGCACAACCCCGGAGAAAAGTTGTTTTATCTCCCAAGTGCTGTTAACTTTTGCCTTTAAACTGTGTGCTTGCCAGTGCCTTGTTTTTCACATCACACGATGATATCGCGCAGAATGGCGACAGCTGATTAAAAAAGAAAAAAGACAGTCGGATACAGCTTCATCTACAGCAGAGGATGGCTTTTAAAACATTTTTTTTTACAACCTCACAACATAAACTCCCTGTCATTTAATGCTCTCTGCAAATTTACATATAAAGTGTCTGATAAGCAGATTTGTGTGTAGCAGATGCACATTTGCACAATTTGCAGAAAAACAAAGGTTGAAAGAAATTTGACTTTGTTTTGAATACATTTGAACCATTTGGCATTTTGTGTGAGAAGAGGCACAGTGAGGAAGGATGGAGGTGGTGGGGGGTAAGTAGGTAAATGGCACGGGTGGGTGGGGAGCAGGAGAAGAAGCAGGCGACTGATTTGCCTCCGTTCTGTCGAGAGGATTTACGGTGCGAGTGTGTTGAGCCATCAATCAATTGTGGCGCACTCCAAGGACAACTTTGTCTCTTTATGCAATTTGTAAGGCTGTCCAGTCAAATTGATTCCTTAACCAGGAGCCGTCCAGCTCCCAGAGAAGAGAACATCCCCCCACCCCCTAAAAGAACATCAACCTCCGTGTTTGCTGTAAAGCAGGCAATAAATGATTGCGCTGTTGACTATCGATGGCCAAAATACAACTGCAAAACAAAGTGGGTGACAAAATAACAAGATTAAAAACGATCGCTAGAAGTGATTTGATTAAATGTGATTAAAAGGAACAACTGAGGGCCGATGCTGTCAAGTCCCTGTGACAAATGATTCTGCCATTGTGATTGTTTTACTGTCGGCCCTTCATGGATTATCTCCGGGACAAAAGCAAATTATGTCTACAACCAAATATGGACGTTTTCTCCATGGTTTTAATTTGCCTCAAAACCTGGGCACATTAAGACCTTGGCATGCATGTGGTACAAGCACACAGCACAGTAATGAAGAGTGGAACAGCATCATAATGAGGGAGCGTTTCTGCCGTGCACGCATGCTCCTAGGTTATGTTGACTCTTCAGATTAGAGGCAGCATGGACTAGACAGTGGCTGATGTCTCCCCGTCTGTTGACTGCTGTCTTTCAAAGCACAGCCTCTGGTCTGCCCAGATTTGGATGAAACAGCGCCCACTACCTTTTCACCAGAGGACTTACAGCTGGCCTAACGTTTAACAGGAGTTTTCTTTTTCAACACTGATGAGCAGTTGCAGGGCGGCGGTTGTGCTCTTGGGCAGGCAGTGTTCTTTTGGCAGAAGCACTTTTACACATCGCTATTAAGAGTTTTCTATAGTTTTTGAGATGTATTTGTTGAGTTAATTTCACCCTAAATTCAATAATGCATAAGGTCGGCATTTGCATGAGATGTTTGTTGGACAGTTTGATCCAAACTTTTATAATTTTATGAAATTGTCAACCATTAGTGAGACTTGTTACTATGGATGGGGCGTCATTTTCAATTATTCAAATAGTCGTCTTGTTTTTTTTAGGTTTTCATTTGACTTTTATCTCATCATAAATTAAAAAAAAATTCCATTATTGTTTTTGGTTCCCTGGTTTGAATGCTGTACTTTTGTCAGGCATCAGTTACTGTTTGCTAGCTGTCATTAAGTAAATGAAGATAAAATGAAGTGTCGCGTTAAAGACTGAAGGGATGCTAAGAAACAAACTTGGTTTCTCTTATCTCATGAATTATGCCTTACTAGTTCATGATGATACCACTGTAGGCTTTAAAATCTTTGCTCACATCGTGTTATCGTCCACAAGTTGGATCTTTCTCTTTGTTGATGTGACTTAGATCTAGTTATCATAACTGGTCAAAGTTTTCACTTATCAGTCATTAACAATTTCCTTATATCATGTCTTTAGATTTGCAGTCACAAGGAATCTAACACAGGCATTCATGTGTCCCTTGGGATCATTTGTTGGACATTTGGTTAACCTTTAAACTTTTGATCCATTCCAACAAGCAGATCAAAATTTCACTTCTGTCAAGAATTGAGTTATGTCTAATTTTGTAAAAAAAAAAAAACTACTGACATTCTCATCGACATCATCAGTGTATTTGCAGTTAGAGTATAAAACGCTCACATGCTACACTATGTAAGGCCATGATCTAGACCTTGTTGACAGCTGCTGTAGATTGATGGTTGTATATTGTAAAACTCGTCTGCATATTTAAAGTTTTTTTTTTTTTGCCCTAGTGCAGCCATTCAAATACAAAGAGTATCTTTATTTCATTTTGATCAAGTATGCAGTGTTTTGTAAGTCATACCACCTTAAAAAATAGCCCATGACTGGAGCTAGAAGAAACCCCATCCCATCATTTCCTGCTGAGCACGCACTCGGTCTTCCGCCGTGTCGACTCTGTGGTGATTTGGGACGTTTAGCGGACAATAGGGGAGCGATTATAGAAACAGGCTGTACACTTGAATAATTGATGCCGGAAATCATGCTCAGCTTTTCTGAATTCATAATGATGCCCACCCTTATCCCTTACCCCAACCCGCACACAAATGCACACACACACACTCTCTGACACACACCGAAAAATATTGAATTTGTGTACAAACACCTACGATGGACTGCCGTGATTCACTTGTCTGGGTGCCGTGATCACATTAATGTGGAAATGATTTAAAGGAATCCAACATTAATGGCATATGATGGATTACACTGCCGAATAAATGTCTTAGCGTTGCTTTTAATGTAGTCTTTAAGATTTCAGATAAGCATCCCCTCATTTTTCTGCTGTGAAAATCAAATTCAAAGGAACATTTCCCTTCCATTCCACTGACTGAAATGACTCCAAACATAAATATAGAAACAAATTGAGTCAAAGATTATCTAATGGAGCGTGCGTCAGTGCAGTTTGTCACAAGCTTTATATAAGAGCATTGCTCAAATGGCAAGCGTTCTTTAACTACCGAAAAACATTTTATTTTTCACCACATAGCGCACGTTTTGAGCCGTTCCACTGCGCTTTATCATTCATTTAAGACGTGAAAACACTCTGCCACCAGTAAGCCTTTGACAGCTGGCACAAGGCACGCATCAAATCCATGTGAAGAATGGCAGAATATATGACAACAAATAGCCTCAAAATCTAGTTCATTTCAGTTTGATCAAGAAAAAAAAAAACTTCCATCTGAAGGCTGCCTGACAACCGACACCACGACATGTCAGCCACACTGCACATTTTCTGTGTGATAAGAGAAATCTAGAGGGAGGGAGATCCACTATTAACTACAGTAGTTTCCTGCACAAAAGAGGTTTGAGAGACTTTTTGGTGTGACATCCCTGGCAGCTGAAGAGAAGACAAATGAGAAGTATCACCAAGTTTGCCCAACAGAAATTCCCCAAATTGTCCTGTTGATTGCAAGAAATCAAATCTTTCTGGGAGTGTCATTTCATATTTAATATATTGGTGATTTATCGAAATATCAAGAAAGAATAAAACGTCATATGTCAGTAAACCAACGTTATCCTCCATGCTTATATGTCGAAGTGTTTTATGTTTTTCTTTTCACTTTTCTTACTTTTACTGGTTAGAAAAAAAAGAGTACTGAGATCAGAAAAACCTTAAACGTATATAGCTTCACTCACACTTAGTCGAGGGAGCATGTAGTTCACAGGGAACAAATGAACAATTCATCCCATATCCTCAGATGTCAGCCAACAGCTCTGAACTCCTACCGCATTCTAGCTATGGATGACAAAACCTCCGTCTACACAGTATGGAGTACAGGTGCCATTTAAACCCCACCTGCTGTAGATATTTGGCTAATCTGCTCCACTCAGAGTAGCTTTTTGTGCTTCCTGTCGACACCACTGGACATCACAGCCAGCGCCGCCACTCCTGGCTCCATTCTAAACTTCGTCTATGTTCTCTCGCTGCTGATTTGACATTCTGCTCACCTGTGCAATTGCCGTGTGAGACATGGTGTTGCTATTGATCAGCCGAGACCTGGTCAGTCAGGAGGAGAGGTTTGCCCGCCAGGTTATCAGTGACATCACTCTCAAGAAAAGCTGCGTTCGCCTCTGCTTTCCCTCATCGATAGTTTGGGAAGTGCATTAAGAGTCGCTGCTCAACCTGATTTATTGAAGCTCCTCTCCACGCACCCAAAGGCCACTGGGTAACAATCCAGTCTTACTTCCTCTCCCTGCAAACAGTATTTATTTGCTCACTCTCAGGGAGGCAATGACGACCACTCTGACAGACAAACAATCTTATGATGCAGCCTTCATGTCAGGACTGGATTCTTTTTTCCCCCCTCCTTTCCATTCTCCCTCCCTCCAGAATGTCTCAGTCAGTTGTCAGTCCTTTCCTCCCCAGCCATGGGCCCTGTTGACACAGGAATCCGTCATTCCTTGCGCGGGGGTGGGGGGGGGGGGGGAGAGAGAGAGGGGGACATGTTGGCGGCCATTACTATTCATGAGGCGGTGTGATCCACTCTGTCACCCGTTGTCAGCAAGAGGTGTCTGTCTGCACTGCCGCTCCCCTTACTCTCTTTATCAGCCAGGGGTGGCTAATGAGAAGCACCAGGTTAATACCACCACTAGAACAGCAATGGCTTTAAACCTCTTCATTCATTTAGACACTGCTAATTGAAACCCATGTGAACTACACTCTGGACACCGTCCATTTTCCTGGAAGCCAGCCACTGAAAGGGAAATGCAATTTGATCTAGTTTTTGATACAGATCCCAGGATTAACTCGTCTTTCCTGTTTGAATTTGCATTTTCTCTTCTTTTTTTTTTTATAACCAATTCACAGCTCTCTGTACGTTTTAGCTATTAAGTCAAAATTAAGTCCTGCTGGGAAATATCAGGAGACAACCACAACCAAACACACTTAGACTCAGCAGTGACATGCAACACCAAAAATAACCAGCTTTACATAGTCAGAAACATCTTAGTCCAATTACAGCGAGTAAAAACAGCAGCCATGACTAATACTAGACAACCTCCTGGATGTGGCAAGGGAGTAAATTAAAAATTCACCCCGCAGTTGTCAGACATGACTTAGTCATCCTGCACTTGAGTGTTTAATCAGCATGCAGTGAACACTGTGGGCTCGTGGACTAAAACCAGGACTTCTTACTCTCTCTGCTTCCACCTCCTTCAGCCTTCATGCATATTTATCCTCGCGGCTTTTGTCAATGCTGCTGGAAATGAATATTGACAACAGTGAGAGGGCGTTTTCTAAGTTCCATCACACCACGTGGTCAGCTCGGTGCACCTGGCACCTCGAGGCCCTTCTTTTCTTTACTCTGTGTGTTTGGCTGAGCATACTGCAAGGCTGACTTGTCTCTCCTTACATTTACCGCTGTCTTTGATGCATCTTTATTCTACACTGAAGGGCCGTGGCCTAATGATGGGAGATCATTCCACCTCCCTAAGATGTAGCTGTAAATATTCAAATGAGCCATCATCCGTCGACGGCGTGAGCGGTAACGGGTCCATCTTTTACCTGCCCCTTCTTGTGTGTGACAGCCGGATATATTTAGTAGACTGCATCGTCGTCCCCAAAAGCGTTTGATTTGCCGGCATAAATTTCCGCAGACACGCATCCCCTCCCCTCGCCAGCAGAGGCAAATGCTTATTCATTTACCCGTTTGTCATTTCAATAGTTATTTTATGGTGCTGCTGCATTAATTGAACTGCTTCTGCTGCACAACAATTCAAGGCCCAGTGAATCTATTACAAAGGGAGTGTGCCGGAAACATCGCTGAACGGGCTCACAAATCAGCCTAAGCTGAGAGGGGAACCTCACAATAATGTAACACAATCGCACTAATCTTTCATTTACAATGTGCTCCCTTCTCAGCCAAGCAAGGAAAATGTCTGAACGCCCAGAGTGGCTGCTGTGGGGAAAAAAACTAGATTGGATTTACAGGAGTTCCACAAGATTATTGTGTTTGCAGAAGTCGTTTGACCTCATGGGAAGAAATATTCTGGACGTCCCCAAAAAAATAACATGAGAGGAACTTTTTGTTGCCGAGCACAATTGCGGACGAATCGTTTGAAACTTTCCATTTTATGTCAGAATCGACTTCGGAAAAGTAAATAAGTGAAATTGCTTCATGATATAATTGATCATGGTATGTCATTTGCTTTAGTCAGCTACTTTTAGACGGTTTATTTGCTGATAGCAATTTGTTATTTTGTAAAAACAATAATTTTTGGATTAACTACAGTGATCAACTTGTGAAATGAAAACATTTCTAACAAAACCGCAAGTCAATCCTACAACTGTACCATATCATACTGAAGTTCATAATATATGAATATCTTTGTTATAAGGATTAGAGCTCAGTTCAGCTGATGAATTTACACAGACAGTCATGTAATCGTCATCCTTCCATTCTTTAAAATTGTTTAGAAGTTTAACTCCTGCAGAAACTTTGTCCCAGTGTAAAATGCAAAAATGAACAAAGAATGAATCAAGAAGAGCGTCAGAATAAGACTGATTTCTCACATTAAAGGTCAAAGAATAGACCTGGAAAAAATAAAAACAGAAAAAGCTACTGGTTGCGTTTGCTGTTTCTCCTACATTCCTTAAGATAGAGTCATTTTAGACTTTTAGTGGACAGCTCCCACTTAAAGTATCTGCTTCGACTTTAACTGTAACTTATCTATAAAGTCCCCACCAAACACATTCTGTGCCTGCTTTATCGACTGCGACACTTCGGTGACTGATTTATATGCAAGTCTTTAGTGTGACAAAACTAATGTGCTTCGAACCCCAATCACTCAAGTACTGTCAGTGTCCACATCATCAGTCTCTCCACCTGTTATCAGCTGCTCTGCTGTGTTACCTGACAGCACACATTCTAGTCGTTGATGATTCAAGCTTTTGGACATTTCTGCGCCACTAAAAATCATTTGAATAAGACAAATTTATCTTGAATATGGATTGTAGCTTAACACTGTTTTGATTTCTCATTTTCATTATAAAACATGGTTGGAGTATATGAAAAAAGATGGCAGCCTCTCGCTCACTTTGTCACTTTAATTCATCTGTTATCTCCTGAAAGACTTAATATTACTTCTGTGACTCAGCACTCAGTTCGCTAAAACAAACAACATGCTCTAGAGCTGATGGGGACATCCAATTTAACTGCCATCTTAATGGAATCTATAATAAGCACGGGGCACAATAATGGCAAAACACTGCATCTTGTGATAACAGCAAGCATCAAAACCCCCCTGCGATCACCAAACAAGCGCAGTTTTTTTCCCCCCCCTCTTAAGAAGAGCAAAGAACAAAATGTCAAGATGTCATTGTCAAGTTGCGGGTATCGTATTCCCTGTGGGCTCCTCACTGGGGGCTGCCGCGGCCCTCGCGCCATATAGAAATAATCTGCAGTCTGCAGCACAGGAGCGTTGTTGCATTTCCTCAACACACTTCTAAAAAAAAACCTCCTCTGAGTTTCATTTCACGGGCACCTGTTCCCTCATGTGCTCAAGACTTTCATATAAGTGCAGAGAGAGAGAGAGAGAGAGAAGAGAAAGTGATGCCTGCTATATGAAGAGCTTCTCTGGTGACACGTGGAGTCACGTCTTTCACAAAGAAACGTTTGCTCTGGTGTTTGTCATCTGAAGTGCCCAAGTGTGTTCGTATGACGTGCAGGTGTGACCATAGACTGTATAAAACATGGACACTGTCACAGTGATGTCTCCCATTGGTTTCTGAAGAGAAGTTATGACGCCCAGCGGTGGTGGTTGCCATACTGGAATTGCTTTGTCATCCTAACTTTTGATCGATCAAGAAAGAGAGGGAGATGAGGCGAGCCTTAATCCTCCTGGCAAATGGTCAGTCAAATAAGCAACACAACAATTTATGCAAATTAAGTATAACTCTTAGCAATAACAACTCAATATGGATGAGTTAAACAAAATTCACCTCCGTAAAGGTTTGACGAATAAAGAAATGAGCTATTGCTTTTGGAAGCAGCCTCAAGTGGATGCTTGAGGAATGGCAATTTTTTGCACTTATGCGTTGGCTTCATTTTTCAACACTGGTGTACGTTGGCCGGGCATGACATGGATATGATAAAGCTAACATAAGTCTATGTCAAGCCTGCGCCTGCTGTTGGAGCTCCAGAGGCCACATAGCTTGATGGGATTGGAGAAAAGATCACAAAGAGTTCATCCAGCTTGAATCTCTTGGAGATCAAGAATAGAATAGAGCTAGAGGAGAGTGGCTCAAAGTTCTTGAAAGCTGAGAAAAAGACTAAGCTGTGGCGCAACACAAGGGACGGCCCGAAAGCAACTTTGACTCCTCAACAAATATTGAAATGAGATTACATAAGCCAAAGAATTGACAGACGAATGGACACAAATCAGGTTTCAGTTGTTTACTCTTCTGCAATTGTGTTACACTCCCCCCTTCTGGCTCCAGAGGTAATGATTGTGGTGGGAGCAGCTTAAAAGCTGTAGTCAGCTGTTTAGTGGAGCTCTGCTAACAGAGATTAGCGGCAGCTGCTTGGCGACAGACTTGGTTGGAGTAAAAAAAAAAAAAAAAAGAAAGAAAAAACATCTCGGCAAAGGGTTTCATTGTCTCAGACCAAAAGCACCTTGTTTAGAAAGAATCCTGACAACAGGAGGCAGTATGAGCACGGAGGATTGTAAGGCTTTGTTTTCCTCACACCACATCAAAACTCAGTCACCAGTTTGTTGTCTTTACTCCCCCTTCCTTTCTTCAACTCTCCCTCCCTTCTTGGTGGCGCACGCATGGTGAGCTGCTGCAGATGTTTCCCGTAATGATGCAGACGGCTCACAGAGTCATACAGAACGGAAGTGGAGCTAGCTGAAATTAGTAAAAATTACTTTCTCATTACCTCCCTCATTGCTTCTGTAAGTAGTCTGAGTTTCCGCACGATTAGGAGAACGAGCCGCCGAGCACCGGGCCTTAACACACACACACACACACACAGCTCACACAAAAACACACACACCCACTGTGGGGGAATAAAAAGTAAGCTAGGTTAGCCTGACTTCAGCCATTTCTACAACCCGTCCAAACACTCATCACCTCAAATCACCTTTGCTCTAATCGCTGAACAAGCACCATGTCAGAGGCAGGAGACTATTAGACTTCATGCAGCTGTGCCATGCTTAACACTTGGTCCTCACCCTCTCTTTTTTCTTCCTCCTTATAACTTTAATGTGTCAACTTCTCAACCGGCAACCTTTCTCGGGCCTGACGGGAGCTAATTATTACATGAGCATGAATGAATGCGGTGTGCCCATTAGTCCTTGTCTGGATACAATCAGACTCTCTATTGGCTCAGTTCTGCGACGCCTGAGGCCAAATGAATCTGAATAAATTCACATGGTGAGATGACCTGTATTTCTTGCTGTTTGTTACTACGGTAGTTATACTCCCAGGCCACTTTTGTAGCCTTTAATGGTATCTAAAAATGCTTTAATACTGAGACTTTGCTCAAGAATTTAAAGGATCTTTTTTTCTTTTTCTGTGCATGTGGAAACTGAGAAGGCAAAAAATCTGGATGAAATTTCTTATTGTGTTCCTGTTCTACAAGCTGCCAGCCTGGAAGACCTAAAAAGGTGCAGTTGGCATGGCCGAGTAATGGATCACTGGAAACCGTCCGGAACAGTGATGTGCCAGGATTGCTTTACACGGAACCCAGGAACAGAGAAACTGCAATGTCCACACAAAGCAGTGCAACAGGAAACCCCGGAAACTGGTCGCTTGTGAACCACAGACAAAAACTCGATTTTGCTCCTTTTTATAGGAACGATCCTCTTATTCTCCCCCCCCCCCCTCTTTGTTTCTGAGTCCATGACTGAAATGTGCAAGGTGTGCTGTGCGAATCTAGGACATGGCTTTACGCCCAGGAAGGCGTTGATAATGCAATGAGGCTCTCTGAGAGGAAGAAGATATGTATTAGAGAGCGGGAGAAATGTGCCCGTCTTTATTTGCAATATTCCTGAGCCAGAATCTGCTATTTTTAAGACTACGTTGAGTCGTTTTCCTTCCTTTAAATGCTGAAAAAAGCAGAATCACACACTTATCTAGTTCCACAGTATAAATAAACAAGCTATGCACAAGTAGTCCCCTTTATTACAACATTAGAGGAGGTTTGTAATGAAACCAGACTGTCAGGGAATGCTTCAGAAGACTTTGTCATGTCAGAAGCTGTAAAACGGCTCTTTTTTTAGAAGCAGGGAACAATATAACACCCACCAAATTAGACTCGTTCTACAGCCAAAACCTTTCCTGTGACTGTATGTAGCATACACACATTATAGCACCTGTCCCTGGCTGCAGAAACACACAGTGTCAGATGTGTCATCCCTGTTTCTTCCAACTGTGTGGTATTTCTTTCCGCTGTGCCTGATGCCTTGTAAAGCATCCCCCCAAAATAACTTCTCCGCTGGAATGCAGGAATAGGAAGGAATTGTGTTCATCCAGTTAAAATTATCTCCAGTCACTCTCTTGGAACCCACGCACCGCATCCCAAAATACTCCTGCCTTGCGTCATGGCTGGACCTTAACATAGCTTCAGAGGGGGAAACTCTTGCCAGATCCAGCAAGCGCGTGAAGCTCCTGCAGCCCGTGCCAAGGTCTCATGGTGCGGAAACGGTGCCAGCTGACTCCCCACCATTTAATGAAAAGTGGCTGTGTTTTTTTCCGTAGGTCACGGGGTCGAGTCAGCTGAACTGCACTGTTGATCCCTCTTAGAAAGCTGTTTCCCTAAGCAGCCAACATTACATGTTGTGTCGTGTAAATCCATGTAGGGGCATTTGTGTCAGCACTCTGTCATATGTTGATGTAATAGAGCCACACTCCATCTATGCAACAATTCTTATTATACAAGTTACACTATAAACTTTGAGAAAAGAGTGAAGAAAACCTTGTTTTTTGTTCAAGAGCAGAAGTGAAGTGAAAAACCAATTATGACTCAAAAGTACGGGGGTTTAAATCATTGCTGGTAAATTGTAAAATTTGCACCGCAATAAAAGTCGCAAATTGTGTGAATAGTGCTGGGAAAGGAATTATGAATGATGGAAGCATTTACAGGCTTTTATCCTCACTGAAATAAAAACAATGAGTAATACGTGTTGAAATCTTACGCAACCAAAATATTGACTCAAACTAGATCAGGACAAAATACTCCAAAACTATCAAAGTCATTCTTAAATACTCTGATCTTCACTGTTTTTTTGTTTTAAGTTTCTTTCATTTTGTCACCAGTTCTGTGTAGCCAGTTGATGTACCAGATGTTGACATGAGGTAGGAATATTTCTGTTGATATTTGACAAACTCTATTTAGATTACAATGCTATATGAACACATTGGATGGTTCAGCGTGAAACTAACTGCTCACGAGTTAGTTAGTGTTGCCCTCTTACTTCAGTGATCAAACATGGGATAACCTGATGCAACAGGCTGTAAGAAATTAGAACTTTTCCAAAAATTGTGCCCCATTACCTAAAATAGAAAAGACGACTTTGCACTTAATTTTTGGCCTGTGCCGTTTTGATCACAGCACTTTGCGATGAAAGAAGCTTTGAGAATAAGCTGGAGTTTAATTATTTTTTATTTGACAGAAAAAACATCAACACTTATTTCACTTAAAGTTTTCTTGTGGGTTCACAATCATGTATTATTGATTCACAATGCTTTTTTAGTTTTCAAAAGAAATACCCAAACAGACATAGTGTCATCGATGTGGATGAATAGCCATCGAGCTTTTGCTTAATGCTGTGACCTCAATGATGATGGTAATGTTTTTCATTTACAATAGTCGCCATTGGGAGTATTTCAGATCAACTGATTATTTAAGACCATCTTTGATTACTCTGTTGCTCCCCCAGCATTTCCTACATTCACTCACACAGGCCTAATTAATTTGGTATAGATCAGAGTCTCTGTTTTTTTTCCTTTTAATTAATGTAGCATTAAAATCTAAATTACACTATGTTTCCAAATGATCTCAGTGGATGGATACGCTTGGATACTCGCAGTGAGTTTAAGTGGGTGTTATCTTTACCATTTAATGGCAGATGTACCATCGCAGCGAATGGACGCAATTATATAGAATGTTATCTAATCAAGATGGGAAACAGTGGGGAGGAGGCTCTTGCAGATTCCTTGGGAACAATGGATCTATAAAGTACACATGCCATCATATTCCAGCACTGCAATGGGAATTTCTTTGGCTTAGACACTGTATGTCAGCACACTGCCTCCCTGACACTGATCAAATCTCAGTGACAGCTGGACTGACATTTCAGCAGCGCTTTGAGGCATCACAAAACGAATTCTCAACCCTCTAAAGGCTCGGTCATCCTAATGAATCTGTGAAGGGGCCTGAAAGCTATTGATACTCAAATAATCTTAACCTGCAGGATTACTCGATCCTGTCTAAACGGGAAGTAATGTCAGAATGAATCTGCATTATGAGGTCACTCAAACAAGGTTGACATTTCGCCTGCCTGGATCGCCTCCCTGTCGCTTTGTGTTTGTGATACCAGCCTATGTAAATAAGGGAGCTCTGCTCTTCTGTTCCGCTTTGCCTCAGAATTTGTTTAGGATTAGAAATCTCATTTTGCCCCGAGCCCTGCTTGCTTTAGATCAGTCAGCTCATCTGCAGATCTCTGCTGCAGATAAACACCGCTGTTCTCCAGGCCTCAGCGTTTTTAACATTCCGCAATTTGCAGAGAACCAGTATGCTCTGTTCCTGTCACATCACAAGCAGAATTGGGAAACGAGTGTTGGGGTGGTGGTGGTGGTGGTGGTGGTGGGGGGGGGTGTGAGGAGGCGTTCGCACACCTGCAGGTCGTGACAAGTGTGCGAGGCATGGCAGAAAGAGTAAGCGCTCCAGGGGTTATCTACCTAATTTCAAATCCATCCTGGGAGGAAAGCCTGGGCGCTATTCCCATCTTAACAGAAAGATTTAGAGCGAGTCAGTTGACAGGGCTAAAAGGCAAGGACAACCTTTGTGTGGGAGATGAGTGACAAAATGAGTCATGGCCGTCAGTTGGGTTGTGGAGGGTGATGAGGAACAAAGACACTGTAGACCTGCAAGAGAGCAGAGCTAACAGAGCGAATCTCACTTTGCCTATCTCTACAGCTGGACCTGGGTGTCAGATTATGTGGTGACAAATTCATTTATCTTCTCACAACATTACATTTCAGAACTCAGATTATGATGGGCTAAGGCCTGAAATAGCAGTAAAATGTGAGACAGATTTGAGAAGTGAGATGCTAAAGTGTTACCTCATGCCGCTTTTGTTTTCTCACACTTCTCGGTCCCTGTCACGCATTGCTTCCCCAACTCTGTCCCAGGCTTCACGGTGCTATTTCTGGGTGCAAAAAATAAGGACGTTACATAATTTTTCTCTTTCTGCGGAACAAGTACGCACAGGTTGCATTCAGTCCCTTCAGCCTCGCCGCCACGCAGTAACCCAACTGAGAGCTTCCCACGGGCAGAGCAGCACGGAATGTCCCCGCTTTGTACGGCACACCAATCTGTTGGGGTTGAGTCAGAACGGCCACCCACGAACAACTTCCTCTGTGTCCACGCACGCCGGCCACTCGCTGTGAGACGTCAGCCGCTAATCTAGCATAGCGGGGACTGAAAGTGAAGCAGACCAGAGAGTGCCGAGGTATTAGCATTTGAGCGTGGCGTGCGAGGAGGAAAAGCTTTTTACCAGCCCGTTGCACCCATATGGCATTAGCACATAAAATGGCACTGTTGACATTTTGGCGGCTGGGTGCTTCTGTAAGTGCAGGGCATCGATATTAGAGTCATTAGAGAGGCTGCTTGATCCCGTATTGATGGTGAAACAGTCAAGTGCCACCTAGCCAAAAGACTCTGAGGTTCTGGCGTCACTTTAGGCTGATTTTCCCCCGTCCGGGAAATTGATGCAGTGCTTAGAAGGACCAAGTTTTCCTGAGCTTTGAGTAATTAAATGGCAAGCTGAGATATCCAGCTTATATCTCTCTACCTTCACTTACACGACTTCTCGTATTTATGTGGATTTTTAAATGTGACCACTGCAGGATTATACCTCGCGCAATCATTACTTAGCCGTTTGCTCCATGTCATCCTGTAGCAAATCCCCCTCTTGATAGAAGCCACAAATTAAAGCTGCTTAAAGGTCACTTAAAGGTGACAGACACTCATCAGCCGTACCCGGGGTCTTAGTAGGTATGGTTTTTATCGATCTTCTTCTTTTCAGTGCAAAATAGAACACCTTTTCTTTGAGGTCTTGGTCTGAGAGAGCAGACCCCTTCATTAGGTCAAGAGTATCTTTTTATAGATGAATCATGGTGCTTTATGGGATCATCTGGACATAATTTGCAGAAGATTTCAAATATATTTTCTTTTTAACAGGAGTTAAGATTTCATAAAAGCGCCTGTCTGGCACGGTGTTACAAGCCTTGTTAGGAAGAGAACTCGTTCAACGCAGGATATTTTTTGTCCACAGCTCAAAAACTTGAATTGTATTACTGTATAGTGTTTTACCTCAAACCAGTTTCAACCAAATCAGATCTTCCCCAGAGCTATTATGTACCTAAAATCAGCCTGTGGCTCCTGGTTTCTTTAAAACATGTTAAACGTTTTTTTTTTCCCCCAGTCTAATAAAAACTGACTGAAAACACAACCATGCACAGAAAACAAAAAAAAAAAACCTCCTTCCTCCGACTCACTGATTCTATTCATCAACATCTAAACGTGGCTTGTCTTGAGGATGTCTTTATCGACTTAACCGTCGGAGGAAATTGTTGGAATCAAATATGAAACTTAAACTTGTGTAATTTTCCCAAAGCTGCAGGCCCTGAAACACAACTCGTCACATGCACACCTTTGCTTGTGTTGAACAATAGGTACCACCTTAACCTCTTCCCTCGCCTCCCCCTCCCCCCTCCCCCCTCCCCCCCCCCTCTAAATAATCTCCTGATAAGAAGTAACACAGCTGATGATTAATTATAGCCATTGTGCTTGTGGACTGATATACTCCCTCCTCACATCCATCTTTAACCCCCCCGGCCCCCCCACTCTCTCTCTCCTCCATGTGACCATTTGGCTGTGAGGAGAGTTTTCAGAGGGGCATAAAAGCTAGTCAGCTGTAAAGCTAAATGAAAGTCGTTTTCTCAGCACATAGTCTACTAATGTAACATGCAGCTTCAGGGACTGTTGGTCTTTCTGTAGTTCTAAAGTAACTCCTTCTTTAAGGCGGTGTTTCATAATTGAAAGTGATGGAAGGGAACAAAATTAGAATGGGCATAATGTAATGATTGAGTGTTCATGCCTTTTTTTCTCTCCTTCTCTCCATCCCCTCACTGTTGTCTCTCTTTTCTTCTTTACCCATTCCCAATTCTGAATCTCAGATAAATGGTGACAGTAATTTAGTTTTCCATTTGTGTATCGCTCTTCATTCAGCTTGTTTTTGGAGCTTGTTGGCAGCGTTTGTCAGCGCGCATTGTTTGTTTCGCTCAATTGATTAAAAAAAGATGTTGTCTCATGCATTGTGACGGAGTATTTCCTCCAGAGATTGCAGAGTTATTACAGAGCGGCGGTGTGGACACCCGTTGATGTATTGTGCTGGGCTTTGGGACAAGGCGAGGTGAGGAGGAGGAGGAGGAGGAGGAGGAGAGACAAAGCAGGGAGAGGACGGGAGGCCGCGCTCAGTTAGGAGTTAAAGAAAAACAAGTTGCTAGCAGACGCACCAACTTCATCACACACCCCTCAAAATGACAGCGACTAGGGCTGCATGTCTTTCGCCATGTTCCATCCCCTCAATCATCTTTGCATCAAACAACTCCTTACTCGTGTGAAAACACACACACACACACGCGCACACACTCACACACACACGTTACCTTCCTAACAGGTTGTCATAGCACTGCTGCATGGTTGTCAGTGTCAAGGAATCTCCGCATGTCTCTGGTGAAGAATGTGGAGAGGATAGTTTGTGTTGTCGCTGACAACACCTTGTCTGAGCTATCTCAGGATGTGAGACCGCAAAATATTGCAGGAGCAGAAAGTCACAACACAACCCAGGTGGGATGATAATCAGTGTGATTCAATACTCCAAATGAGTGTTTGATTATTCTTGGTTACCTCTGAGCACTGCGCCAATGTTTACCAAGGGGGGCGTCAGTGGACTCGTTTATGTTTCATGCCCTGTCTTTATGTACCTTCAAGAATCCTAATATGGTTAGAGCTTTATTGAAAGACATGGTCTGCGTAAGAAATAGAGTCCTCTCGCAGTCATACAACCACACAAAACCTAAACCAAAACATAAAGAAGGCACCACCTATTGGCGCTATTTGCCATGATATTCGAACTTAAACAATGAACATAAAATGCTGCTCAAAGCTGGACTTAAAAAAAATAATGTGGATAACATTATCAACCAATTAACGTTCCATTTACTGTTCTATTTGGTAAATAAGAAAGATTGTTAGCTAGCCAGTCTTGGTTGGTGAACACACTGTCAAGTTATATTTACTTGATGACAGCTCTAAAAATGTTATGGTCTTTCAATGTTGCTGGCATTGCTTTAGGTTTCTGGCGAGCTGAATCACCTTAAGAGCTGCACCGTGCATGAGAAATATCACCTTTTCCCAAGTCAGAGGTCCATAAGATCTGTTCTGTAGTGAAGTGACAAAAAACGTTGGTACTGTGTTTTTCCATCTATAGGTGAAACCCTCTGGTATAACCAGGAAATCTGTTATATTTTGGTTGAAAAACCCATACAAGAAAACATTTGCATTTGTCTTTTTAGTAATTCAACATGAGATAAGTTGAATAATGCCAGTCAAGGTTTCCATATCTAGGTTCTTATGGACTCTGCAGTGGCACCTGCCCTCTACCTGCAGATGGTTCTGGCCTCCATGCTGTCCATTTAATTCTGATTATGGACATTTTTTCTCACACAGAATTATTTTGTAGTATAAAGTAATTATAAACATTTCATCATGTGACATTTTAAGCCTCCATAGCTGATTAAGGTATCACTCCTACATTACAGTAAACATCATGTTTCGAGCGCTGACATCAGACAGTATTTGAATGTTAATTGAGGTCCTGCATATTCATAGTATGCAGTCTGTAATTCTTTTTCCTTAAATAAGTTTGAAACATGTTTTTTTTTTTTTTTTTTAGTATTTAAGTGTCATCTCTCCACCCTCAGGTTGAATTTATAAACATTTTCTCATTTCATGATATGTATTGAATCTTATAAAGTGCCACTTTCTCAAACTCTCCAAAAGCAGATTTTGCCAGAATCCAGGTGTTCAGGGAACGCAGGAAATGCAGGTCAGTGGGCAGGCAGCTTGAAGTGCATTTGTTTTACTGGCTCTGTTTTCTACTTCTGTGACTGTGTTGCAACCGTGTTTACCGCAGCCTAGTTTCTCCTACGTACCCTTACGCTGGCACCACATGAAAGATCTTCTCGTGGGCCGTCTTGGAGATTGTGGTTTTTGAAAAGTTGTGCACAGATTCACTTTGACAACATGTGATGCTGATTTTGAACCGTTTTATCTACAGTGATAGAATTAATGTAATATTTGGCGCAAAAAGAGAGGAGTCGGATTTCTGAAGTATCAACTCAGACTTAAAACATAATGATGTATTTTGAAGAACCACATTGTTTGAAGATGTTATAACATCTTTATTAAAGTTAAGCTGAAAATCTGTAGTGTTTGAAGTGAGCATAAAATGCTAATTTCACAACACTGAAACTAATGTGCTCTGAAGCTTTAGCACAGACAGGTACAGTGACTCTCAATCAATCTTTTAGGATGGTGGAAGAAAAGCTTTTTTTTTTAGTCATCACATTTACCAGAGCTGGCAGTCCTTTGTGATTCTAGTGTTTGATTTCTTTCAACTTTCCTGTCTTTTCCAAAAGGCCCACTGCTTAATCTCACAGCCCCACATTTCATGTATTTCCTGATTGTCTCATGTTCTCATGTAGAATCGCCTTATTGCCGTCAAAACATCTCGGAGCACAGAAATCATCTCCATTTAGATTTGTTGTTTGTTCCTGAATCTCATACATTTTAAGATGTGGTTAGAATAAATGACAACTCCTTCACAGACTGATGTAATACCTTCTGCTCAACCTTTTTTCCATCTTGTGAGAAACCGTTTGAAAACACTGAGAACTACCTAGCTCTACTCTTAAATGAAACGAGGCTCTTTCAGTCACATACCTGTGATGCTCCGGCGACATGGAGTCATAAGGACGAACTCAGGCAATCAGGAAATTGAATCTCTCACATGTGCATGACAATGAGAAGTGTCCAGGTGACCTCCAGCTGAGCAGCCACCCATTCATCCTCGCCATCACGTTCTTAAGCCATAACTGATGCAGGTTTCATTTAGCTCCGCCCCAGCGCCTCCCTCCTGCGCCTGTATCAGCAGCAGATGTTTGATCGGAGATAAGCACATGGGTCAATGTCGACCTCATCACCACAGACCTGGTTTCGCCCATCATGCCAATAACTGCCAGGCGATGGGTCCTCCCCTTTGCTGCGCTCTGATTGACAGCTCTCTACTGACAAGGTTTATGGGGGTCAGGACCTTCCTCTCTGTCACCTCTAATTGGAGCGCAGTGCCATTAGCCGGTGGACCCAGACCTTGGTTGGCAGATACTGGACGGTTATCCACTTCAAGCGAAAAGACAATTGAACCCCTCTGATAAGCAGCGCAGCGACGCTCGTCCTTTGAAGACCAATTTTTTGAGTAATCAGCATCTCCTCTGTAAGCACAGGTGTGTGTTCAATCAATCGTTGAGGGAGAACTACCCTGCGTGGGCCGTTAGCAGAGCAAATATCCAAGTAAGTCAAGGCTAGAGTTGATAAAGCAGAGGCACTCAGCCCTAAACAAACAAATGAGTCAGAGTGATTGACCTTCAGGCTGTGTTACTCTGTTAACCGGTCCTGCTGGGAGTTAAACCTCCAATGTGATTCCTCGCCCCTCCCTGCTGCGCCGGTGATTCCACACTGCACGCGTCACCTCACACACAAACACGGCAGGTGAGCTGACCATATTTGCATAAGTCCGTGTAACCGTGTAAGTGTGCAACCCCTGCCAGGGAGAGGTGAGAAGAGATCCGGCATACCATCGAGTGAAGGGAATGTACAGCAGCTAGGAGCATACATATACAGTATTTCCTATATGGCAGAATCTGGCTTTATGCAGGATTACAGCTAAATCTTATAATTAGCATGAAAGACCAGCAGGGGGGGGGGGGGCAGGTTGCAGGAGTAGGAGAATATGAATGGACAAGGGGACTGACCTATCCCCTATAGGCATGCCTATTGCGTTACATTTCTAAATTGGTTTTTGATTTTGGCAAAAGATGGAGAAGATGTTCCTGACCCTGAAAAGAGTTTGTGACTGATAATGTTTCAGCTCTTTTATCAGGGAGTCTTTTGCAGGCTGTGTTTTTAGGGAAATACCCTTTACAACAACAAAAAAAAAAAAAAAACATCTTTAATGTTCTGAGGTTAAATTAATTGCATTCCTTGCTGGAACCATTTTCCAAAAACAATGCCAGCCTTAAACAGAATTGGCAAATTTTTGGTAATCTTGAACAAATTTAGTCTTTTGGATCAAGCCTGGAATTACCAGAACGTACACAGACATTTTACTAGGTCCAGTTGCCTTTGACCATGTCTGTGATGACTGAGAACCTACAGACTAAAGCTATGTGCTATTGCTACTGGTTGACGCTACAGCACAATCCTCTTCTAAACAAGCAAGCCCCTGTTTCATCAGACATCAAACCTTTGATTTAAACCTTTATTTAATTGACATATTACTTTACATTTCTTGACTAATCTTCCAACCGGAAACCCAATATGAGCCTCTTCGGGTTTTCCTAGTTTGTTTTTCTTCCTCCAGTAATATCACAGAGTTAGTCATTGTATTGGTTACATAAGGGAACACTCATTCCCAGCAGCCACCAAGACAATATGGCAGCAACTGTCCTACCCATGTAGCCTGTTATGACAAATCAACTTTGATCACTTTCTTTTAATTGACAGAAGGCTCATTTAGCTGTTGATTTGAGGTTAGATCACAGCAGTCATTTCAGAGATTAACGTCTCTGAATAATTTAGAGGAACAGAGATGCCTCAGAGAGAGTGTCTCATGTAGAATCATGTTGTGTCATCTTTAGAGTAACACATTGTCACACTTAGAGGTACCGTTAGTTTTTTACATTTTACCATGCAATCAGCCCCAATATGCCATTTTCTTTCAGATTTACAGTTTTCCTTTTTGCTTCCTCTGTTATTTGATTCAGTAATAACGGAGTGTAGCTTAGTTCTTGGTTAAGTTGATATTTCAGGTATTTTTCAAAGATTTTTAAATCCATTATGCCGCAGTAAGAACTTTTAATATGAAATTGGACTTTGCCTAGTTTGATAAATATTTATGCGCTCATTTTTGGTCATATCAAAGTTTGCCAGAGTTGCGATAAACCTGAGGTGAAAATTAGCCGTGTAATCACAAATGGATTATGCAAATTAAAGATCAATTGCTTTTCCACGTTGTACAGGAAATATAGAGACTTTGTTTTGGGGGGGGGAAAAAAGCCTTTTGGCCATCAAGGTGAGTTTGCAGAGAGCCAGCGGGGTTCCTCATCTCCCTCCAGCAGGTAACAAGCTTATTTTCCATACATAGCCAGGTGCATGTTTTAAGATAGAGCCTTAACAGCGTGGTGTGGCGGTGAATTCCAATTGAGCCCGAGCCCAGGTACAATAACGGCGTTATGAATGCAGCGCGTGATGTTGATGGCATCCATATCACACTCCGAGGGACGGGGGGGGGGGACGGGGGGGCGAAAGAGCCTGACATCTGTTTCAAGCACACTCCAGCCTTTACATCTCCCCACAAAGTCATGGGTTGGGAGGCACACGTCTGGCTTTCTTAGATTAAAATGTGTCAACAAGCTTAACTGCGGGCTTTGAAACTTGCCTCTCTGCCTTTGTAATTCCCCTGATGGCTGGTGGATTTCCATTTTCTTAAGCACATGGTTAACACGATGATACACGCAGCCTTCTACATGATAGTGCTGGCTGTTTTCCAAAGTTCGATGTAGATGATGGCTTTGATGAAAATAACACCTGATTGATGTCACCTTTAGATTTAAATTCATTGTGCTTTTACTTTTCATTCAACACAATGGCTCACTGCAGCAGTACAATAGCTGTGTTGATGGTTGCTATTCAGGAAATATGAAGTGATGTTCATTTCTATGTGTGTGCTAATCCTGCACAGTAGTCCTGAAGAAAGAAGGCTTGTTGTTTGCCATCAAGCCAGTGCTTTGGCCACCTCATCCCGTTGGACTTTTTTTTTTTTTTTTTTTTGGTTTAGTTATGGGGATTACTCTTTTGGACGAGCTTTAAAAGACTACACTGGGAAGAGGAGAGGCAGAGGCAGCTGGGCTTAAGGATAGGATAAAACAGAGGATGGTGTTGGTGGGGTAGTCAAGAATAAAAGATGGAGAAACAGAGACAGAGGTGTTCAGTTGCTCGGTTAAACATTTCCCTTTCTCTGCTGCCGTCTCTTCTTTTCATTGCTGAAGGTCAGGATAAATAATCGATAGCATTAAGAAGAGCTTCCCTGTCCCCATGGTCTATTGTGCCCGAGGCTTGGTTCCCCTTTGACAATTAAAGGGCCCCTGAGTCATTAATGTTCAAGTAGCCTGGAAACCCCTTAGCATTGTTCCATGTAAATGAGAGGAAATCCAACGCAGGCTTGAGGTTTGCCGCCACCATCGGGTCGTGACATTGACCCAGGGGGCGGAAAGACTGGATGATTTTTCTGCAACACTGTTTACATTCCCCTCCCTCCCTCCGCCATAAAAAAACTTAACAGAAAAAGCCACCTTCTCAGACAAACCCCCCCCCCCCTCCCCTCTTCACCCGGCTTGACTTTACAGTTATTTTTAAAACGGGGAGAAAACGACTCCATCGGCCTCGCTAGACGGAGCACGAGCGAAAGCTGCAGAGGCAGAGACGGAGAGAGCGCAAAACAAAATGTGAAGGCTGGCTCCTTCTCACTGGGCTGTGTCACTATCAATAGTGACACCTTGAACAATTCAGTCAGTGATATTGAAAGTGCTGTGTGTCAGCAACCCTCGCCTGTGACACTCCCAGAAGGCAGCGGCTCCCCCGGTGGCAGGTCACACTATAAAAAGAACAATCAGAGTGGCCTGATGGAACTAATTTCATCTGGCCTTTAATGTCCCCGTCCCTCCCTTCTTTCACTCACCCATCCACACACACACACACACATTTATGCCTCCTCGTCTTTCCTCACACTCCCTCTCAAGCCTCCCCCTTTTTGTCTCTGTTTCTCTCCTGCCTGTCTCACCTCTCCGTACCCTCCTCCTGCTCTCTCTCTCGCACCGTCTCATCTCCTCGCTCCTCTGTTCTTGTCAGGCTTTCCTTTACCTTTTGCTTTGCAGTCACGTTTTATCTCTGTGCATGACTCATTCTGCTCAATAAGCTCCAAAGTAAGCAGATTTGTCCATCCTCTCTCTCCCTCTCCCTCTCCCTCTCTCTCTTTCTCTCTTCTCCCCCTCCTCCCTAAGAAGGCTATTGTGATTCACGGAGGAAACCCTTCAGAGCAAATATTCTCCGGGCATTTCATGTATAAACATGCCTGACTTTCTATCACCAGGGGGAGCAAAAAAAAAAGAAAAGAAAATGCCAAAAAAAGAAAGAAAAAAGCTTTGTGTAATGCAGCGATTCAATACGTAACAACCGACAAATGTTTTGATGCATTGGTCTGAGCCAGCCGGTCGAGTTAATGCCAAGTGTGATAAATAGATTAGTCTCTAGATGGTGGCCTCAAACGAGTTTCCTCCGTTGCTTAAGGCCGACTTGTCATTCTGGCTAATTTGTTGGGATTTTGCCTGCCAACGGTCCAACTGGTGATGAAAGGAGTCAGCCCCTTTAGCATTTAGACAGAAATAAACAAATTCATACTCTCTATTAATATATATGTGTTTAAACTGGATGTGAAATCCTCCCTGCGAGTGCCATTGTCAGGATTAAGGGTCAGAAAATGCAATCTGAGTTGAATTAAGGAAAAGCAACCTCAGTGTCATACTCGCAAAGAGCACACTTTGGTGGAAAAAAAAAAAAAAAAAAGATAGCATTAGCTTTCTCACATTTGCATAACGCTCCTATATATAAATCAAGTGTTGTGGAGAGCGTTTGGAGTGACTAACATGTACAGAAACGCAGCAGAAGAACAAGTGGGTTGTTTCAAAAGAGGGGGTGTAATCATCTTGCAACATGGCAGACAGAAAACACAGGAAAGTATTTTTTTTTTTCTTTTCTTTTTTGCACCTTTTTCTTCCATCTTTCATCAGCTGCCCGGCTCCTTAAATTATACGAGCAAATCATTAGGAATGTTGACAATACAATATAACACGACTCTGGCAGTGCTCAGCAAAAAGTGCCTCACTAAGCAATGCAAACAACAACTTCAATTATGCGCTGTTTTTTTCCCTCTGTCACACAGCCATTTATTGCCTCAGATGATGTACAGTACGCTGCACTGGGACATACATATGGAACGGCTTGAGGACTTTAGATTAAAATTGATTTTTTTTTTCCCCCCCTCCCCTTGGGAAGTGGAAAAAGTCAAAAATTGTTACATACACATTTATGAAATAGATTTAGTCTGTTGACATTGAAGGCTATTTGATAAGTAATTAAATAGCCTAGACATAAGACAGGGTGACAGGTAACTCTTTGTCATTCCCCCCTGTGTGGAGACGCTCTGTAATGATGATATACAGTGCCGAGCTGCTCGTTGTGTGGCTCTCACTGTAAAGGGAATACATCACATTTTGTGGTTGCAGCACATGATTGCGTTGAAATCTGTCAGTTGTGGCCATTTGTGCCAATTATTGGAGAGTTTCAGGGTTGAGATAGTGACAGAAAACAACAAGGAATATATGCATAATGTCAATTAATATACAGTTTGTATTGCAGGCTGAAACACTTGGCGGCGGTAGCACCCTCTGTTTGGCAGGGTCCATTGATTAATGAGCTATCTGAGCCTCGTAGCCCCGGACGGGCAAGAGGCCACACATCTGTGTGTCACTCGGGTCTGACACCTTCCACCGGCCCCGCTGCCAGCCGCTCGCCAAGGGATTCTCCAGATGTTCCAAGGTTTCCATGGGCGGTGCGGGGGCCACTGTCACCGAATCACCATCCTGACATTGCATTTGTGACACCTGAGTGTGTCATTTAACTTCCCCTGCAAAGTTGACATCAAAGCAGATTTTGTTCAGAACTTTTGCGCCAGGGAACGCTTTCATTTTCGTTCCAGATGTTGACTCGACTCAGAGGTGTTTGTGATGAAAGTAGCCGCCTATGATGTCATGTTTCGTTTGAGATTAATGGGTGTGATTGGCCCGCTCGGTTTGTTAGCTTTCACCGTGGAGAAAGATGTAATTTCAGCACGTTTTCCCCTCCACTCCGCCTCTCTTTTACATGAAGCAGTTGGACCTCAGCTCAGAATAGGACCTGTGGGTATCAAGTATCAATAGCGTGTGATAAAAGTTCAGCAAGCGAAGCTGATACATTGTTTCCGTCCCCAAAGGGAGGAAGATTTATAAAACCATGTCCTCGGTTACCTTTTGTGCACATAGTCGCTTTACACTGGAGCCACAGCTTCCAAGCAGTTTCTGTATGTTGATGTCTTTTTTTTATAATCTCGCTTTTCCCTTATTTCCCGCAAATAAAGGAGGGGAAGAACTCATAATGGAATTCAGCCAAGGCATAGGATTATAAATGAGGTCTGCGCCAGGCTTCATAACGTTATTTAGATTCCTGTGTACAGAGACCCGTGTTCCAACTCCCATCAGCACAGCGACAGAATCAAATGTGAATATAAGCTGATATAGGGAAATTGGTTTGTAATGTGCTGATGCTTTGGAGACCCTGTGCAGAGGAGAAAAAAAGGGAGAAAAACAGCAGTTCTTTGGCACATGCAAAGTGATGTTTTAATTACTTGAATTGGAATGATAACCAAGCACCCCTCCCATCCCCGAGTAAAACAAATTAAAAGGCTAACACTGGAAGTCACCTCATTTCTTTCTTAAAGGAAAGCCTCATTTTTTGTTGTCTAACAAATTGCATATCTGCGTCAGTTGAATTTATTCATAATTCACTTTCAATGTTTGAAATTTCTGCTCATTTCATGTGGCATTTATTTACATTGGGCAGGATGAATTCACAGCCTCACTACAGAATGCTTAGCAAAGACAAAGTATTACTAATATCTGTTCTCCGTCTGTTTCAACACAGAGAAGTTATTCCTCGTCCTGCTGCACGCCGCGCCGCATTAATGATTACGAGTTCAAACCAAGATGGCCGGAAAACCCTTACCGCTGATTGCCCAGCCTTTTAAGATTTTCTATTTGATGTTCAAAATGTTGCTCAGCTTTGATCAGATTCTGCACGAAAAGTGACATCTGTAGCTTTTTGAACTTTTTTGGAAGTTGTAGGCATTAGTTATCAGCGGACGTAAACAAGCGGGTATGTTTGTGGAACTTTGCAGTACTGAACATGACTGAGCTTTGTCTGTGTTTGTTTGTTGCTTTTTGAAGATGTCACGTTGATTTAGCTATCCAGTGCAAGGTTGGTCAAGCGCTGGGGAGACACCAGCTACTGATGATAAACTGTTACACGAGTAGAGTTTTTTTTTTAGCACTCAAAATAGTATCATACCGACTGACCTTATTATGAATGACTCTGTGGACTCGTTTGACATTTTGGAAAATACCTCCACTCACTTCCTTGAGATGATTGATGCCGCTTATATCTGCACGGTCCATGACCTAAGTGTTTGGCCGGATATATATCTGCTTTTTAATCTTGCATTCGTGTACACAACCAGCTGCGTCATGAAGGTCATTTTTACACATTTGGCTGTGCACTACAGGAGGATACCTTTGGAAGGCACTCAAGAAAGCTCAGGCTACAGGAAGTGTGGAACGTAAACATGGCGACACTCAAGGAGCTTGTATTATGTTATTCACAAAATCAAGGCGGGAAAAAGCAACCGCAGAGCAAATATAGGTATTTTTTGAGGTTCGCAAAACATCTTCACCGCGTCCTCACTCCCTTTCTCCAGCATATTCCTTTATTCACGGACCAGGAAGACCCTGATTAAGGCCACAAGCCGAAACACTTCGGTCTAACGTATTAATAAAGTTGATCAACATACTACAAGTGGTGCTGAAGCTTTTTGACCTCTTCAAGCCGTTCACTCTTCATGCACCTTAGTCGGTGAAGTTGTGCCAGAAAATGTCACCCTGTTTGTTCAGGACCTGACCAGTACCAGACCTGTTTCCTTTAGCGTATGTCTTTAGCTTGTTTGACGGGCATGTTTGTCACTGTGTGGTGGCAATGACACTACTTACAGATGTGGATAATTGCAAACTTTGTGCTGTTATTGTCCCTGCTGCTGTGTTGACAGAGGGGGTCAACACAGTAACATCATGTGCACGCAAGTGCATCGTAAAAAGCAAGTATATCTCCGGCCTTAAATTAAGTGTGTTATAGGTATTCCTGTGCCAGACTTTTTCTTGGCAGGTATGCAACCAGTGGAGTCTGCAGGGAGTTACCCGTCCCAGCCAAGAAATAGCCTGGCACATCGACTCCTGTGACACAAATTGTTTACACCTCACTTTTTATAGTAATTACACAAAAATATATGATATAGTAATCGGTGAGCATAAGGGGCGATGTTGGGCAGATTGTTATTTTTGCAGCTAAACTTTTTGAAACTTGGACATTCTCGTAGTGATGTCTCCCATTGGTTTTTCCAAGAGGCTTTTTTGAAGCCCCAACAATGCCAGTCGCCGTATTAAAAAGGCAATTTCTCCGCCTAACTTTTGATCAATCTTAAAACAGGCAAAGAGGCGAGCTAAAGGCGGGCCTTATGCCTCCTAGCAAACGGCTGCAATGTGCCTGCCTGATAGTTGGCCACGCCCCTTTATAATGCAAATCAATGAAACAAAACGGGCAAGTTGTTAAGAAATCACCTCCCATACAGTTTCACAATAGAAGAAAAAAGTTATTGGAACAAATAAAACATTTTGTACCAGGCTGTAGGCATGTAAGTTAGAATGGACAGTTTAACATTGGACCTAATGGGGATTTATTAGCTTTAGGAGGCAGCCTCAAGTGGTCACTCAAGTAACTGCATTTTTTGTATCTTTGCATTGGCTGCATCTTTGAACCCTGGAGGTTGCTGCTTGGTTTTAGTCAGAGTGCTAAGCTAAGAGGTGAGTTAGCCAACAGGTTCAGAATATTCATTTCAACAGATTGTCGTCTCAGTAGTATTTGAATCACTACTGAATGATATCGCTAACAACACAGCAGCACACTCTTTTTTTTTTTGTCTGTAACACTCTGGAGCATTATGTCCATCTAGAGGTTATTAATTATGACACCTGTTTTTCCATTGGGGCACACGGGATAAACAGAGGAGTATAACTTTTGACAGTATGGTGGGAAGATGAGACAGTCTTTCATCCTCAAGCACAAAAGGACTCATAACTTCGGCACTTTGGCAGCATTGCTTTTTTGTATAATTCCCTTCAAGAATCTGAAAAAGCAGTGTGACATGTCTGAGCTGTTGTGCAGAGATGCAAGACATTTCGTTTTTTCCACCTTACTTGCTACCGGGTTAACTTTGGGGAATTTTGATGGAGGCAAACACTGCCTTGTTTTGGCAGCCAGACCTTGTACACCTCTGAGGCTTGTCCCAGGGAAAAAAAAAAACAAGCAGTGTTCCCCTGCAGTTTCAACCCAATTCGCATGCTCAACTGCGTAACATGCAAACTGAATAGACTGCATGTCTAATCCATCCATTAAATGTAATTGAGACTGAAACGCTGCATTAGAGCCAGTCTGTAGAATTGAGCTCAGAGACGAAATTGCAGGGATTATAAAAATCTCAAATATGTATATACTTGGATTTTTCCACAGACTGCAGAAGGTCCCTCACTAGAGCTTCTAAAATTACGTTGTCAATCCCGGAACAGCTGCAGAGCAGTTTTCTGCTTGTCTCACTGGCACATGAAGAAAAAAAAGAAGGGATGTAAAAGGGTCAAAACAAGCGCTGTTTGGATGGCTTTCAGGGCCATGTGTCTAATGGATGGGTTTTAATGAGAAGAGGCTGCGACGCCTGATTTAAAAACGCAGTGACAGCCAGTCAGGGGGAAAAGCAACCCCCACAAACACCAAAAACTGCACTAACATCATTTGTTGTCACCATGCAGACAACGTTCTGACTAAAATAGCAGAAAAACTGCAAACAAAGTCAAGTTGCTTCCATTTCTCTTTTTTTTTTTCTAAAGTTGTCGACTTTCTGTCAACGGTGTGCTTAAGACTTCTACTTACAAGCCTCTGCAAATGTAAATCTGAACCTCCAGTTGACAGAGAGCTTTGGGGATAACAAAAGAACAATTTGTCTGTACAGTACCTTCCCTCTGTGTTTTTTAATGTGGCAAAATTAGCACAGCGGAGGGAAACGATGCAAAAAATCCAAGGCAATCCGCCGAATGATCACACAGTAAAGTGATGAAATGAGATGGTGTAAAGATAAATCATATTATGGATCTCCAGGGTAATATACATTGCAAATGGATAGCCTACTTTGAATCTTACATTCCCCAGGAAACACAGTCCTAATGTTGTACTTGGGGGGGGGGGGGGGGGAGGAGGACTATTTTTTTTTTTTTTTTTTATGCTTTTCCACTGCGAATGACCGTATTCATTGCACCGTCTTTTCAACTTCCCTTGCTCCGACGCAGCTGTTGTACTTAAAGGCAAACAGTCATAAACATATGCTTCCATCAGTAGAATATTAAAGATCCTGCAGGTAAAAAAAAACACTTACTTTCCCACTCTGAAATGGGTTGCAAGCGATGCAAGTGGATCTGCTCTGATCACTTTTTTGCTAAAGGCGACTGCCGGTATCATCAGCCCAAACTGTGATCTCATCAAACGGGGTCGCTACTGAGGAAAGACCTCACCTATTTACCCAGAAGCAATCTGTCCTCTTTATCTCATCATATATTTCAATCACAAGAGGCAGCTTTTAGGAGATGCAGCAAACGCTTGACCCTAATCAGCGCTGTCGAGCTCTCCATCTTCATCCGAAAACTGCTTCCTCCACCTGATTGCCCAAATTGTATCATCAACAGGAGAAACCTAGAAGATTTGGAGAAAAAAAAAGACATTCTCTATATTCGGACATGCTGCTTACCAGACTTTTATAATAACATGTTAGGAAGTCTCCTCGCAGAAGTGAAAGGAACATAATGGGGATCTCCCCGTTCTATTTAGCACAAACATGCCACCCTGTTAGACGATCAGGTCTGCCGATGATCATTACCACAAGTCCAAACCCCCTTGGCATTGGCACACACACACACACTTACATAACCACCCTGGATAAATACACCATGGGTAATTACAGCGTGGAAAGCGTGTCTTAGTGGAGCTGTCAGAACTGTAATTGCTAGAGGGATAGCGAGCTATCGAGAAGCGGAATCGCGCCGCAAGTGCAACAACTGGCAGTGGCGAGCGACTTTGATTATAAGGAAAAAAGGGCCGAGAGATGGAGGTTATCGCACAACCTCTTCTCATATCTCGCACACTATGAACGAGGCTGTCTATTTAACAAAAGATAAGCGGACTGTTTAAGAAAAGTGGCAAAGCAAATACTGCACATGTATTGCTTGGACTGTGAAGTGACTGTCCCTCTTTTTCCCCTCTCCTCTCAATCACTTTCTCCTCCTCGTTTTTCCAGAGGATGGACATACCAGAGTATTTATTCTAGAAGGATATTACAGACCACTTGTCAGTGCTTAGAAAGGTAACATCCCTACCTGTATCACATCAAACATGAGACCACACACACCTCTCATCTTGTTAAAGGAAATTGCCATGGGCAAATGTGTGCACTAGTGTGCTCACTCAGCTTTGCCTTCATGAATTGGCCATTTCCATGCCAGGAGCCTTTTTTTGGGGGGGTTGGGGGGTTGAATAAGAGGCAAAAAATGGGACTTTAATTTCTTTGAAATCCCCATCTGTTTGTGTATGTGTGCATGTGAGAGTAGGACAGAGTGAAAAAAGAATACTATATACTCAGGGTGAAGGAGAGAGCTGAAATCATGACTTTCAAATGAACAGCGCGCTGCTTCTCATGGAGATAGCTTGTGAAAATTACAAGTCATAATGTCATCAGGAAATCAATGGGGACTATAAAGGTAATCATAACAGTGCAGTGTGTGTGCGAGCTGGGGCCAAATTGCCACTCGCTTTGCCACTTCCCCCTCAGCAGATAATTGCACTGGACAACCTGAATCAAGTCTATTCATGCCGAAACACTTTACATATATCTCCCCGTGCCATGAAGCTAATTGCATTTCAAAAAGTTATTTTGCCACAACACCAAATATTGATTTAATGCTAAACATGCAATCTGCAAGTACTAGCAAATAGCTAATTTGATTCCTGACACATGTGGACCAACCTCTCCTGTCACACCCCAGTGTGAATCAAGATATGAGAGTCACTGCATGGTTAGCTTTAAAATCCGTCCAAATATCTCAATTGTGCGCTTTTGTGAGGAGAAAATGAGCTTAATTGAAAGTGGCATACAATTGGCCAGCTTTAATCTAGCGTGAAATTTGTCTTCAGCTATCCTGGGCAGCGGCGAGCACCAACTTTGCCACATTATCTTCAGAGTGATTGGACGATTTGTAATTGGTTAGGATCATTATGGCGTGAGGTGGCTGCTTGCCAAACACCAAAATGTCTCAGTTATTCGAGACGAGCAGGTTTTATGACACGAATCAAATTTGATAATAATTTAGAAAATGATCCTTTTTAATGACATGATGTGCCGTATGTATACATTTTTAAATTGACTTCACTAGACATGACTAATAAAGTCTTCTTTTCCTCTTTTTGTTATCTTTTCACAGTGGGACTTACTGTAGCTCTTTGTGTAAAAAAATGTGTCACAGCAGTTATTTGTAAGCCTATATATAAAAATGCAGCATTAATAAATCAGTTTTAGTTGATGATCGCCTTTAAAAGAAAATTACATAATCATCCAACAATGAAACTTATCTTCCTTTCATTTTACTGGTAAAATTTTGAAAAAGAATGACCTGAACTAACACAAAATGCATGACAGAATAAAGTGACACCATTTTTCACCTGTGGATAAAAACAGCAATCCAAACATGTAAATAAGAACATTTTGAATACAAAATAATACAGATCCATGAACATTAAAACCGGTGATACATCTTTGATTAAAGTAATGAATTACTCAACAAGAAACTTTTCCATCATACATCATAGACTGTGATGAATTTGATATTACCCTATGATATTAAAACATGTGTCTGCTTCATAAATGCATGACAACAGCTTCAACTCTATACAAACACGTAAAAATGCTGTCTCATTCAAGCTTTTCAAACATTATAGGAGAAACATGCAGCAAAGAAGCAGCCCAGCTGTTTTTGCAGGATCCTTTTTTCTTTTGATATGTGAAAGCATTCCTCACTTAGACTTCCATCAAACGTGCAGGTGACACCGATGTCATTATTAATATAACGGTTAACCTCAGAGTGAGGACGCTCCTTTCACATTTAAATTGCATAATAAGAAAACAGATAAAAGTTAAACTTTTACAATGCATGACAAATTAGCAGTAATAAACAGTCATCATAAACTCTAATGTAAATACAAAGTTGCAATAAAACCATTAATAGCCTGGGGTGCAAAATGTAGATAAGTCATAATTCAGTGCCTTTTTTTAATTTTTTTTATAGAGAAACAAGCTATTGTTTCCATGCATTCTGGCAGTCAAGGACTTTAAGGTACAAAGAAACACTTCTGATAGCATTCATTTCTTACACCTGTTACAACTGAGCCTTTTCATTCTTTTCATGTGACATCAAACACTTATGGAACCACCCACCTGGCGGACAAGAAAGGTTTCCTTCTGCTGCGCGCTGCCGAGAAGATGCCTGACTCATTTACCAACCTATGTGTTTTAACAAGTGTAATAAAAAAAAAAAAAAGAATGAAAAGAAAAGACAGTTGTTGTTGAATTTGAAAGCACTAACCGATGAGGAGACGAGCCTGAGCTGTGCTTCTGTAGAATCCCATCTGAGAAAGAAAACCCAGAGAGGAGGAGATACTGTTGGATGCTCCACTGTACCTTGAGGGAACAAAAAACAAACACAGACTACTCCTAATCCTGCCATAAAATATTGTGTTAACTTGAGTAAAATATCACTGCCTTGTAACTAACATTACTGCACCAGAGCTCTGACTGAGAGTGACAGATGACTGTAATCCTGATACAAACATAAGGTAACGTGGCTTTGATGATGAAGAATTCCTTGCCCTTTACTTCCTAAATGGCACCATTATTGACCCCCTGTTAAAATGCCAATTCTAACTTAAATGCCTACAGCCTGGTACAAAATGTTTTATTTGTTTCAATAGCTTATTTCTTCTAGTGTGAAAACTGTATGGGAGGTGATTTCTTAACAACTTGTCTGTTTTGTTCAATTGATTTGCATTATAAGGGGCGTGGCCAGCTGTGCATACTTTTGTAGGCTTTATTTCTCCCGGCGGTGTCGGGGGGGGGGGGGGGGGGAGGTTCTCCACTAGATGTAAACATCACTGTGGTGAAGTTCTGGCGAGGACTTTTCTGTTTATACTGATTGAAATAACGTCGCAGTTCCTGTACGTGTGATGCAAGTGCCAAAAACGTGCAGTTTATCGTAATGGCTGTCGTTTTTCTACGGTTGCCAGGCGATGTAAACATGCATCATTTTGAAGAGATGGAATATTGATAGGCCCGTTGCTGCAGCTCAACAGTGTTCGATGGTGGTTGCCACTTTCCTGAGCAGCAGTCATGTGGCTCAAACTATGAATACAAAGACGACACAGACGGCTACATATAGATTTCAATGATTGTATCTGTCATGTTAAAAGCTGTTTAAAAACACTCGAGGTCCAGGTAGGGGAGAGATAGCTCATGGTAAAGCGTGGGTAAATCCTACCCAGCTCAAAAGTGTTGTTTGAAGTCTTGTTGCATGAATCAGTTCACTTATATTTGGCAGTTTAGGCACAACATCGTAAAAAATCCTCACACGCTCTGAAGTCTTGTGAAGTGCTGATATGTTGGAAAGCGTGGCATTCATTTAGTTCATGTCTTTGGGTTGTGTCCCACTGAAACTAATGTTACAACAAGCATGGATGTATAAAATTCAAACGGTCTAAGAAGCCATTTTGCATGAAACAGAGCATCTCAGATGGTCGGAGTTAGCGTGTGTGCTACATCCTGCTGTGCGTTTAGTATTTCATCAGAGATAACTTTGTCTGTTTGCTCAGGCAGCGCCGCTGTCTTTCTGCCACATGCCATCTTATTACTGGAGACACTTGTAGCAGCTCTCAACAAACATCATATTGTCACACATGGGCGCCAATAAATGTGAACTCCGCAAAGCATGGTGCATGCTGTCGAGGCAGGGCCCTTGCCAGAAACCCAGCTGCCACCGCCTCCCGCCGCACGGAAGAAGGAGTCTGTTTGCGCGAAGGGGAGAGATGAAGGACGCCTCGCTGTCACGGGAACCTAACCATCTCTGATTGCATTCCCTCAAACGCCGTGTTTTCATACGCTGTTGTTTTGAACAGATGTGTTGTTTGGAACAGATAAGAGCTAATGCGTGATGTATACATGCATTCCACTCTGCCTTTTAATGTTCTCTCCGATTCTTTCCCCCCTGACAACAGGTATCATGTGCCGCTCCCTGTTTATGCTGTAACGGCGGCGTGCCAGCTGAAGCCTTTGAAATGTAAACTTCACATGCTCTCTCACACTTCCTTGATGTCGACTTTTTTTTTTTGTTGTACAATCTCGAGACCTCATTCCCCGTTTCATGATAATCAAGTAATACACAAGACGCTTCCTCCGTGGTTCCCTCTGTGGAGCTGCAGCACATAATCCAACACACGGACCCTAATGGTGCTATAAATATTACGCATTCTACAAAGCAGGGCCACTGTGGAATCTAGTCATGTGGGATTCGTCCGCAGCTTGACTGATGGATGGCGCTGAAAAGGTAAACAGGAGCAGAAACGATAGTGTGCCGTAGACTTTCCCCTGCTCTCAAAGTGCCGTCTTGTCTCCATGCACGCCACTCTTCATTTCCTTACTCATTCAACTACCGGGGGGGGCAACAGGTAGCATTCAATCATCACAGGACCTGATAGCTGTAAATTGTATTCGCACGCTGAAAATGCATAATCAACAGCGGTACTTTCTTATTCATAATCTTCTGTGCGACTCCATTCGCTTAATGCATTCACATTCAGGTTACTAGATAGGATGGTGGAAAGACATTGCTTTGAGCACTTCCAGTAATCCCCCCCTCCCCCCCCATCGACCCACAGTTCTCTTTATTTTCTGCTTTTTGCCCAGTGTTTATTAATAATCTTTTCACATGTAGTTTAGTTTTTCCTTCTTCATGTTCCTCTTACTGCCTGCATGTCTGCGTTGCTCACCACGCTTGTTTGCATACAGTTGTGTGTTTGCAAGGCGTGCCATGTTTGGAGTCATCTTTTTTGAGCGTTTGTTGCCTCACCACAGTTCACCTGGCTGAATCAGGGAAATGTTATATTCATGAGCCCGTTGTGCACAACTCTTTTTTTTTTTTCGACAAATGGCCCTCGTGGCAACATTGGAATTCAGATAGCCGAGGCTGCATGTGGACACGCATGACACCCTGCTGCGAGACATCAGAAGGCTCCTCTTGGCCACAACAAAAAAAAATTTTTTGGAATATGTCAGAGCAGGATTTGTGTGTTTATGTGAAATTGAGTGCACAAACCGGGTCACAGTAGAACTCTAAAAAAAAAAAAAAAAAAGGCCACATTATGCATGCTGCTATGCGTACAAATAATGCACTATTTTGTTCTCGATGAAAACGATTGGAGGAGTAAACATATTGTTTCCTTGCATGTTTTCCATTTCACTGGTGGTAAGTGTTCATACTGTACTTTAGCCTGTGAAGTATTGCAGTTGTTGTTTTATTCATCTATTAAATCATTTTTAGCAGCCCTTTAAACATTAGTGCTTGCTCATACTGCATTGGCCAAATATAAGACCACCCTGATTAAGAGTTGTGTTAGGCTGTAGCTGACATGACTCTTTCATAATTCCACAACTTAATACCTTGGGACTTTTATTGTGACTTTTATTGTTTGTCGGAAATAAAATGTATTTATCAGTAAATTAACTGCGCTTGAACCTGAGCTACATTAAGCTGAGGTTTTAAAACGTGCCGTAGGGAGTTACAGTATTTACAGCTACTCCTTTGGCCTGGGTCACATCCACAGCCTCATTCATTTTATCACTTTGGACTGAAGACGAGCAAGTTGTCAGTTGAAACACCAGTTTAGCCGGTAACACCGTTGTAATGGAGATTCAAATCCACTCCAGTACGTAATGTTAAAGCCCCAGACAGACAGTAAGAGACGCGATCTAGGCGAGCACACCCGCTTACTGTTGATGATGTTTGCAGAAACTTTGGAAAGGGGAGAATGCAAGGACATATTCGGCATTAAGCTTGAAATAAATGTCGCACATTATCATGCTAGCAGATGTAAGGGTCATTTAGATGAAGTATTCTGTTAAACTTTGATGTGACAACGGTGCAACATAGAAATCACAGGAGCAGCAAAGAGACCAACTGGCAAAATGGCAAATTGCCTGAAAGCTCTCAACTAAACTAAAAAGCCAGGTAATGGTCTAGCTGAAGATACCAGAGTGAGTTGTGTCAGAGTGAGAGCCTGTACGTCCTGACATTGGCACTAGAATTGCTCTACACTGGGATTTGTGAGACAGACGTTTTTTTTTTTTTTGCTATAGATGAGAAGAAAAGCCGACTGTTTTCAGCTTGAAGTCTGTCTTTCAGTCTTTCCAGCTTTTCTGAAAAGTCTCTAATCAGAGCCGCGAGTCCGACCGTTCTCATCACAGACCAATCCCGTCCTCCTCCTCTTTCTGCCCTCTGCTCTGCTGTCCTCCTGACCCCTCTTCTCCCTGATAGATTTTACTTTATTTTTTCCCCCTTCGTTTTTATGGTCCTTTCCCTCTTCTCCTCGATTTCCTCCTTGGAGAGGTCATCTCTTCACTCTTTGCCAGGCATTCACTCCTGAGATTACCTCTTCATTTACACACCCATGTAGACACCCACCCACCGTACCAACCACTGACACACACACACACACACACACACACACACACACACACACACACACACACATACACACATATATAAAATACTCACTACTTCTCCCTAGAGTTCCAGCAGAAGTTTTGTCCTTCAAACCAGCAGCTCGTACTAAAGCCTTTCTCAATCACCCCCCCCCCCCCCCCCCCCCCACACACACACACAGTTTTTTACTTGCATTTATACTGACCATGCATTGAGGTTAAAATTAGCCCTGCACCATCCTCAAAATGCTTTGTTTCTGACTTATCTCAGGAAAACAGACACAAGTTCAGAAGTAAGGAGTTACATATGGAGTTTAATGTGCACTTGTGTTGATTAGAGTTTTATTAAATGTACTAGAATGTGCCACTTTTTGTGTCAGCTTTTATACGCGAGCTGGACTACAGCGCTTCTCACTCATTGTCATTGACTCAGAGACACATTTACGTAGGATATTCTTGATTTCGGCTGTATTTATGTGTAAAATGTCGCACATTCTTCCTTTAATCTCTAGTTGCGATCATGTCGAGTGGAACTACATCACATGAAAAGACCTTATTTTTGGTGGGACTGGAACAAAAGAAGTGCAACCAAATAGAGGGAGATAGTAAAGGTTTACATTATTCTTTATAGGCATGAATACAAATGCACCATATTTCACTGCTGATTTAAAGCACTGCCCGGTAAGCAACCAACTAGGACACCCACACCCCCAAGATATGTGTAAAATACTCATGGTTAATCCTCCAGCTGTGTTTTAAAGGAACTAATTCCTCTAATGATTTGTGCTAGAAATGATTTGTTTTGTTTTTCAGACTGTAAAACCTTTTTCTGAAAACTTAATACCAACCCCTCTTGTCAGCCTCTCTGTCCCTCTACTCATCTCAATCTCTCTTCGTTCTCCTAACATTACACAAAGGGCAAATTTTGAAGGAATGTGCACACGACTCTGAATGCAGGATAAGACTCAGTGTCTCTGCAACAACAGATTAACTAATGGATGGACTCTCAGGAGAAAAATAACAAATACTTTGTTCCCTAACAACAAGTTGCTTGTGTGTCTTTAAGTTTCTTCTTCTCGTTTTTCTTTCAACATCTGAGTTCTTATCATGATGACGCCTTATTCTATTACTGGGTCAATGAAGGTTGACCCAATAAACTACATCAATTAAAAGAGGCATTAGACTGGATACAAAAAGAATCATTTTGAGGATGCCCGCTTGTGTGTTCATTATTTAAAAACAAGTTGTTTGTGTGAGAAAAGGGACTTGCAGTCAGTTCAGATGTTTTGTGTTTTTAGGCTGGCTGTGTTTTAGACCTTTACAATCACATTCATTCAATTTCTGTTTGTTTTCTAAGAACGCTGGTCCATCAGGTAAGGATGCATTTTGTCTTAGCCTCTACCTTGTGCAAGATGAAACTTTCAATGCATTAATATTTGATTGAAATACATTTCAACAGACTCACCTTGCTCTGTCTTGTAACACAGGTCATTTTGTCATTACTTTAGTCAAATGTAGAAGTCAAAGGACTGTTAATGCAGAACAGCCTACTGGTTGTATCATCATTCAGTAACACACCAACCACCGCCCATTCGTACAGCAAGGCGGTCCATTTAAATGTGACTTCCTTCTCCCTCATCCCTGCTACACAAATGACCCACACACACACACTGCTGATGCTGGCAAAGCTTTGCCTCCACCTTTCTAGTCTGAAGCCTTTGGCTCACTCTGTAAACCCAGGAGAGTTTTTGCATTGCGCTACTTGGGAAGCAGTAGTACGCTGCCTGGCTAACCCAGGAGGGAGATCTCAGAGCCAAGCTAAACTGCCTTTCTTGGTAATAACCGGTTCAATCCATGATGAGAATGTTCCTGATTGATACTAACATTTCTCCTAGATTTCCCAAAAGTGACAGCACAGTAAAATATTTCAGCACCCTTTCCATCCCTGCACGGATATACCAGAAAGGCTTGACTGCAGTTTGGTTGAAACGCTTTATGACACTGTATCAGTTTCTCCCGTGTGTGCACCTGGCTGGAAGATACACTTAGGTCAATATATCATGCCTCATGAGATAGCTCAGAGCTTGTTTTTTTTTTTTTATCTCTGCAGAGTAGCTAAAAGCAGATTGTGGTGCAGTATATATTTATGTGTAAGAATTCTGCAAGAGCTGTCATTGGATGGTATCACACCTGACTGCAGCTACAAAGGAACTGCTTTCAGCTTTAATGTGCGCTTATGACGGACAAATTCACCAAGACTGGATAGGTGACCTCAGAACCAGCTGTTTCCCCCTCGTTGTACAACCCAAGCACAAAGCAGAATGGCAGTAATTACTATCCTAGCTTCACCTCATTGAGCCATACTGCACAGTGTAGAACACTGCTAATGTAATCACACTATGCTACACACTCTTATGGGCAAGGCTTAATGTCGAGTGTGTGTCATTTGAGAGCCTTCGCTGTGACAGTAAGAGGTTCCGGCTGGTTTATAAAGGCACATGTTTATTGTATCATGCATTAGGGCCATTAGCCTCCAGTGCTAGCCAAACCCAGCTGCTTCCCGGGGTCATTCCTCAATGTGAAACTGAACTGCATGACATGACCAAAATTGACTCTCCAATACTCCACAGCTAATGGACGTCTCTGTAATTGACATCAATACCTGGGAAAGAGCCGGAGCGGCTTAGGAAAAAACGCAGTCAGCTCCTATCAGAGGGGCTATTTCAGTCCATCTCATGTTTGATATGTGTTTACATGTGCTTCAGAGGGTAGGTTGAGGACGAAGGTTCTGGCTCTGCATACTCAATATTTCTTCAGTGGTTACTCAGTAACTATTGACTGTACATGAAGACCGATGATACATCTCCATCTCCTTTCACCATATAGAAGTAAAGCCTAAATACCCCTGCGATGGGCGCTGACATCTCGAGAATATGGAGAGAGTTCAGGGTATCCATATCTTGAGCTTGCAGCTCCCGCAAAGTTATGGAACCTTGTTATGTTTCTATTTGCCATTCCTCCTCTACTCTGCTAATCCGGTGCACACAGTGTCACAGGAGACGCCTTTCTTAACAGAGCTGTTAATCGTAGCATCATATCCAATGTTTGACCTCAAATACCTACTCTCCAGTAAATGAACATTTGGACATATTTGAGAAACTTTGCCTTGACGTGTATTTTGATTTTAAAGCTGGACCCATGTTCCATCTGTTAACATGGAGGAGGTGTGGTTTCTGACCTGTGCTGCAGCTAGTCTGGAGAGGGAGATCTAAATCGGTGGCTATACACCACCACCATAATTTCACCAAATCTATGGTTCTAACTAGGGCTGGGGCGATATGGACCATAACTCATATCTCGATATTGTTTAGCTGAATGGCGATACTCGATATATATCGATATGTATTTTATTAACAGTGAAAACACATGGAAAATTAAAATACCTGTTTTTGAATTTAAAAAGTAAAAATGTTCCTTAAATACAATAAAAGAGAGAGAGAGGAGGAGCAGGATTAAGAGGGACAGACAGTCAGTCATCATCAGTGAGATGAGAAAAAGGTGACCTGGCACCTCTGTAACGTTATTTTAATGCAACATAAACTAAATCGATATTAACGATATTGTCTTACCCTATATCTTGTTTGAAAATATATCGATATATCTTAAAAACTCGATATATTTCCCAGCCCTAGTTCTAACCTGTATCATTGTTTTTTATTTTGTACATAACCAGGTTTTTTTTTTTTTTGTAACTACATGAGAAGAGTAAAGTAAAGAAAGTCCCCCCCCCCACCACATCATTGAATTGAAAGCTCCAGAGGCTTCTGCGAGAGGCCCGTGATGCTGATGCACTACAATATTAATGCTTATGGAGCCCATCAACTCTAATTAACCATGCCTTGCTCAAATCCAACCAGTAGTACCACTGAATATTAATGTACAGCAACCCCTAACAGCAACGTCACTTCATCGGTGAAATAACATCATTAACAGTGGTGCGTTCCTGAATAGTGATTGGTCTTGGGGTTTGGAAAGGTCCAAGGTTAGCTGAATATGTGCGTTTCGGGATGCCTCTTAGGTCTTCTATTAGATCAGGACGAGGGGGGGGATCCGTCGTCTTCCAGGTACGCAACCATCATCCCATTTCTTTCTCCTGATGGGCCAAATTTAATCAGTGCTTGTATGTTTACCTTCATTTATCCGCACACAGAGGAAGCAGCACGCCATTATCATGCAGGGAAACATTTGTTGTCGCTTGATTACGCTAATGGGGAAGCACACACGAATATAAAATGTTGAACGTTATTGAAATTAGGCTTAATTGCTGATGGCATCTCAGGTTAATTTGTATTCCCCCAGTATGAAATGTGTCTGTGTGGGGTGTTTGTTTTTGTGAGCTGAGCTGCATCTAAGTGAGTGTAGATGCACAATACACTCACATTGAATTCACTTGGGGTTATTTTGCTCTTTATATAAATAAATAAAAGAAAAAGGCAAGTTGTGTGTGGAAAAGGAGGCGTACATGACTAAATTTAATTAATGATAAATATGTCCCCCCCTTATGATTCCACTTGTTCGGGCCCTTCAGTCCACCATGATGCCAGGTCATCAGGGTACTCTGACGGGAAGGCGGAGTCGGAAGGAAGCACGTTTAGCCGCCTCACCGGGGATAGCGATTAAAAAGCACTTCAGTGCAGAGAATCACACAATCCAGATGAGGTTTCCCCTCACTGAGGACCTCTTTAACCAGCAGAGGAAAAGAAAAAAAAACCCAGCCTGATCAGTTAAAGTGGCTTTTTAATCACTCCATTTGACTGTTATGCTTTTGTCTTTTTGCTTCTTAATTATTGATGTTGATGTGTTTCACTTCCCGCCAAGTTCTCCATCAAAGGCTTGTTCTTAATAGTCGTTCGAAAAAAGAAAGAATAAAAGTGTTCTAAAGCACCAATTACTATTCTTTATTCCATTTGATAGAAGGGTCGAGTGGAATTTTTACCAATTTATGTTTATTTAAAATTAAAACTTTGTATGTAGCTCAACAATTTAACTTTAGGGATTGTTGAGATAGATTGATATTTGGTTGAAAATCGAGACGACGGTATATTATTTACGGAACTCATTTAACTGTTTTATATTGCTGATAACAAAAACATTTCTCTTGCAAACTATGATTTATTCAGATTTCTTTCAAACATTTTCATATTCTTGACGTTGCTCTTCAACACATCATGAGGACATTTTGCCTATTTGCTGACCCAACCTTGAACACGTCATAATATTACCTTATGTGACTTTGTTAGTTTAGTTAGCTAACTCGTTTTGATCCTGACGATTTCAACATGGGTTTCCTATTTTTAACTACTGGGACTTGCTTGTAGGTGTGGATGCGCTGTAAAAAAAAATCATGCAAGTTTTTGGACACTTACCAATGTACATTTAGCCACAAAACGCCAGGGGGACACCGGACCTAAGGTGTCACATATTTGCTCCAGCAGTTACTAAGTGGTATTAGTGGTTGTTGTTTTTTTGTGTGTAGAAAAGGCTTGCTCATTCCTTTATGGAGCAATGTAATGACGAATGTTTGAGTTTTTGTCTACCTGCTTTCCTCTCATTTCTTTCAGACTTGAAAGATAGACCGCGAAGAAGAAAACCTTGTTGATCATTATGTGGCTGCTGCTCACCGACAATGTTTCAGCATTAAAAATTTCTATTTGTATCTTGGAGAGTAGTGTTTCCACCTTTTTCTAAAAAAAAAAAAAAACATCAAAGAGATGTGTGCTTAGGCTGACGAACAGGAAGTCTGAGGCTACAGGAGTTTGAAGCTTTTGATGTTTCAAGATTTTGGTGCAAAAACCTAAAAAATACAAGCGTAAACTTTAACATGATTATGCTGATAAATGCCCGCTGATCCTCTTTAAGAAACCAGAAACTTGTATCTAAAGCCTTAAATAATAAATAATTCTAACTTACATCCACTGTGCAAAGATGATTTAGGGGTTTGCGAAAGATTCAACATCATTGGTAACCCACCTTGTGAATATGTTCAATACATGTATGTTAAAAATGTCTCATTGGCCGCATCAAAAAAAGGATTAGAACCTGTCATCCTGTGTGTTATTATTAAAAGTTGTATAACCTTTAAAAAGAGATTCTCTTTTGTCTGAACACAAAATCTCTAAGATGTTAACCGAGCTTCACAGCACGCCAACTCCTGCTTAGAATTTCCTCCAACATCATTCAGATTTCATTCCAACTTGTTTGTTTCCTGGATGCATTCAAAAATAGTTTTTTTTTTTTTTTTCTTTAAAAGATCAAATGGGAATCTGCTCAACCAAAGAAGAAATGAAGTGTAAATGGAGTCCTACATCGACAACCCCATAAATGTGTGTTTAAAAATCCAAACACTAAAGAAGAATGTTTTCCTCTTCAGCAGCTAAATGAGCCACAGTGTTCTGCAGCGATCTCTTTGTTTGTTGGTTGGTTTCAGGTCGAGACCTGTGAGGTTTTTTTGGTAACTGTTACTTCAGTTATGATTTAATGAAGTATCATTAAATGGTAACAAGATAGAAAAGATCTATGCGCTGTATTTAATAATGCTAATGTAGTCCATACTAAAGCCTTTGCTTAAATGCTTTTATGACTCCCATGGAATGTGGCAACCCATCATCAGTTAATAAAATACAGCGATGCACAGTGGATCCACAGTCGTTCTGCAGGGAATGTAGGTCTGTGCAGCCATGTGGAAGACAAGGCTGTGCTGAAATGGACAGAAGGGGAGAATTTAACCTATCTTTGGCAATTATCTGATGTTGGACAGGTCAGAAGAACGATAACAGCTTCAAGTTCTCATGCAGAACAGAATGGCGTTAAATGTAGGACATGGAAACACAGCTCACCTTTATGACCTCAGGAATATGGTTGTACAAAGAGTGAAAATGCACTGATTTTTTATTTTTTTTTAACATCCCTTTGTTTTATCAAACGAGTTCTTTGAAATCATCAAAAACATTGTTGAGGTCAATCTTATTATTCTTAGTTGTGCTCCATGAAATGAAAGCCTGCTGCTTTCATTAAAACAGATGTATTACATTTAGATACTCAGAAATATATTGGTTTACTTCTACGCTTTTTAAAAGCAATTTCTTCCTGATTTCCCCACAGGGGTTCACAGATGAAACAATTTCTTTAGCGCAACTTTTTCTTTTCTTCTTCTTCTTTTATTTTCTCTGCACGTTTTCGGACCTTAAAACAAATGCATCCCATGTTCGCAGAGCACACGTTACGCTTGAAGTTGACTTTTATTTTATGCTGACCCATCTCTTGGACGTGATAATAGAAATTCTGGGCTATCTTGTTGAACCTCCTGTCTGCTCTTCTCTGGTCCCAGCTGAGTGCCTTCATCATCTCAAGGAAGCCCTCTGAAAGGCTGTTTACACATCAAGACTGTGTACATAGTCCTCAGCGCTTCTCTGTTCAAAGGATTCCTTTTCCCAGCTTGCACCGGGGTTTGGCCTGTGAGGGCAGATAGGCGCGCGGGCAGTGACCCGTCCGCTTCTCTGAAAAGTCCAGACTTCACTCGTCTGAAGCCGCAGGGATGGCGACAGAGGGATGGACTCAGAGTGGGGAACGGGATGCTAAGTTCAAGCTTTAATTTATAAATCTTTGTGGATGTCTCTCAGCATGCAGCTGTGAACGAGGAAAAAAGGATAGAATGGAAAAGGCAAGAGAGGGAGAGAGGAAATCACTTTCTTTGGCTTGGACAGATGCTTTCAGAACACCTGCTGGATTTGTCTGCCCTGTCTGGTCCAGGCGACTGGAGGACAACCTCAGAATAATTCATTTTACACCTCCTCCGCTGTGGCCTCTACTCTGATTCTGTTCTCCTTTTTTAAAGAAATGCCTTGTTAGCTGTGCCTGAGAGGCAGGTGGATCACTTTGAAAGTGGACTTATAACACCTTAAGCTTAAAAAATACCCTATAATTTGAAGACTTGCCCATGTGGACAAATTTGACAAACCTTCATGTAACTGTACCCGTATGTCATATATTTAAAACAAGCCTAATTTTTATGTTTTGTCAAGAAGAAACTCAGCTGGCGTCTGAATGGGAACATAGTTGAAAGTGATGCCGGCTCAAGAATGTTTTCCATAGGGATGAAGATACTGCAGACAGAAATAGAAAAGTATAGCTTGAGTTTGGAAAATGGGGGGGAGAGATAGTGCGGACTGAAAGCTCAACAATAACACAATAATCTGCAACTCTGCCACTTTTTTTTTTTGTGCCTCCCTTACTGGGAGACAGCTGCTCTACCTAGCTATTCCCTGGTGGTTTTGATGGATTCTTCCCCTCAGAAGAGGCAATGACTCCTTGGCTTTAACGTAGCGTGCAGTGAGCGGAGGCCCAGCAGCGTTTACATAGGAACGAGTCTGGGAGATATACCATTGAGGCTAGAATACATTCAGCAGTCGGACAGAAAGAAAAAAATTATTCTGTGCAACTCCAGACAAGTTTTGATTTTTCACAACATGGATGGTGCAAAATATTTCAATTCGTCTGAAATGCTGAACAAATGAAATTGAAGCCGAAAGCCAGCAAATTTGGAGTGAAAGTAATGTTTGGGAGACTTGTAAGATTAACTTGTCCTCACATGGGCTCATGTTCACCATCACTGTCCAAAGGAAGTCATCATGGAAAGCCAAAACACTGATCCAACATTGGCACTAAAAAGGAAAAGCTTTTGATATATTCAGGGTTTCATGCAAATACTTCAAAGTTAAAATTAGACTTAGAAGAACTCTAAACCATCATTCATTTGAAATCTATTTTTCTTCACTGCAATAAAACTTTGCAGAAAAAAAAATGTTTCATTTCAGTTTCCAGTCAAAAAAAGGAAAGGCAAATAGTGAATTATTTAGTCCACCTTTGCAACTTGGTAGTGGAATTTGTGTAATTCAAAGAAAGACAGCCAGCCAAACCACAGTTTTCCTGTAGAGGAACTCTCGAGTATTTGTTGAATAATGTATGCGACAGAATAAGGCAGGCAGCTGCTGATACACAGGGACTGAGACTTGAGATTACAGTGGACCAGATGACCTTTCCTTTCATGAAAAATTAAGTGATCTGATATTGAGCAGATGAGGCTTTATTTAGCAGAAAACCTCCCGTGAAAACTGAGAAACAGTTGTCACCAACCTGGCATGTTTTATCCTAAAATCTGAAGGCGTTGTTTATGGCAGAAATAGATCCATGGTTGTTGTTCATAACATTCCCATCAAGTTCCTCAACTACTCTCTCATCTCTTTGTCTTATTTTGATGCATTATAAAGGTTTCCATGTGCCATTGCATTTTCTGTCTCCGCTGAGAACTTGTCCACAGATGTATAATACAAAAAAGGGAGCTTGGTGAGTAAACAGTCTGCCGGTGCTAGCCTGTAGGTGCCAATCTGCCTGCTAGTTTGATGTTGGAGAAACCTAACACACTCCCAATGCATCAGAATACTGTATCTCTCCCCCAAATCCAAAATTCGTTCCGCATACTATACGCTTGTTTTTCAAAGCACCCAACGCCTTTAAAAATTCCAAACTTCCCCCAACTAGTTCTGCTGCCCAGGCAGGTATAAAATCAGGAGCGCTTTGATGTCATAAAAAAGTTAGTTTCCACTCCCGCCGTCATTTTGCTTTGCCAAATGAGTCACAGATGAAAAATACCATATTATACAGCGGGGCCGTCAAGCTGTCACTTAGGTAATGAAGTTGGTCCAAACCATTTGTCTTATTTTGTCACGCTTTTTCCCCATTAGTCATACCGCGCTAACCATTAGCTCCTTGGGAACCCCCTTCACCCAAGGACACTTAGGCTCTCTTTCCGAGTGCGACTGAGGCCGGCTGCTGCACCGTGGAAGATGACACACTGGGAGAAAAAAGGGATGGAGGGAGTCGAGACTGACACCAAAGAAGAAAAAGAGCGGCAGAGCATGCTAGAGAGACTCGAGGCCTGTCTGAAAGCAGCTTGGGAGAAAAGACAGGTTGATTAATCTGTCAGAACTGACTGTTTATTTAAGTAAATGTTCAAATTTCCAAATCAAACCTGTACTGTACGACACTAAAGTAGTGGCAGAGCAGGATTTAAATGTGGAAGGGACGAATTAGAGAAAAGGGTTCAGTCAACTGAGAAGGGATAACAAAATATAGTGACAGGAGCAGAGGATACAGGGAGATAAGTGAGACTAGACGGTAGTGTATGAGCACAAAGAGTGAAACTGGAAGAGAGGGAAGACTGGGAAGAGAGATGTAAAGAGACCTGACCAACACTGGATTGCAGGAGTTATATCTTCAGGGTACAGTGTGTGTGTTTGTCCTACGACAGGGTTATTACTCAGCCAAGTGTGGTAAACACTAACTGCTTTATGAAAGCCGGAGGCAGGGCCACACAAAGTGCAGTAAAAGTAAAGTGCTTTTGTTGTGTTATAGCATGTTTTACAGCATATCCATATTGAAGTATTGATGGTGCGTAGCATCCTTTTCATTGAGATGACTTTTTAAACGCCCTTCTGAGGAATTGGACTCCAGGGAGTGCAGTTTTTCTTCGGTTTAGTAAAGTTTAATTGTGGCAGGAAATGTTCAGGCACCAAATTGCAGGTCCTGTGGCACCAGATACGTGGAACTCCCACAGGAGACATTACGTATAAGGGGTTTTGAAGACTATGTCCCATATGGCTTATACTAAGAAAACCTTGTCATCTGTGTGGAAAAGTAGAAGTCGTACAAGCACTTTTTAAGATTACAAAACACCATCACATCTATCACACATCCTGACCAGGTGTGTGTTTAACTGCAGGTGTGAGTGATTAAATCAAGCCCAAATGGTTCTAACCAAGCCGCGTCCTGAGAGCTGGACCAGGGCCACGTTCACTGTTAGTCGCTGCTCTGACAGATGCCAGGGGGCAAGCACAAGGGAGGGGACTAATTACCGGACAGCTGCCCAGCAGACCCTCACCCTGCCCTGGGGACGGCCATCTATCTCACTCCTCTGTCCTCCAACCCTAGACCTGAGACCTGGCACCGATGTTGCCAATTCTCGCTCCACCTCTGGGAGTTATGATGTTTCACCCTCAACCATCAACCAGGGGCAAACAAAATAATTTCTCATCCCTTAATCCCTTGACAAATGAACCACCAGGATTGACAAAAAAAAAAAGTTGGTGTTGAATTCTGCCTGCTTGCTGTCAAAGTTAAAAGTTACCACAAAACCTTCAGGTTTGACTAAATGTACACTTAAAACCCAACCCAGAGATGGATTTCAATCTATCTTTCAAATGGTAGTTGGTTTTATGCCACTTCATTTGCATCAGCCACCAATTTTCAATTTGACCACTGCTAATTCCACATATGAATATAAATATATCATAGTTTGGTGCCACAGCAGACTAATAATAACTCTTTTGCTGCCTTGAGTAGACTGTGTCCTTCACCCTTCACTGCGATGGGTAAGAAAGGTATTTGTAAGAAAATTGAGGTCACCACTGAGAGGAGGGCTGGCTGTAGGCCCAAAAAATATCAAGTGTTGGAGAGGTTCAGGCAGACTCATTTTGCTGGAATTGAGGGGCTACCAAGCAGACTGCTCATCTCGCTGTTGGCATAAGCGTGAGAAGAGGAGCTAAAGGTTGAAATTATGCACCCAGAAAGCATTTGGCTCGGGTGAGGAAAAAGTGCAATGCAATAATTAAGCGGCACAATAAAAATGATTAGAACTGCTTTTGACATTCTCATTGCGAATAACTTGCGTTTAATTGCAATCACAAATTTTAAATGCCAGTTTTATGTTCCATGGCTATAAGCTGTTTAAAGTTCAATAGCTATACTCTTTAAATCTCCTTCCAATTTCTGCTTGGAGGCAACGACAGGGAATGGAAACAGAAGAAGAGGAAACAAAGTATGTAAAATGAGAATCCAGAAATGAAGTAGCGAGAATGAGGGAATATCTTTCACTATTAAGTGTTGGACAGCGCGGCTCGCTGGCCTGGAGGAGGACCCGTGTGGCTCAGCTCGAAGCTAGTTAGCTATTCAGCCACAGCATCTGTTGCAGGCTAATGGATGTTATAACCTCATAAACGTCATGAAATTGGACATTATCCCTTAATTAAAAGAACAGAGATGCATTACAATGATTAGAGTGGCACTCCAGTGGACCTGCCACACGCTTCAGTAATGTTTGTGGAGGACATACAGCTCCTGAGCAAGGTGTTGGCCTGGGAGGGGGGCACGTTGTATTTTTAACGAGCCATTTGCAGTAACAAGCTTCAAACTTCTGAAACTTGCAGGAGAATCCCATTTCAGGTTTCGGGCTTTCTCTGAGCCGTCTTCTTGACCTGTACGTCTCTCGTTTACTGCTATGGGAACGGCTCCAAACTTGTCCATGTTGCAGTTTCTTATTTTTATTTGGATTTCTGCAGTTTCTGATGATGATTTGAGTGCCTTGACAGTGATTATGTGCACAGTGTTAGCTCAGCACAAACAGCTGTGCTATAAAGCAGATATAAAAACAAAGCTTGATGCCTGTGTTTCTCAGCACCTGGGCCATGAGTGCCCAATAAATAGCAGCAACCAATCAATCTTGCATGCCTTGCATGCTTAGGAGCTTAATGAAACTTGGGTGGGGTACCAAGGTTCTGGACTATAAAGCCCGCATGCAAAGATATGGGACATATTAACCCTCACTCTGGCCTTTACTCATAGACAATCCAAGGCCGACACTACTGTAGAAAATTCTTGGAGTGCGTCTTTAAGTGTGCTATAAAGGTCACAAGAGGCCTGGACTCGCATATCTCTCATTGCTCGTCAAGTGGCCTCTGCACGAGAATGTGACATTGTCTGAGGAAGTTATACGCTGCACAGGTGTGTGTTGACCTCCGCTGTAAACCTTTGTATCACATGATGCCATGCATTTACATTCCTCCCCTGTGTATTGTAAATGCCTTTCTCTATTATCTGGTGTATGAATGGCACGCATTGTGACAGAAACCCTGTATTATGCAAAAAAACACACCCTTAATGTATCACTGCATGCGTTTGGTTGAACCAATTACATGCTAACATTCACAAGACATGTCAGTGATATTGCGGGAGCTATGTGAGCGCAATCTCAATGCCACTCTTGGCTCGGCGGGAATCCATGTGAAAAGTAATTGAGGCTTTCTCATTTATGTATAAGGCAGTCTGTCTTCCCTATGATCTATTCTCTATCGAGACAGACACAATAATATAACACCGAGCAGGGCCTGATAAAGAGTCTATTTTTGCTCAAAGCTCCCTCCCCCTGAATGAGAATGAATGTAGGCATGTTGCAGTGGTAATGTATCAACATAAAATATTGAAATAGCCCAACCAAGGGCAAACTGCATGTAATTGAAACTCTCTCTGTACTGAGAACAAGGAACCGGTGTCCCTGCATCTGAGATTTGGCAGAAGGGCTTTCAGAAGGCATTTGTTTCAGGTTTCTCTTCTTCCATCCCCTCCCCTCCCCTGACTTAATTGCCCTTTTTGAGAAATTTGTATTGCAAGTGTCTCGTTTCTGCTGCCGTATTATTTATAACCCTTATTTTCTGACAAGAAGGGTACTTTTCCCCCCTTTTCGCAGCAGCTAAGATGATTGATTTGTCCCGTTTAACCTTGATAAGGGAGGAAATAGAAAAACAAATTGCAGTATTGACACTGTGCTGTGATGGCATGATGTTTGCGCAGGTGACCTGGAGGTGAGTCAGAGGTGACTCTTAAGAGGAAGAGAGGCTGTGCTATGCTTTCTCGACTGACTCCCCAATCTGTTTTCTCTTCTTTTTTTTTTCTCCTGAAATTTGTTTGATATCTTGGCCTCGTTTGATTGCACTTGTGCTTAAGCAAGCTGTGACAATGCTCGGCTTTTTAGAATTTCCCTCACATTCAGACTGTGTCACACAGCTTTAGTGAAATGAGGTATGGAATAGAAGTCAAGCTCTTAAAATATGTTTTGCATTACTGGCAAGGTGTCATCAATGCAAGGTGATTCATTATTTAAGGATTATTGTGCATATTGTAGAGATTTAGGAACAGCTTATAAGGTATCATTGCCTTCCAAAACACCATTATTAGAACCTCTACACACCTTCAGCTTGTCATCCTTTGCTTCTTTTTTTTGCTCATTGCTATCATGTAATCCTATGAAGAATCAACAGCCCTGCTTGTGTCTGTTCCGTGCTCCTTTGACGGCTGCTTTGTCCTCTTCCAGCGTCGTGAAGAGCACCATGGGCTGGTCACCCTCTCCAGAGTCCCTACATCTGGCAGCACCATTAATCTTCCGCAGCAGCTGTGCCCCTGTACCTGTCTCTCTTTGTGTAAAGGAGATGGAAAGTCATTTTTAGTCATTATCTTCCCCCTGGCATATGCTCATTTCGCTTATCGCACTTAACCTGCACTTTGACGTTCAGACTCAGCTGCTCTCCTGGATTCACTCGTACTGGAGCTGACCCCCAAGATGTCCGGCATGAAGGCTTCATTGTTGCGGAAGTTGCAAAAGTTATTTTTCCCCCCTTGCTGTAGATGATGTTTGTGAATAAATGCTGGAGGCAGAGGGAGACTCACTCAGTCCTCAGGGGGGCAGCAGGCTTTTAAGAATCTCAAAGAAAGAAGTGGACAGCTGAAGGACCACAACAGGGTCAAAGCCTGAGACATGGCAGACTGCCCTCAACATAGTGTCAGGTTTGACAGGGTGTTGCAGTTGGAGGATAAACACATGGAAACCAAAGTAGCCATCTTGTTGCACTGCCCCTTTGAAGTGCACTCATCAGTCTCCGGGCAGACTGTGTGTTAGCCACTAATTAACTGCTGACACTTAGGGCTGAGAAATACAGTGTTTGTGAAGTTTTACAAAGACTGACATGCCGTTTGAACAGATTGGGGTGAAAAATGATTAATACTGGGATAGAGTGTGGCTGGAATTATGCTAGCTCTTGTTGGCAGCTTACCATCACAATTTAATAGTATATCGAGCTGATTCTAGAGCTTTTGTAACATCATTGATGCAGTCTCAAATGTTTTACATCTTGATCCAAACCCTATGGATGCGTACTGTATTAGGCTGTTGACACCTGGTAATAAAATGCGTCCAGAGTTTGTTCACGATTGGACAGCTCTAAGAAGGAAATACCCTCACTTTGTTTGATATATTATTCATGCTATTGTCAGCATGATCAAACAAAATTATTTTTATATGCAGAGGAGAAGTATTCCAACGTTGCCTCTGCATTTGGCCCGAGTTGTCACTTACCTCAAACAAATATCCGGCGGCTGTTGCTTCGAAGTCTTATCTTTGAAGAACTGAATGTTCACTGCGTTAGCTCAGACGCTTATAGCTAGCTATGCTTCTTGCTCAAGGAGCTGAAACAGCTTTCATTATGTATTAGCAGGTTCAGTCAGAGAGACGGATGCAAGATGACTTACACGATAAAATGATTATCGATCCCAGGAAAAACAACACTGTCCAATAAGAAATCCTGATACTTCAGTGAAACTATTTTTTTCCCACCCCTACTCAATATTACCATTGGTTGGTTAACTCCTGTATTTTAGGCTTTACAATGGATTAAAAATAAATAAATTCTGGCTATAATTTTATTTGCATATAGAGTACGTTTTGATCTAAACATGTTCACTCAAGATGAATTTGGAGACATATGATTATGCCAGGTATGAACAGTCACTTGTGATTCGGTCGCTGAGGACACTATGTGCTATCCTATCCTTCAACAACATCTTAGTTGTCAATCAAACAGAAATCCTCTACTATAGAAAAATCATTAACTGATCAACATGGATCCATTGGCCTCCACCACCAACACCACTGTTGTACTGAGCCTTTGAACATCCCCTTTCCCACGCTGAATCATCCAGCATGGCTTTCATGTGTTCTTCCATGCTTGCATCCTTGTCTTACATGTTTATGCATGTGGCTTTCAAAGGGGTGTCCACCGGAAGTACAAATCATCACAAAATCTAAAGAGATCATCTGTAATCAGTGTACAAAGTTTAGGTGGTGGCTCACCTTCTAGACTCAGCGGCCCGGCTTGCCGCTGTTGGTGGCTTTCAAAGCAACCATGGGGAATACCCAGGTTCAGTTAGCTTTGTCTGAAGCTAATTAAATCAGGGATTGAAAGGTTCCTGTTGCTCCCCCTCAAAGGCTGAAGGGTTATTGACATGACCACAACAGCAATATCTGCTAATGTCAATTGAATCTTACTAGCTCCAAACATGAACACAGTTATACCTTGGCGGTGTTGCTTAACTTTGAAGACATCTCTATAACTGTATTGAGATTTTTGTTTTATCATTGCCAACCTATCATAGGGGAAGCATACTTTTGTTTGAAATAGTACTTAACAAAAACATTGTTTCCCCAATGCTATCAGCATTGCTCAAGGGATGACAATTCCAGCTGGCTGATCAATCCACTTCTCCGGGTTAGACTTTAATGTCGCAACAACTATGCGATGAATAGCCTTGAAATTGGAGAATTATTTATGTGATCCCCAGAGCCAAATGGCTTCTGTGTTATCTCAGTTTTTCATTCGTGCCACAAACAGTTTACTTTACATGTCCAGTGTTGTTATATGTATCAAGGTCTTGAGATAGAGTGACAAATGGCATTATTTGTTGATAACGGTATGTAAAGATACCAAATCAGTAAATCCTTGTTACCGATGATCCCTTGATCTATCTCGCACCAACATCAGGTCAATTTGGGCAATAATTTGTTTTGTTATCGTTTTGGTTTTCCTACCATGCTTCTTTTATTATCCCCACATACCCACTACAGAGTTACTCCTATAAAAAAAACCTGCACCTACAGACAGAGGTCCAAGCCAGACTGTCATCATGCAGCCTTATGATCGTTCTTGGCTCTGTTGAGGAACCAGTGAATCAACACCTTAACTCCTGTTAGACATGTTGTTATTCTACTTTTGAAATACTGATGCTATCACAGACTCAGAGGCTTTGTGGGGAGGTTGGCCAACGGTCTCAATCTGATCATAAATGGAATTTATGTTGTTGTCTCAACTCAAAAATATTAAACTTCTCTGTATTTTTCTGTCAGTGGGAAAAACTACAGTAGATACAATGGAGACTGCTCTAAGAATTGGGGATTGAATCTTTGTCTGTAAATGATCCAGTGGATTTATGGAAGTTTATTTAACAAATCTATTTCGTGACATCTGAAAAACAAACTGATGATAACTGGTGCTTTGTAATGATTACTGCCCAGTTTGGGAGCCGCTGACATAGCATACTTGAAAGCATAATTGAAGAAGTACATTTGTCTGTACAGTCGCTCTGAACCCCTGAAATGTATTTAAGCACATCAGCGTTTGAAGTCGTTGTCTACCTAGATGATGACTGCATGCTACATCTCTGCCATCAGATAAACATAGCTCTGTTTACCATAGTGACAGAGGGTCAGAGGGTTCACCCTAGGCACCAATGGGGGCCCAGCCAGCAGGAGTCTGGAGGTTGTTCATCCATCGCCTGCTCTGTCAGCCGATGCCACCTGATAGCGTCTAATGAGAAAACACGATGGTGCTGTCTCCATTCAGTTGGCTCCCAAGCCGTCCGACAAGTGTGCAATCTGATCATGTTGTCTGACCAGTCTGATACTGATGTTCGTCTTACTTGAGTCAGAGCCGACCGTTATCAGATAGCAACTTCCAACGCTCAAACAATGATTTTATAGCTGCATATCTTTAAGCTTGTAATTGCTGCTAAACTATATTCGTATGGAACCATTTTCAAACACAGTTTACAAAATGCAGCATGCTCAGAAGGCAGAAACCAAACAGTAAAGTCGTAATATACCGTTAAGGAGCTGATAAAAATCAAACAAGATAAAGGCGAAACAACAGTAAAGAGATGACAGATGATGTAGGATAAAGACAGTTAAAGAGAGAAACGACGTAAAAAAAAAATGTCAAACTACTTGACTAGATACGAAATTATTGAACAATAGTAATAACAAGACAACGTCATTTAAAAGAAGACACAAATTCTTCCAGCCTTATCTGCTGTGGCAGGATCCCAATGGTCAAAGTAAAGTTACCTTTAGGTTTAAACATGAACTTTTAAACAACCAAACTGAGCATCAAGTGAAGTAACTGGTTCACATGAAGGCTTATTTTGTTCTGTAGCTTCCGGCATGACCCAGTAACCAAGAAAACCTGGGTTGTGGTGATGTGATGATGTCTGCTTAAACAAGTAAAAGCTAGGTTGCTGCATTCTAAAAAAAGTTGGGATTACAAAGGTTTATACCTGAAGGTTTAAAAAACTGATCGTTTGACAGCCCTATTTTTAATAACGTAAAACAAATGACTAAAGTTGATCACACTTACTCCCAATTTCCATATACTCCATGCCCGCCGCAGTCTGTCAGCGCCACACACTACACTGCCGTTGGCTGCCACTCTAGTCAATGATTATGTTTCCACAGCGAGCGCCGCAGCCCGTCTCCAGAGCGTGCCAGCAGCACCACTACCCTCTGCTCTGTTACAAATAGGCTACAAGTCTATTTTTTGACGGAGCACACTGCAAGCACGCGCGTCACGGTGTCCTTTTGGTAAAAACAAAAGAATATTAAAAACATTTAGGTTTTCAAATTATGCTTTGAATATTTTTTATTCAAAGTATTGGCTTGTAAACATACTGCAATTTCATAACAAATAATACCAATAAATATTTCTAAAACATGGTATAAAATGTCACATGTGCACAATAAGACTTCAGAAACACAAGTTCTGTTTCTGAGCCAAAGCGCCACAGAAAGGAATTCTGTTTCTTTTAAAGGTACCAAACAGCAGCCAGGCGTGCACTTTCCTTCTCCCAGAGATGATGCTCACACATCCACTTGATGAACACAGGCTTGGGAACTCATCATCCCTATCAATCCCCTTCCTTCCTCAAGGTTCTCATTATAATCAAACCCCTGAAACAGACAGAGGCTCAACCCGACTTGTGTTCCCCCAGCTTCAAGTCGATAAATCAGACGTGTCTTCTTGGCCAGTGGTCACTTAAAGGCAGCTTGTAGATGGGGAGTAGAAAGGCAAGCGGTGTGGTGTGGCGTGTCCTACAGACCATTCAGGCAGAATGCGGTGCCTGGGCCGTGAAGTGTGGCGAGCGACACACTCCAGGAGTTGGATCTCCGCCTTGTAAAAAGGGGAGAAATAGCTGCTGTGAACATACTGGTCTGGAGGAGAAGTAAACAGCAACAACGCTGAATAGAAAGACAAAAGATGAAGGGAGACTGGATCTGCTTGTGAAGATGAAAAAGGAAGCGTGTGCCGTAATTTCCAGCAGGCCAAATAATAATTAAAAGAACTGTGTACCTGCATCAAACGGGAAGTTTGTTTTGTTCCATTAAGAGACTTCAGTGGTTTGAAAAACTGTCGTGAGGTGAGGCAGTTACACAGCATGCATCTGTTCTGTCTGTGCTCAATCTCCCCATAAGCACAAGCACACGCACACACAAAGTTCTGTTTATGAGCTCGCTGAGTGAGAGGAACCCATTGTCTCTGTGTGAGGCTGATTCAAAATGGCCGCCCTCAGCACTCAAATTGATCATAATTGTATTCCCGAACTCTTGCTCAGCGGGGCATTACATTTCGTGTTATTGACTTTAAAAACACATTCAGCGATTCTAGTTGCAATTTCATTTCACCGCTGTCAATTACCGCCCTGTGAACAAAAGCATGCCCCACAAATAAAATGTATGAGGTAATTTTCCAAATGCCACTTAGGAGGTGCCGCCATCTGAGCGATGGGCATGTTTAATTTGTGCACTTGCTTACTGCAAATCTGGTTATGCATATGCAGCCGTGCACATTTCATTAAAACAACACAGGAGGCTCGGGGTGATTGCCCCTGTGTTTTCCCATCAATACATAAAACGCCGGCCAGGCCCAGGTAATTAAGCATTATAAAAAAAAGAAGGGAATTCTTTCTCCCTGTTTTTTTTTTTTTGCGTGTGTTCAAAGGGAATGAGCGCGGAATTTATGAATCATAAATCACACTAACAAGAACAATTACCTCGCACATCCGCTTCCTCGCTCCTGGTGAAAGTGTTTGTTTGGTGTTTCCTCTCCAGGGTGTCCTCTGCGCCGCCTCAAACGAGGAATAAACGGTGCCACTGCGGCTAATTTGGCAACCTCGGTGTGACTGCCTTTCCATTTTACCCCACGATGGTTAAACCTTTCACCTCTTCATTTTCTCCTCATGTGTGTTTATATACTTTTTTTTCTTCTTGCAGAGATATATCCTCATATTGCTAAAATAAAAAAAAAAAAGGTCATATGTGAGTTGATGACAGGGTTAGAGGGTGAGCTGCTGGGGGGGGGGTTCACTGATAAGCGCTTATGGAAGGAGTAACCACCCCCGCCCTCTACATTCAGCAGCACCATCTTCTCTTCTTACCCTCTACACCCAATTACAGTGAGAAAAAAAGAAGCTGGTAGACATGAACGTTCTAGGCGTACGGGCTCAGAAGCACATACAGTAGAACGTGACTTCTGGCTATATTCACTGGCAGCCACTGAGTTTGAAGAGTAGTGATTACTCCGGTTTGTGTGTGTGCTCTCCGTCTGCACATCTGATGACTTTGAAGGATACCGTGTTTGTCTGTGTGTAGTCTTCATAAAGGAGAGCGCAGGGGACAAGGGCTTTCTGTTTCTGAGCCGGGCAAAAAGTGCTGAAATGGGCCGTATTGATCGCCGGCGAGGGGAGTCAAAACAATCACCATGAATTAAACTCCTCAAGGTCTTAGGCAAAAGGGGATTAACAAAATTATCTGGCCTCTATTCTGGCCATTTATTGTGTTGACAAAAGCTTGGAAAAAGGCAGTGAAAGCAGTCAGGGAATGGAGGTGGAAGGAGTGGGGGGGGGGGAGCGGAGTAATGAGGAGAGCGTTCTTGATGAGAAACTAACAACAATGTAAACACAGCAGATAAGTGCTTTCTTGGCCCGACAGTATTGATCATGAATAGGTTTGATGCTCAACTTTACAGGGTGAATTGTATTTTCCTGCTGCGTTTTGATAGCTGGCCGTTAACACTCAGCAATTACCGGCTGCGACGACGACAGCTTTTTTTTTTGGTTTCTGTCTGTTGTGATGGGGGGGGGGGGTGAGTAAATGTGTAGCCTCATTACAAGATGCGTGTAAGTGGATGTGAAGCACAATTAAAAAGTGAGACAAAGCCTTTGTTTCAAATCATCAGCAATGAAACCCGGAATTATCATTAGCGCCACGGGTGTGTTTGGTTGCAGGAACGTTCTTGAATCAAACGGTTTTTGCCTCTGCCTTCGGTCCTGTGGCCTTTCCCCCCCCCTCGCCCCCTCCTCCTTCTCGCCTCTTACCCATGGACTTGACTCTCAGCTAATTAATTTGCAAATTTTATTCTCAATAAAGTGCTTACAAAAAGATAATTGTGACTTTATTAACAGTTTCTTGGGCAGCAGATGGTGTTCTGCAGGCCTGCCATGTTGAATTAGTGATGACGCTGTCGTTTTATGCGCTCTCTACTGTGGCAACCCATAAAACTCCTAATTAAGGCTACAAATTAATACTACTTCTTCCCTTCATTATACCCAGCCATTCCCCCCTACATTTGTGTAAACAGATGCAAATATACAGGTAAGTCTGCTATTAATATGCACCTTCTCTCTGCTTACAGTAGCTGCATTTCTGTAAGGAATCCCTGTTATTACAATCATTTGTTCTATATTAAGAGCAATTAAATGCCTATTAAAGATGCCAAGGCATTTGTTGGCGTGTTTGTGCTCAGCATTTACAAGACATGCGCTTCCTCCGAGCCAAATCTCAGTAAACTCCATCGACTTAATCCCTCCAATGTTTTATTAAAAACAAATTATGTCCGACTTCACCGCCGGTAATCCAGCGCATCAAGTGTTGGTAACCGCCTGAAGGAGAAGTGCTTGCATTTTAATTAAGAGCCCGAGTAACGAGGCAGCAAAGTGTGCGGATTAGTGTGTTTACTCGGGAAGAGCAGGAGACAAAAAAGATCTTCATTTCATTTTTTAATCTGCTCTTGGATCGGCTCCAAGTGTACAGTGACTTGACATATTTCAGGGATTGAGACACTGATCTTGTTTGGCAGAGAACAGAGACCTGCTAGGTGTTGGAACATCGTCTACAGTTGTCTTTATGAAGGCTGAGGCCCTTTTAATGACATCCATATTGACTCTGCTTTATATTTGTTTACCACGTTAGAGTTATTTCACATAACTACATTTTTGAAACTGAAAAAAAAAGTCTTCTCTTTTCCCTCATACTTGTCCGACTTAATGCACTTGCAACTCTGTGGCACTGCTGGAATTTTTACCTTCATGATGGCTTTCAATTCTAAAAGACTTCTCCTTCATGTACTTTTGCTAGGGGTGTGTCCCCTTTTGTTTTCACTTGGGTGGCCCAACTGGGGTACTGACTTATAATGGATCAAATGTACTTACCCTCTGTTTCTCCTTTAACTTCTACCATTAAAAAAATCTTAATCGTGTGTATTGCTTTCATTTAAAAGAAGTTACACAACCGAGTAGCAACATTTGAATCATTTAAGCCTTATTCTATGACATTTAAACTTCCTAAGTCTTGATTTCAAGTACATGTAAAAGAAAATGTGTGGCATTGAAATGCAACTAAAGCCATGAGCAGCCCATTGCAACACAGCCCTGACAAGTCAAATAGCCAATAATATCATATTTGAGGGTTTGGATATGACCCTGATGAAGACCACTAGCTGAAATGCGTCATTCTAATGAAGTAAAATTTTGAAATGTAAGTGTTGCTGGAGTTTTTTTGACCTCTTCAGGTTTTGGAGTCAGGTTCCATGGGAGGCCCAGGCCACCCCTCTGGAATGCGCCACTGACTATGGCTTGGATTATATTCAATCTTTAGAAAGCACCTTGCTCAAATTATGTTGCGTATCATGTGAAGTTCCACATCTACAGACATTTATTTTGCATGGAAGCCGGGTCTTTGCCTACCTTTTGGAGTGTGTCCACATTTTTATTACCAAAGCAATAAACTGGATTGAATTCAAATGAAACCTAATCAGTAGGTATATTATAACCTGTTGTATATCACACTCCTAATTTAGTGCCAAGGGGCTGTCACCATGGCATTAAAACCTAAAACGTTAATATAAAGCGATATAATGTTGTAAATGTATGCTGTTCATGTTTTCTTGTTATTTATGGAGTTCTTTTGGCAACCGGCTCAGCAGAACCTTCTGTTTTGGAGCCAAGGTGAGATCAGAAAGCTGCAGAGATTGGCAGATCCTACCCTCGAGTAGCTCTGCGTACATACCATAATTGACATACTCAGACATAATCCCTTGTGGGACTTCCACACTGTTCCCAGACTTCAGTGGGAGATTGCTGCTTCTTGAAGAAGTCATGACCACTGTTTGATCAAAGGGGCTCTGCTCCCAACGCCCACTGCTTTCTGCCAGTGCTTGATCTGGATCGATGCAGGGGTTAGTGTACAAAATCCCCAGCTTCCTCCAGCTCTGCAAACCCACTTTTGCCATTCCGAAACGGGAAGTCACGTTAAGTTCATGTGCACATTCGTTCTTCTGTTTCTTTGGCTGTGTGGGGATTTTGTCTTTCTGTGGAGGCCTCCTCTTTGTAGGAAAGCATCATCAGCTACCAGAGAAATGTAAAATCCTGACTAGAAAAGGGTCTCCATTTCAAATGTGGATTGTTTACATCGACTGACTTCATAAAAAATGTTGGCCTAATGAATCAATACTGTTCCTCCATGAATGCAGTGGCTTTATTTGGCCTCCAGCTGCGACACGTTTGATACCACTGTATATGAGCTTCTGCCTGCAATTACAATCCAAAAGAGTTCTAACAGGCATTTTATTGTTTGTCTTAACTTTCCTAATAGCAGGCACAAAGCCAGGCTTTGACTTCATATAAATGCTTCCTATTACCGTTAAAAATCTGTCTATAGCCCAAGAAACGCCAAACCAGCTCAGCTCGTTCCTTTATCAGCTTACAACCAGAGTTCTCTGGGTGCTTATAAATCCAGTGAATATTGTTCATTGTGAGTTTCTCCGTCTTACCAAACAAGAATAACAAGAAAAGAGCCATAATTACAGAATTTACTGCAGTTTGAGAACTTAGCCAAAAACTTTTCTGTTCCCATTAATGGAAAATATGGTAATTAGTTTTTCATATTCCCTCATACATATGATTCTGATATAACTTATTCATGACAGCGAAAACAAGAATTGCTGTTGTCTGTCCATTTTGCTTAAGCAGTGCAGTTGTGGAGCAGCAATTGAGCCTTTTGCCTGTGTCTCCCTTTGGGTGAGATGCCCACCGGGTATGAATCAACGGCATCATTAAGAAGGGCTCCGTTTCATCAAAGCGAGAGTCAAGCCCAAAAGATTCAGAGGGGACTCTAATCAGTTTGAGGGACCAGGGTTTATTTATTGCAAACAAAATGAAATTACTCTGCCTCGTGAGTGACATTTATGTGTGGTGCTACCTGCAGTGCTGACATGTTTACAAAGGGATGAGGTTAAAAAAATGCATGCTCCGGTTTGTTCTTTAGATGTAGATACACTGAAAACTGTGACATTTCAAAGATTAGGCTGACAATGCTCTGCAATATTTCCTTATTGTCAACAAATGCCAAGAAAAACAACAAAACCAAAGCTTGGTAGTTCTTTTCCCTGTTTGCTTTAGACTGCCTTGGTTTTACTATATGCATATAACTACATCAGCAACCATTAAACTGGGAGACATTCCTTTATAAATATTAACATGGGCTATCAAGTTCCCAAAGGAGGTGTTTTCTGACTTCATACTTGTGCTGACAGGATCTTTAAGCCAGTATCTGGCCTTACATTGGCAAAAAAGATGCTTTTTCAGATAGTTTTAATGATGTTTGTCATTTCCTACTTAACCTAAAAAAGTCTTCTGCAGTGCCAGTAGTGTAGTGGTTATTGCCAGCGCCCCATGTACAGAGTCCATAGTCATCTGAGTGCTATCTTTAAACTAATAAATGGCATAAAAATCAAAATATAAACCTTTAAGAAAATGCTTCTGATCATTTATATGGGGCTGTTTAACTTTGTGTCCATTTAACGTTTTCCCAAATCTTAATGGTTCTGCCTATAACCCATAGGACTTACAAGTTAGCAAGTCCAGTTTCAGTAAACTGTTAAAAAAATAATGAAAAACAGGTTAATGACTCGTCACATTAAGGGTGTATTCATATTTTTTTGCCCAGCGTGTCAGTATAAGTGGATTGGTCTTTGTAGTAGTTGTTGACAATAAAAAAAAAATACACTTAAACCCATCTTTTCCTTTAAAGACACATAGCGTGTCTACATCCATTTAAGCATCAGTCTTCCACAGTATGGATTTGCACAGCATTTGCTTTAATTAATCTGCTTCTGCTCTCAAATCTACTTCTGCCATCTTGATAACCCAGCTTCAAGTAAATTGTCTCATGTTGTTAACAGACAATTGCTCATTATCTACCACTCCCCCAGATTCCACTTCTTGGGGATTATTCCCTCAATTAAAGGTTATTTCGCTTCCTCCTTGAGGTGATGTGGCCCTGGTTTGAACCTGCTCCAGCGCCAGAGGACAAGCCAATGACCCCAGTGTGAGACAAAGAAGAACAAATCCCTGTGTTTAGCCTCCTCAGCATAAAAAAAAAATGTACCATTTCATGAAGTGTGAACACACTCAGACAGCCATTTTATAAATTACAGTTAACTATAACGGCTCGGTTTGCAGTGAAGAAGCAGTGCTGGTAGGGTAAAGGACTGTATTGGTGAATATTGAGGCTTCCTAACTAATGAAGAGGTGGGTGGGAGTTGGATGCGGGCGACGTAGCACAGCGAACAATGTGCCATTGTCGCCGCTAAGCCTGGGCTGTCACACGCTGCTCTGATCATTACTTACCCACAGACGTCCAATGTCACGCACAATATCCCCAGGTTTGCCCTTCATAGGTTGTTGTGCATCCTCCGATCGCTCCAGCTTGCTTAATGATAACAGGCAGCAATTACACTCACACGCCTGCACACACAAATAAGCTTGCACACAGTACTGTACTGCAGGAAAACAAACACTTTCCCCTCTTGCTTCCTTTGCCTTATCCCTTGGCCTTTTTGTTTAGGGAGGAAGATAAATATCCCCATAATAGAAAAAGCCTGCCCCTGATGCATTTTCAACAGTCCACTGCTTCAATACATGTATTTACTTACAAGTCTGGATTTATTCTCTGCCTGCTGCAGTCCGATTTGTTTTGAATGGTAAATGAAAAGATCGGCGCTTCTATTGTAGCCATATTTCAACTCGTTGTCTCGGCAGCACACCTACCAATGAACTTTGTGTGTGCAAATTGTTTAATAAATCAGCCGAGGAGGGGGGGGGGTGAGGTTGTTGAGACGGGTGGTTCTTGAGCAATGTTAGCACCCTACTATGAAAAGAACAGTTTATAAACTGCCTGAAAGAACCTCCAATACGAAGGGATTAGAGGCGAGGCCGGGGATATCACTCGCAAGGGTGTGTGTGAGTCGACACTGTACTGCAGGAGTGTGTAAAGCAGTCACACTATTGCCTCCCTGACTGGAAATGTTGGCAGTATGCAAAGCCATCTTTTGCGCTGCAGTTAGATTTCATGGGACTGTGGGCATATAATATCAGAGTGTGGATATCAGGGGACACGACTGAGCTGGTGTGCTGGTAGGGTGGCATGCTTATTGAGATCATGATTATAGCTGTGTCTAAACTCCGGTCCCTTTTGTGACAGAGCCATTAGCAGGCTGTCACACTCTTCAGCGCGCTCTACGTATGTGACCGCTAATGCTAATACACTGACTGCAGCCCACATTCACATACTAGATTACAACCAACACTGGGGCGCTGACCCGGCACACTTTGATGCTTTTAATGGAAATTAAAGCTCCTGTGAGGAGTTATTAGCTGGTTGTGAAACAGACTGAAAATAATACTGATGCCTCTTGCGGAAAAGATCATCAGGGACAGAATTGATTTAGTCTGTAGAGTTAGTTTTAATCTCTGTAACTGCTGCATTGGAGAAGGTGATTCACACGATGCTGAGAAAACCAGCCTCTTAAAGCAACAATATTTAACTTTTCCACCTGATAGTAGGAGTTTCAATGGATTTTAGAATGGAACACAAACTAAAAATTTCCTACGTGAGCTTTAAAGCAGCATAAAATAGTTCTTTAGCCTATTCATTTCCAAACGTATGTTCTTCCTCAGGTTTCATATACTGTATGTCCAGGTCTGCCTTTCCACCATGCCTCCACATGTTTTCTATTACTTCACACCAGTGGTTTATACAAGCAAAGGCCGGGCTCCACCAGCCTGCAAAGTCACATTGCCAAATTGATTAGCCATTTAAAAGGATTTTGGCTTTTACAAGGTTTGGCCTCCTCTAGTCGAGTGCAAATCGAGTGCCACTATATTAAGTGGTAAGACCACAGCGCTGATAGATTACCTTTGGCCAATCTGTTTAATTGTTGGACTTTGTTGGCAAACCTGTTAAAAGAAAAGAAAAGAAAAAAAAGAGGGGGGAAAAGGGACAGAGCTAAATCGAGAATGTTAAATATTGAAGTGGTTGCTGGAGGGCTAATGAAATTAACAATGCAAGTAAACAGCCTCCTGCGAGTGCCAGTGCACTCGCTTCTCCTCCTCTGCCGTGCTCTGTCCCTCGCCCTCATTGGCTTATCATGAGGAGGGCTTCAGGGCTCAGTGTTAGGAGTGTGTGTTTGTGCTCACAGGTAGCCATGCATGGAGGGTTTAGAGAGGGTGATCCAAGGTCAGAAAGTCCACCAGATCTTCACCATGCTGCATCAGCTCTATTACATTGTTACCCATAATCCTCTTCTCTGCCTTTACCTCTGGGCAAACAGCATTACTGAGCTTTAAGGCGTCAAAAGCTTAATCGATGTTTTATCTTTTTTTTAAAAATTTGAATACTATTTGGCATTCTCCTTAACGTACACCCAAAACTGTGACTTATACCGACTTTGATCTGGACTGTTTTTGTGCTTGTGTGTCGTCGCAGAGAGATGAAGCACAGCCATGTTTTTCTTATCTTTGTGAAGGCTGTGATTGAGCAGTGGGAGAGCTTTGACAATCGCGTTTCAACTTGAAATGGCTCAGTGTGACATAATTATGTCAGCGCCAGCTTACTGCTGCTGCTCTCTCACATGGAGATGTTGTTAGCTGTTGGGCAGCTAGCTGTGGCCTTGGCTTTAATGCATTTGTTTTTTTTTTGTTTTTTTTTACGTTTAACACAGGCCACACACACACACACACACACACACACACACACACACACACACACACACACACACACACACATGCATACATAGAGAGACACACAAACCGGGGAACAGACCTGCCGTAAAGCTGCTGGAAGCCAGGAGAAGGAGCTTATCCTCATTACACATTCTTCCTGAAGGCAGCACTGGACAGCTGGCACTTCTACTGTACGGTGAACATTGACACACACAGGCGGACATGAATCCACTTGCACACACTCATTGATCCTCGCAGCGCATGCATAGTCACACACATGCAGACACAATTCACACAGAAACCGCATATACAAACACACACGACAGGTTCAGTCGATGGCTACTTGGCTTCGGAAGTCACCCGGCGGTGCTGTGTCAGAGGGTCCCCTCTGTCCTGCAGAGGACAGGCTCTCAGCAGATGTGCATCTCAGTGGCTCATTCTTAAATCCCGTTCGACTGCAGCACCCGTGAAAAGAGAGAAGCTTAACAAATCAATTCCTTCCAGATTAATCTGCTTGGGATTCTTTTGTCATTCTCACTGTTGTCTTTCGCTCAGGGTTTTTCTGCATCTTGGCGTAAACTAAAGCACAGTAACCAGTGAGTAATAACAAATCAGGACCCAGCTGTGTATATTCAATTAATCATCAGCTCACTAGTGGTTCCTTAAGTCTTCTTATCGATGGCCATATACATCGTAGATAATAAGTTACTAGGCCGGACTGCAGGGTTCAAAGTTAATAGTTAAATGGTCACCATCTTAATGATCAGTTTGGAAATGTTGAGCTGAACCATGAACTTTGAACTTCAGGTAAAACCATCTGTTTTAGTCTCTTAAAGATACAATATGTAGATTTTGCCGCCAGGGGGCTCTCATTCAATACTTCAATAACAAAAGATGACGTCGAGGCTAGCGGGGAATCATGGGAGTTCTCCTTGCTTCTCCCCCTCCCTAGCCCTGGTGAAAACGAACTTCACGTTGACGTATTAAAGACGACTTTACTTTTTCCAAACAGCACCAATTAAAAATGATTCAAACTCCATCTGATGCTTGCATGTTCTGTTTGGTCAAACTTGGGGAATCGTTGGAGATTAAATTAGAATTATGACAAACAACAAGAGAAATCAAATCTCTGCGAATTGATTTAAGTGAGCAACAAAGTTAAAAAAAAAAAAAACACAAAATGATTGATTCAGAAAAAGCTCCGGCTTATCAAGTCCATCTGATTTGGCAGCCGTTGCCCCGTCAGACTGTGTGGATGTTTTCTGCGTCGGCTCTATGTCTGAAGAACTGGATCATGACTTTCAATTTATAATATAACGCTCAGAAACCATTATCTTTGATTCAGTGTTACTCAGGAACTCATTTTTAAATATAAAAACATCCCTTTAACTTGGTTGCTGCTCTGCAATGTGTGCATCTTTTTTTTTTTTTTTTTCAAATTGTTACCTTTATCCTTATGTACAGTTTGTAAATAATGACTAAACCCAGACAGTTTTATAGCTGTGTCCTCTTTTCTTCTGTTGTCTTCACACTTAGGAACATAAAATTAACACTTGAGGACATTAAATTTATCACCTAAGGGCCTCAATTAACAGCCATCTTACACCAAGGCTTTTTTTTTCCCCCGGACCCGCAGCAGTTGCTTAAGCACACTGCTCGGCTTATGTTTGAGAGGTAAACAGTATTTCAGCAGTACTGTTTCTTGAAGCCAGCCTTTATAGCTTCTCTCCCCACCAGTGGTGGCAACAGTCTTAGCAGGCTGGGATCCAAAGCCCCCTCCAGAGAGCGCGGTCTTTTCTCAAAACACGAGCATGGGATTTGGTTTCACTAACAAAGCCTTTTTCACAGTTTGTTGTGGTACACATGAATATTCATGCACGAGTGCTTTGCTCACTATGTCCTCATGAAACACTCAACACTGGAGCAGCCATTATTTCATATGCAGTTGTTCCGTCTGTGGTAAGACAGTTGTTCGGGATGACAGGGATGGGATTTTATTTACCTAATATTTTTTATGCATGCATTTTCTTAGTCAGTGTTGTGAGGACAAAAAGTATTTGTGACTATAAATAACAAGCACAACAATGTCCTCTGATAGATGCAGCCATACACATTCAAGTTTTTGTTTCAAAAGTTATCATAATTAACACAGATGATCTAACTTGAGCACACTTTCATGTTTTAATGTGGCAGTAAAATGTCTCTTTTCATAAGGTCATTTGAATATTTAAGACCTTTTACTTTGGAATTTCAAATAAACTCAAGACACTTGTGCCCTGATGAAAGAAAAAGTACTCAGTGAAGAAAGCCTTAATCCCCCCTAATATAAAATAAATATTTTTTTGGTGTTATTTCAACATCATTTTAAAATTTGAAATTGAAATGTTTGACAAATTGAACCGACCTTCTAGACATGCAGCTGTTTTGAAGTGTGTGGAGTATTTAAACCACATAGAGCCCTGAAGCCCGTGCCCTTGTATCTTTATCAAACCGATCACATTTGAATTGCTCCGTCTTAGTCGTGCATTGGTGCTTTGCTTTCTTAGGTTTGTTTTGGAATATAATACAAAAGTAGTGGAAACCAAGTGTAACCATTACAGATACTCAAGTGATGGACACAGTTTGCTTTTTTTGTTGATTAGGTCTTGAAAATATTTCATGTAGTGCTTAATATCTTAGGGGAGGGTCTCTGGATACAAAACTTCAGCTCTTGATTCACTTAAAGTATGAAACACTTTGACAAAAATCCAACACAACAAAAACTCAGAATTATTCTGTTGAATGAAAACAAGTTTGAACTTGCTAATACATTATCAGACTGAGCTTTGTCCATATTTAGAATTAATACTTTGTTTTCTGTCAGAGTGAGCGGTGTAACAAGGTTGAACAAGCATGATGTCTGACTTCAAATGGGAGCAGAAAATATCCTCCGACTTGTTGAAAGACATCACACTGATGTCTCCTCTATTTCTGTACACCCTATAACCCCCTGTTTCCCCTTTCTCACTCACCTCTTCTGCTAGCTATCTAGCTCTGCATTACCTTCAGCTGTTTTTAGTTGGGGATTAACATAGCATTAACAGCTTACATCGTTTTCCTCTGTTGGTCTCTCACTCTTTGTCTTTTGTTTTTTTGTTTTTTTACCCTCCATCTCCCAAAACCTTTTACTTTTCAGAGTTAAAATAGAGGATTTGATTTTCCATACAAAAATCAGAGCAAAGCCTAAATGAAGATGCCAGTTACATTAAGAGAGAGATTCCACAGGGGCTGGAGGCGACGTGCACTGCTGTGAGTGAGAAACACTGAGGCTCTGCACGGCGCCCCCAGAGGACCCGCCTAGTGTCTGATGTTGATTTAGCTGTAGAGTGCCGGTTGTTCCTGCACGCCAACAAATCTAGTTATGATTGTGTTGAATTAATTCAGCAGGGCCTCTGAAGAGAACAGAACAGACGAGTAAAAAAAAAAACAAGTTTCATTTAGATTGAGGTTGAGGATTAAAGAGAGTGGTAGCTCCTGTGGCCACCAAAAAAGAACTGTTTTGAGTTACACACAGGGGCATAGCTAGAATTTCTCGGGCCTGTTCGTCAATGTTCTTGTTGCCCCCCCCTCCCCATCCCCACCTTTGGCTTCCTCAGTAGCTTCTACTGCCATCAAAATTAGATGGAAAAAGATACGAGTTACACACACCCTTAGGACTAAGAATCTTTTGCCCTTCATCCCACCCCCCTTTAAAAGATCAGACTTTAAGCCTAGTGCAGCTCTGTAGCTTCTATTGCCATCACAATAAATTAAAATTAGTTTTGAGTTGCATACAGGGCTGTAGCCAAATATTCTGGGGCCTGTGCATTCACATTATTTTCGCCCCCCGACATGCCCCCACTGCAATCCCTTCCCTTGAGCAGATAATCCTTCCATTGCATGTTGACTAAAAACTTAATTTTTATTTTTAAGGTATTTCTTACCAAACCAGCCAACAGCTTATACCTTCTGTAGAGTTTGCAGAAGACTATGGCAGGTCTATTGCTTTTACTCTTAACACTCGTGCAGGTTTTAAACCTTTTTTTTTTTTTTTGTTGTTCTCATAAACATTTTAAAGTCATGCAGGTACGCAGCTGTACAATCCTAAAATTGTACATCTGTTTCCTGCAATCTTAAAATTGCAGGAAAAAGAATGATTCGGATTAGGTCAGAGCTTGTGGGGAGAGGCATGTGCTCTTGTCAGAATCTGGAAGTGTTTTCACTATAGATGCACAGATGTCCTTCACTTTTCTCCAAATAAAATGAGGGATTATTTTTTACTCCCTAACGCTCCCTTGATTTGGTACAATTTATGCCTGTGGCGCTGAAATATTTCCCATCCTTTCTGTCCTTTAAGGTTGCTTGCGTGTGTGTGTGTGTGTGTGTGTGTGTGTGTGTGTGTGTGTGTGTGTGTGCTTTTTACAGCCTGTTTGCGTCAGTGAACTCCAACATAAGCTGTGTTTAATTGCTCTTGATGCACAGCGGGTAAGGATCCCCCGGGCCAGGCCTGTATGCTTGGGTGCCCAGGAAAGACATCTGCCCCATCAACCACCTCAATGCCACCAAACTCTCACACACACACACACACTCACCCACACACCTTTGCAACCACACAGAGGGCTCCTGTGGACCATCATTACACGTGTAAGGGCTCCCCACAGAACGTCGCCTCTGTCACACTCAAGTTAAATGCTTGAATTATAGAACCTGGGAGTTTTTGTAGTGATTAAATACAATAATAAGGTGTAATTAATGGTGTTGAACTCTTAAATACGTGTCAAACTCTTCCCTGTCATTGCAAAATACTAGTTATTTTCATACGGTTTATGTGTGCTTGCTGTGATTTGGTAAAGAGGTTTTCTTAAATTTTTATATTCCTAATCTGTTTTTAATACAACCCATTATTTGTATCTGTGCTTAGTAGGTGTAAATCAAACTTTAAGTGCAGTTTAAGAGCATACATTGTGTTGTTAGGCTGTGTTCATTGGCAATGGTGGCTCTCTTCCGGGAACCTCCAGTGACTTCCACAGCAGGGGCCAGAGGTCAGTAGCTCTCATAGTCCTCGACAAGCTGCAGCTGATTGCCCTTGTTTCCCTGAGGAACAGCTGAATGCCACAAACACAGCTTCCCCATGAGAAAACAAATTGGCCGCTCAATGCCTCCTGTCATTTTGAACACTCCTTAAAAGCCCGAATCACTGACTGAACCTTTATGGACACAAGTTCCTGCAGCCTGAGCTGGAGGGTGATTCCACTACTGCACTGGGAAATGAATTGAGATGCATTCATCATTCAGGATTGAGCAAAGGTTTGTCAGATGAGAGAGAGAGAGAGAGAGAGAGAGAGAGCGATGGTGTGTGTGTGTGTGTGTGTGAGTAAGAGTTTGAAAACATGGCATGAAATGAAACATCTGTCTTTCTCCCTGCGTTGCCCCGGGGCCTAAGGAGACATTTATAGCAAGCAGCAAAGCAACGGTTTCGTTTGTCATGTAAGTTACCAGAACCACACGATAAAGTCATTACTTCAGGGCAACCCCCCCCCCCCCCCCCACACCACCACCACCCTACCACCACCACCACCACCACCCTCTTCTTGTCAAAAGCTACACAACGTCCCTCTAAGCACAGTGGTACTTTATGACATATACAAGAAATAAAGCACAATCATCACACTAGCAACACCGCCGACAGGAATAGGCTCCAGATTCATTATGACAAGATGAAGCCGTACGCCTTTTCTCTCCCCTCCTACGTCTTCGTGCTGAAACGGTAAGTCAATTTGTTGGCTTTGTCAATCCCAGGGGACCTTTTTGAATGTGTCACATCAGCGTTAATTGCCATAGACGTATGAAACAGCAGCCCCCCCTTCTCGCTGCTCCGGCGCTCGACAGCCCCCTCCCCAGCGGCAATGACACTAAGTGCACCCCTGTGTTCCTCTCTGCATGGCTCCTCTGAGGATGTATTCTAAACAGGCTTTGACAAGGCGACTTGTGTTAGACTATGATGATTGCTTACTTCCTTGCTTGACAAGCGAGACATTTTGCCAGCAAACAGAGTGGAAATGAAGGAAAAGTCTCCTTGCATTATCTGATCCTTTGGAGTTCAGTTTATTACAGGGAAATTGAAAGATGGACAATTTCCATGGTGACAGCACAGAGGTCAAGAAAAGTTTTCAGCCTTACTGTAGCATAAACTACCTAGAGTGAAGAGACGTGCGTAGACACAAGCCTAGGGCCGGATCCACAAGAGAAGTTTTTTCTTTTTTTGGGGTGGGGTGGGGGGGGAGGGGACAGACTCCTGTACCAAAGCCATCATCACAAGACAGAGGACTTTCTTCACCTTTTAATTAAACATGGAGGAAACAGAGTGGCGCCAGAGGCCCAATGCCCTTAATCAAGCGCTGTAAGGTCAATGCAAAATGCTGGGCTACTGCTAAAAGGGAGTCTGTCTAGATGGTAGACAAAGTGAGAACGAATGAGCAAGGGAGGAATGTACGGGGCTTTTAAGGGCTCAGATTACAGCGGGTCGCTCCTGGAAACGGCTGCATCCTGCACACGTTGGGGACCGTGGAGAAAAGACAAGATGCAGAGAAACAAGGTGAATATTTAAACAAAGAGAAAACTGAACTGAGGGTCATTTGTCCAAAATAACCCAACAAGACTTCCCAAAAGAAAGACTTTGACCTTATCAGAGATAAAGAAACCATGTGGGTAGCATTAACATTAGCTGTTTCATATGGTCTGTTATTGATTGCCAATGTAGAAAGGCTCAACATCCACCATGAGCCTGTGCTGATAGGGCCAGGCACACGGTTTGTTGGACAGCAGAAGAGATTGCACTAAGATGAGAAAGGATGAACTATCCTGCCATAAAACATAAAGAGATGCTATCTGGCATGGTATACAATAAGCTGATGGTGCTGTCCGGTGTGTGACTGTATGTACGTATGTGTTGGGGAGGGATCTGCTGTGATTTATTACTAGCACGGGGCTCAGCAACAAGTCAGCTGTTGGTGTTTTGACCAGGTGGCCAGGGACAAAAGGGCACCCCCCCCCCCCCAAGAATAGGCGAGGATTCACACTGCGTCGATGTGTTTTTATGTGCGTGTATGCAAATCTGTCTAATTTAACCGTCTCCACAAGGACGCATGGAATCAAGCTGCTCTTTCGCAGCCTTCAGCGACAATTGCACCGCAGTGCTGTGCATGCGTAAGGAACGGCATGCGGTGGCCATTTCCTCTAAACGTGTCAACAGGACGCTGTTCTCACACTGTGCCTCCCAGAAGATTGATAATGAACGATTGGCTCATTAACAGAGACTATTAGCCATGTCCACATGTGCAGTCCCATGAGTGGGTACAACTCTCGCTGAATGGACACACTACAATATGAAGACTAATTGCCTTTGAAGACAGAGTGTGTATTTTCTCCCGTAATTCTCCGAGGGGCCCACAGGCAGGCCTTAAGTCCGCAATAATTGCTGCAATTTTCAGTGTCATTTACTCATTTTCAGAGTGACATCAGCACTCCAGGACCTGTTCTCATGGAACATGTCAGACTGCCTCTTCCTTTTGTCTCAGTCGTGATCAAGACCCGTCGCACCTCCAGTCTTGCTGAAGTTTAAAACCGCAAGACGCCAAAAGAAAATGACAAATTTGAAGTCATAAAGCTGTTGTGAGCTGGCAAGAGAACCTCGTCAGACAGTTTTCAATCAGAGAGACGATATAAAATGATCTACGATACCTTAACTACATCTTAATGAAAAAAACAATCGGGCTCCACGGGCTCTTTTTGGTCTTTAGTTCTCCAACAAATCAAATAAAGAGTTAAAAGAAAAGATGTAATACTATTTACCTGGAAATCCTCCATCACCTTGGTCCTATGACTTTTTCAAGTCAACCACGCCTTTGTTGTGTTTGTGCCAAGCTTGCATGCGTTCGACCTCTGACTCAGCTGACCCCGAGGAGGCAGATACTGAAATGCTGACAGACGAGCAGCATCAGGAGATTAGAAAAGGAAAACAGAGGGAGGGGAAAAAAAAGAAAAAAAAAAAGATCTGTCTGCTTCAGGCTTTGTTTGTGGGTAGCTAGTATTGCCATAACAACATATGGCCACCAATCTGTAGATTCACTGAGCTTGGATGTGCATTTGGTTGGTCAATATTGCCTCAAATGACATTGGCAGGTTTATTGTGTGAGGAATTAACCAATTTGTAGAGCTGAGAATCAGGCTGTTGCGCAGTTGTTTGCTGTAATGTATCGGTTCAGAAACAGTTTGGGAGGTTTGAACAGGTGCTCGGTTCTGGAACGCCTTGTTACGGACTAGACTGGGGAAAGATAAAGATTCTTTATCATTTATATACATGTAATCATTTTAAAGTTATGGGAGATACCAATCTACCAATTCAATAAACAGTAATTCATTTTTTGTGACTGCAAACATTGAATGAGGAATGGTGAAGCTTTCATGATTTGAGGATACAGATTCTGTGTAAGGGATAATGTACAGAGAGCTGCTGCCATGAGCGGGTTCTTCATCACCTTGTGGGGGTTTCTTTCTGTTCTAACAAACATCTTATAGGCATATAATCCAATTTATAGCACTGCATTTAGCAAAAATTCCTTCATAGTTTTTTTTTATTTATTTTTTTTATTGGTGATAAGGTGAATTCCTTCATAGTTTGACCCAATGTACTGATTTGAAAATGATTTTCTTGATTAAAACATTTCTTTTATTGTTATTTTTTTTTCTGCTGCTTAAAGTCCCCAAAAATTGAAAGTGGAGTATCTAACTGCTGTTTTCTCACTTAACTGAAACCGGATAGAACCAATCCCAAGACAGAAGGCGGGACATCATTTAGGGAAGGATTTGATTAGGTCGTTGGCAAAGCTTTCTAATTGGTCAAAAAATGAGTAAAGCCCCTGAGTGCAGGATGAGTCATCAGACATTTGAAGTAACAGGAACGCTGAATTAAAACCAGGAAAATGTGTTATTCATTTCATGAGGCTAAAATGTCTCTTTGAATCTATAGTTTAAAATGTGTTGAAATATGCCTCCTGATGTAATTAGCATTAAATCACACATTTTAAAACTAGTGTTTACTACCTTTTGTTCTACATTTTGTTTAACACCCCAAAAAAATCCTTTCAAACCGACCAGCCAACATTAGTTCTCACATTGGCCATGAGTGTGAAGGAGAGAAAAAGCATGTGTGTGAAACAGTATGAGTATAAGGTGGAGTTCACAAACACAACAAGGCCCCTTTGGATCCCACAAAACTCAAAAGAGAAAACAAAAAAGCTAGCAGGATCAGGTTGGGATCAGGCCCAAATATCACAAACCTTTGAAGCAGTCTTGTGGTTATGGATGACTGTTCTTGAGCAAAGCCTGAAACTCCCCCGCCCCCACCCCCGCCCCCCTTCCTTGGTCCCAAGACAGAGAAGTGTAAAAAACAGGACTTGCATCTCTTTTTTTTCAGTGTGACAGGTATGATAAATAACAAGTCATGTCTTGCCAGTATGATATCAGGTCTTTAGAGGAAAAAGGGCATTTCCCCCCTTTCTTGTCTGGAAATGACGGAGAGTTGGAAAAGGCAACTCTGATATTCTGTCCAAATTCCCAGTGACGGTTTGGACACATGAAAAGACATCTTGCTGCGTGAGTGCAGGAGTGAGACGAGACCTTGTCGTCTTGAAGCCCCCCTGTGGTAATTTATGATGTCCGTTCGGGGGCCTGTCATTACCTCTCCACCAAAGCTTTCTTCCCCCTTCCATGAAGAGAGACGGTGAGATAATTAATGCGTTTGTGAGTCCTCGCACTACCCTGACACACTTGACTCCGTTTAATAAATGATGTCCTATATTTTCCCATTCATTATAATGTCATTAAGACATATTAATTCCCCCTGCTGCTTTAACCTTTTAGCCCGCGTTACCGCAGTCGCCCCTCGCCGTGGCTAGCCTCAGTTCCTTGTTCTACACCTCTCACATGTTGTACCACTTAAATTACAGAGCCCTCAATGGGCAGTTATGCAATAAGCCCATATAGACACAAACGAGGACAACACTCAGTGGTGGATGTGAGCACTCACACAGAAAGCAGGCATTTTCAGATGTTTTACAGAGTGCATGAAAGTCAAACTTCAGAGAACGTGTCAAGTGCTTTCAGCCTGCAGGTACAAGGAGAGACTCCTTGACAAGAAAAAAAAAACCTAGCAACAGTCTGTTGACCCAATTCGAGGCCCACACTTTTCATGTAGCAGATGTAAGAGATGCTCTTTTTAAACACTGAAATGTACACTGTTAAGATGCCTTTGGCAACACTGGGTCTGTTGGTTATGAAGAACACACAGATTTGTGATTCATTACCCTGGACAAGGATAAGTGTACAGGAGAAAAAAAGTCGCTCCGAGAGAGTCATTTAATAGTACAGGCATACAGAGTAGTCAGTCTGGTTGTACATGCAATGGAGCAGATCTGTTCATTTCCCTACAGTGATAAATGTCCTTTTTGGATTCTTTTCTGGATTGCCTTTATGAAGCGGAAAGTCATTGACCATCTTTTGGTCCAATGACCTGCCAAATGTACGGCAGCAGCTTGCCCAAAAAAAAAAAAAAAAAAAAAAAAAAGCAGCAAGAGAGGGTGGAAATCCAAAAGGGGTGGGATGGCTCAAAAAGAGAGAGGTAGAGCGTGTATGTGTGTAGCTAGCTTACGCCCTTGAATTGGCCCGGGACTACCAACGCTTGACTCGTTTAACTGCTCATTTATAACAGGTGGGAAGCATTAAACAGTGCAGGTCCAAAGTCAGATCTCCCTTTCCCTATTCATGCCTTAATCATAGCCGACTAAAAACCCTAATCTGTCTCCAGATCAGTGGCCAGGGACCCATTTTATCTAGCCCCACTAAACATATTGTGCAAAAGCCCATTTGCTGTAAATTGCAGCTATTAATCGTCAACTCAAACAGGCACCTGCATTGTAGCCTATACTGGGCAAAAAGAATTCATAGAAATATCACCAGATGTGGTTATAGAGCCCTCGCTGATAAAGGAACCAATGTGGTACATTCAAAAAATGGTCACCCATTATTCCTTTATATAGTGGCAATAAACGATTAATCACACATCTTTGGTTCTGTGTATAACCAGAGGCTAAACAATTCCCCCAGCTTATTCAGGCTCCTTTCTTATGTATATTCCAACTTTTCCTCTTTTGTGCACCAGGAGAAAAGTTGTGGTCCTGTCTGTCCCCCCCCCCCCTATAATCTCTAACATTCTCCACTATAGATTCAAGGGCCGTACTTTCTGCAGCATGTGAACGCTGACAAGCTAAAATAAATACAGTTCAATCCTCTTTTACCTGGAAGGAGCCGTCCCTCTATGACATATTACATCTTTCTATCGTTGTATGAGGGGAAAAAAAAAAAAAACCTGCCCTTGGACACCTTCAATTAGAATGAAGGCATAATAGTTCTCTAACTCATAACTCATTCTGTGTTAGATATAGTGCCAAATCTCATTTTACACTGTCTGATAGAGTACTGTGGGATTTGAATATCGTCTTTCCCTTGTGTTCTGGCACTACCTCAGCTTCCTCCAAAGGCACTAACTTGAATTTTCTTCTGCAGTCTTTGCCCCAAATACACAGTCTGTGCAGCTGCCTGATTGTTCTCTTTTCTAGTTCTCCATATCACAGTGTAACCACAAGCCTTTCTTGATACAGCTTGACAGTATAGATGTTTCTATATAATCTGACTTGTTGTGGTCAGGTCATTGTTGAATCACAAACTTGTACTGTTTGAGACTGTTCTCATTAAAATTTGAATGCACAGTGAAGACTTTCACAAAACTTGACGTTTTGCAAACTAAATTCCTTCCAAAGAATAGTCAATCGCCCATTTCTGTTGGACTGCTGCAACTGCTGCATGATCTTTTTCACTTTCTAAGCTCTGGTCCAGGATACAGGGAACAAATATCCACACCTTTTTTTAATATTCCCTCTTAGACAGAGCTGTAACCCAAAACACTGCATAAAATGAACTTACAGACCCTAACTGTACCATTAAGTACCATTTAAAACAGAACCATTGAGGGGAGTTTGACGTACACCAACAAGTCAACAAGCATTCTTAAAACAAGTGGACTAGCTGAGCTCAGGAAACAAAGAAGTACATTTAAAGTAAAATAAGTTTGCAAACTTCTCGTCCTTAGGTGTACTTTAAACACTTATTTTCCAAAAGACACTTTCTACATATTAGCTCCTGAAACGTTAAAACAGCCTCATTACTTTATAGCTCTACATTTCAAAGGACTGACTCTGTATCGTACTAGAGAAGAAATACAGTTTCTCTTCCTCGACTAGAAATGTGCTTCATGTTTCTTGCAATGCCTTTCACTCAAGCTTTTGACAAAATGGCACCCCTTGTGACCTACTTTCAATAGACTACCTCATCACAGCTCTGTACACTTCTTTCTCTTCAAAACACCTCGACATAACTCCCCCGCTCTCCAGTCTGCACATTCTTATTTTGGCACCCCCGTAATATTTTTCTTACTGGGGAAATCTGCAGACAATGGCAGTGCATGATTTCAAATCTGCCTCTTGCTTACTCAGAAATAACCCCATATGTCGGATGCATTGTTTGGAATCGCCAAGGTGGCATTTGGATCGCCCTTCTTTTTGGCCCTGTTCTGTTAATCTACTTCAGCCAGATTTGAGAGAGTGGGAGCTGTATATTACCCTCTATCAGTTTGGCAGCGGTGTCTCCCTACATTTTATGCCTGGCTGTCCATATGGGGATATGACGCAGTATTTGGTTCAACCCCACTGTATAATTTATCTGAAGCAAAACCGGTGCCATACATCACCACATGTATTATTCATGGCTAATATGTTCCAGTAAATGAGAGTAAATATACTGGTGGGTGTTAGGAATGATTTGGCCAACTGCTGCACACTTGCCACCGTATCCGCCTCTCCTCCTTGGTTTTATTGTGTTATTTTGCGGCTGTTTTCCTTGGTAGACAGCTGGACAAACCTGTGATTTTCTGCCGCTCAACACACGCCTCATTGTTGACCCCCCCTCTGCCCCCTTTTTTTTTATTCATTGTAACAGTGACTGCATCACCAAACTGCACGCGCTACAATCTCACATTACAAGTGAGTCAGACAGGAACAAGCCGAGGTTCCTTTTAGTATCCAGCACAAAAGCTTTGTGCCACCTTCACCCTGAATGTTCCCCCTGTGTGTGTGTGTGTGTGTGTGTGTGTGTGTGTACGCACATGTGCATCCAGTTTCAGAGGATCCTTGACATTATCACGCAGCCAATAAAAGACCACCTGTTCCAGTGTGCTAATCTAATCTGGCCTTGCGCAGACTTGACGGTATTTCTTCCAGTGTCACGTTCCGTCGGGGGGCCCCCTCCGCCACTCCACGGCAAAAGCTGGGCCGAGTTGTTAACAGAGCACCTCTGACACACAATGTGACAATTTCACGCCCAGCCCCTAATCCAGCTGACATGGCTATCGACGCTCCTTTAATTGCCCTGTACGTTTTTTGTTTTTTTTTCGCCTTTTTATACATGTTGAGGAATAGAAAGTGCCGTCAAATCTGTTCCCGTGTGCCTCCGCTTGTCTGTCAGGCTGCCTGTCACCTTGTTATGATTAATGTATTCCCAGGCATGCACATTTATATTGCGGGAAAACACACCTTTTCTCCAGACGGAAAAGGCTGCTGTAAAGTCCTATCACGTTTTTTTTTTTTCACTCTCTCTGAGAAGCCCCCCCCCCCCACACACACACACACCCTCTACCCCCCTTGATATTGCACATGGCAAATACATATTTCAGAAACAACTACTTAAATTCATCTTTCAGGGTGTTGAATCAGCTTGTCTCAGTTTAATTCAGTTTTCTCTCCGGGCACTTTTGGAGTGGAGTTGAAGTGTACCAAATTGAGATATAGATTTTTCTGTCTCTTTGAGCAGAGAAATAAGATCACTTGAAGAGTTTGTGAGAGGCGGGTTAGGGATCATATGTGTTAAGTTGGAGATTGGATTTTGTCTACTTTCCTCACAGTCAAACATGAGCGTAGAGCGATATAAATACACTGCATAAATAATACATAAATTATAAAGAGGAGCCAGCATTCTGCAAGATATCTTCTTTGCAAATCGTTTGTTATCGGATGCTTTATTTCAAACTCTAATACACAACTTAAAGTGCATGCAAATCCTTTTAAGACAAAGTCATTCCATATATATTCAGTTTATTGAAGCTAAACTATGAATGCTAAACCCTGTATTGAATGCTAAAAGCTACTCTTATTGACATAATCTGCAAAATGTATTATTCTTTCTTGATGTTGCCATGCTACAAAATGCACATTCCTGTATAGCAAACAAAAGCCACATTACTACGGGTAAGTATGATTACAAGATGGAAAATATTGCATGTGTCAGAGCATTTCAGCGGCATTCATTTCACATCCGCTCAGAGGGAAAAAACAAAACATTTGAAATGAAGCCTGTATGGAACGAAACAAGAAACAGAAGCTCAGATGGCTTCACCAATCTCATTCTCACTGGGGGTCTTACAGGGGCGACTAGCTACTCCTCCCCGAGCCTGCTGGCGGATCAATACCAGGAATCAGGCCATTACGCTCCTTTGAAAGCGCTACGTGCACAATCGATATGTTATTATTTTTCATCTGCTGGCTGTATTTAATACCCTCATTATTATTTCCCCTCGCTGAACAGGGAGGAAGCTATTCCAGTCCCAACTTCACTTTTTTTTTTCTCTTTTCTTGTGGTTCTTTGGGATTGGTCCTCATTTACATGGACGTGGAGGCATGTTTCACAGAATGATCCCCGTGCATATTTATTTGAGTTTTGTTTGGATTCCTATCAGGATTGCTTTTTCGATAGTTAGAGTGTGTACTCTCTGTAGATCCAGAGGAATATTTTGCTTCCTCTTTGAACACATCCTCAAGAAATTGATGATTTTGGGGATGACGGAGTGTTCATAGTTAATTTATTTCCATGTTTGTGATCTGCTTTATTGGTTTTTTCTGATTTGCTTTAAGCCAAATATAGTGATTGCCCTTGACTGGCGGAGATGACTGACAGCCATGACCAGAGGTTAACCAACAAAATGAGATTCAGCGTAAATGGCTCTTTAGTGTTCTATGTTTAATTCAGTGCATAATCTTTCATGCCCTCCTACATTTATCATGTTTGCAAGGGCAGTATGGAATCATGATATACGAGTTACGCGCTGTGTTTTTCTTTAATCTTTATGGAGAAATCGCAGCGAGATCAAATGTGCATTAACTCTCCGGCAATAAAGCACTTGATGTATGCCGAGGCCGCCACGTACCAGGTGTGATCTGAGGCTCATGCATGACACACGCTGTGTCCAAAATGTATGGAGCGAATTAACCGGTAATACTCATTTTAATATAAATGAGCTCTCATAATGATGTGAAGGTTCCCTCAACACAGCGGGAGAGCGGCGCGGGGAGAGACAACGGAAGGGCCCAGTTAGCGAACGACAGTTTGGTGATAAATCATCTGTAATTAAACACTTTGGAAGTATACGGACCACAGCAGAGGGCGTGGGGGCGGGGGGTCTGTTTGACGGTAGGTGGGTGGCATGGTTGCCCATCCTGACGGTCTGTTAATGAACGAGAAGGAGATGATTGCAGGAGTTTGCGGGTGAATCTTGCTGATCAGATAGCCCGGAGCTAAGCCTTCTTGTTCATTAATCAGAGGCTCGTTCCTCTGTTTTACCTGTTAAAACTCCCCTTTCTGTATGTTCAAATCTAGCTGTGTCCGAGTCCAGGCCTTTACGTGTCCTCCACTCCTGGTGTAAGATTAATTGCTCTTGATCAAAGTCGTCAAGCAGGAGCCGCACCAGGCGTAATAGACTCGGAGGAGAATGGCTTTCTTTATATGGGAAAGGGAGGGAGCTCCAGGCTTCTATTATCTTGTCTTTCTTGTTCCTGGTGCAAGAAATTTAATTCCTTACCATGCTTTTTTACTTTCTGCTGGTTTGGAGAACAAGCCTTCAATGTCAAGCGGCAGCGTGAACGAAGGCTGAACATGGCGCGCTATCACAAAGTAGCAATTGAAGTGGAGGCTGTAGACTGGCTTATTGGGAAGGAGTATAAATCAGAGAGGACAAGTGACAGAGATTAATGCCAGCCAAGCCCACGGAATAGCCCTTCCATCCCTCTCCAGCCTCCACCTACAACAACTTCCTGATAAAGCCACCAATGTGACACTACACAAGGTGCAATAATAGAAATGCATTACTCAAAAGTCCTTTGAGACATGTAGATAGGAGGACAGTGCCAGAGGAGAGATGAAGAAGACTACCTGGGCAAAATAATATTTTTATGTCCTTCACAGGACAAGTGGTGTTCCTTCAGACAGTGAGAATGAGTTTAGAGGGTTTATGGCCCCTATCAGAGTCACTCTCCGAGCGGATGTTCATTATGTGCTCATATTTATGATGTCCCTTAGTAGTGGCCAATTTATGTGATATACTTTTAAGTATCTGAAGTAGTTAAGCTCCGACTAAGTATTGGATATGTGTTCTTTGAAAGGGAAAGCAATGATGTATAACGTTAGTTGAAATGATTGCTTTGGTCATTTAGGACTTTGATGATTGGGCTTGATTTAGGCCCAGTTTTTTTGAGGATCCTAAAAAATGCTAGTATCTCGACAGTACACAACTCATGAACAAGAAAAAGAACAGATATCAAAATGTTCATTTCCAAAATGATGTGGCAAGATGGGGATTTATTTTACCTAAGAAGGAAAACCAAATTACTGCCATCTAGACCGATCAAAGAGTTCAACTCAAAATAACTTAACATGAGCAGAAAACAGGCCGGCTGCACAGACAGACAAGAAGCAGCAACATCTGTAAGGTTTTCAAATTAAATATTTCAAACTGAAGTGAAGGACTTGTATTTTTTAATCGGCTGTTCCATCTCGTCTGAACGTCGTCATGGAGACGATTTGTGGGCGCTGAGAATGTTTAAAGTGCCGAACAATCCGTCTTGATTGGCGAAGTTGGTCTGGGCCCGTCGGCCCGATATTCCATCAGATCTGTCCCATCTGTAAACCCAATGAGACAAAGCGAGGGAAAGATGGACACCAAGGGAAACTAAATACAAAGCAGAACTGCTTAAAACTAACAAAGTGTGTGTGGTTGACTGCAAAATGAAAATGAAGAGTTCTCACAAGTTGTAACTTTTATTGTAGACAGGATGTGCTTTCATAAAAATGTTTCTTACATGTGTTTGAGCTGTTCACTGTGACCCAGATTGCAATCATTTTCTCTCTATGTGCGTGAACTTAGATACCCCATCTTTTGTTACAAAGCATTGCAACCCTTTCAAATCTCCTCTGAGCTTTCCTGACAGTACTTTTTAGCATCCGTATGCTAATATTTCTGTGGGTTAGTATTCTGTGATTAACATATTTCCCTCTTCCTGTGCTGGATTTAGACAAATGCCCTGAGAAAGCCTGCACGATTGTTTACTGCCTGGTAAAAATGTAATGTGTAGGTAAGGGCCTCTCCTTCCCTCTTCTCGAGTCTCACCGCTTTTGGGCTTCTGCTTCAAAGTCCCCTCGGCTTTGTATTTTTGTATCATTCCCATGAATCTCTCCTGATCGTAATCTGATTTTGCGGCTGATTTATTTGCAGCGGAGAAGGAGAGGAAGTGAGTGGAAGGGGTTTTCACAGAGAAAGCCTGGCAGCGGGTGCCGCCACCGGGCAGCACGCAATCAGCTCAAAAAATGAAGTGCCGTGTACTCTCCCGGTGCTCAATGCACACAGACACACGCGCACAAACTCTTCCCCAATGAAATAAGACAATACTGCAATTTGATCCAGCAAACCTCTGAGCTTACCTTCTCTTTCAACTCTCTTCTCTTTTATTTACAGGGGCTGTCTCTCCCAACCCCCCCCCACCACCCCCACCTCCCCCGCCCCATCCGACAATCAAGCTCCATCCATTATGTTCTCCCACTCTTTAATTTGGTGGGCAAATTTAATTTCCAAATGAATACCGTGCCGTTTTAATGCAAGCCACAGAAGATAAATGTGCTTTTGTGCTGTGCGTGTTTGATTGCTGACTTTGAAGGAGCTGCCTCCTTTGTGTTGAGACGCTGAGAGACTGACCCAGCAGGCCCTGAGCCGCCGTGAGATGTGAGGTATCAGAGGTGTTTGCAATGAATCAGGGGCATCTTTTCCCCTTCTCTTTCCAGCAGCTTTTCATACGGCTGTCTGTTTTGTGCATCTCTGAATCCCGCCCGTAGCCGTTCTAAGAGTTCTCGAGATTGTCAGCATTGTTGTTTTCTCTTTGTTCCAGTCAAGTGGTACACTGCATGGAAATGGCAAATGCTGGGCAGGCAGACGGTCATCAGTGTGTCTCTGCTGCTGCTTAGAAATGAGTAGAGTAGACGCCTTGAATGCAATATGATTTACATCTGCAGATTATCCTCTATATCTATAGCTTATAAAGATAATAGCCTCTAAACTTCAACTAGTTAACTCTAGCTATGTTGACTCTAATATGTTGGCTTTGTTTTCATTATGCAACAATTGGACCTGTTATATGAATGAGTTTCAGCACCACAATATATCATCGCCGAGTGATACAGTTATCAAATCGCATGTGTCAAATATTGATATTAGATTAAAAACACACACCTCTCTTCTCAGATTTCCCTGGAAATTTGACTCTCCACGTCACAGCTTCATCATTCTTTACGGTTGCGTCTATGACATCAGTGAGGCTAACGCAGAAACAGTTGACAGGGGTGGAAAAAGAAAAACACAGCGGGATAACGTAGTCCGACTGACACCACATTGCAGCAAATACATAAATTGACCCTTGATTTTGACTTTTTTTTGCATTCTTCAGTTGATCAGATGTCTTAAAGTATCATTATATGATTGTTTTTTAATGTGTCACTCTAACTCTAACCCCATATCTTGTTACTGTTAGCCTTGCATCGCTTATCGTGAAGTATCGCAAGTTTCCCTGCGATGCCAACCCCTTGTTCATAATCCAAACCAAGTGTCTACACCCTTTCATGTTCTGTTTCTCGTGTTTTCATTGGTAAGAACACATCATGAAGGCTTTCTCACCCCAAAAATAGGCAACATTATGAAACAAGAAAAGTAAGGGAATTGTAAGTTCTTGTACATTGGGAGTACTATGCCATTTAAAACCATCAGATCTGCAGCCTTGATTGTTCTAACAGCTGAACGCTTAAGACTTGAGTTTTCACTCACTGTGTTTGACATTTGATGATGATATCCAGCCACAGGAGACAGTTGTGTCCATAATCCTTCTTTCGTAGAAACAACGATAAGTCGAGCACAACTTACACATGTATTCCAACTTTAAATGGTCTAATATGAAGATAGTCTTAGAAATGCCATCACGATAACCAACAAACCAAAGTGTGAGAACTGCATTTCTGTTGTTTTTACTTAAAAAGTCAGAGTGACAAAATCGGCTGATTGTGTTCACACATACAGCCCCTCCTTTTTTTGCAATTGTGAATGAAAGCCCTATTTCAGAACACAAAGGGGTTTTAAATTTGGGCTCCTGATGACCACTTTACTATTTCATACCATTATGACTATTTAAACAGAAGATGTACTAATGACTCGAATAACATAACCTAGAGTGTAGGACATTTATATTTGAGTTGTGAATCAGACGCGGTTATATCAAATTTATGGAGTGACTTGTGAAGGATCACAGAAAGGTGTACCTTATGTGGATGCTGCTTTATAAAAAATTCTTGGCTCGTCACCAGAGCTCGTCGCCGGTGTGCCAGCGAGATTAATTCATCTTGTTTGATGAACTGCAATTGTTGATGGAGTGGAGAGCGAACACGGTTTTAAAATGAAAATAAAAAAAAATCTCCAAGGTGTAACTTTCTAAGAGCGTTCCAACAGAGCGAGGCAAACAGAGCCGCGCGGGAGGCCCAGCGCGCTCTGATCATGTTGGCGTCGGCAGGATTGTGGGGGGGAAAAAAAGGCATTAATTGGGGAGCATCAGGTTATCAGGCGGATGAAAAAAATCTTCAGAGAAGTAATCAAACCTTGATGAATTAAAGGAACGTGCTAAGCCCTCGTGTCCACCGGTGATAGAACTGACCCCTCGAGCTTGGCTGATAGCTTCATCCTGATAAAGAAATTAAACAAAAAAAAAAAAACCACAACACAAATCCTGGCTTTATCGGCATCAGCATATTAAGCATCGTCAAAGGGAGGATAAAAAATGCAGATGCTGCCAAAATATGGAACAGGAAACTTGAGTGGAATGAAAATGTAATCACTTAAACACTCGACAGGTTTTGGAGAGGATGCTTGTGTGGCCCACATGCCGCTCTTCTTTTGGTGAATCACGTTTGTGAGGCTTTAAACATCTTAGTGGTTGATTTGATGACTTGATTGACTCGATGGAAACAGTACAATCTGCGATAATGGGAAATCCACAATATTTTTTGGCAAATCTGTCCCACTAGGGCAGAAAAGGTTAGCGTCTAATTTGTCGTTGTGCTGATGCTGATTGATCACTTGAAATGTATTTAGATGTTTACTTCATACAGCTGGCGTGTGGAACATCCTTATCTTTAGAAATCCAGAACGATGCAGTTTATTCTTTTACTTTGGTAGGAAGAAGGAGGAGCCATGTCCTTCCTATGATGCAAAAATGACACTTGGTTGTGGTGTGGTGGTGCCACATTCATCCCTTTTTCATGTGTGTCCATTTCCTAAAATGGTCATGTCGGCTATTTTTGTTGACCCTGAAAGCAACCTGTCTTTCGTGTTTTTAAGCGTCAGGACGTATTAGTTTGATGAGGTGTTTGGCCAATGTCGAAGGCACAATTGTCAAGGACTGACCATGGCATCTGCCTGTTTTCTTCACCTGGGCACGCCCGTCAACACAAACCTGTCTTTAATTGGATGTAGAATCTGAATATCAAGGTTCAGAGGTCACAATGCTCAAGGAGAAAAGACCAGTTCTTCTTGGGCCTACACACTCATTTGCTGTAACACTTGAACCTCTCCTTATCGCACACATTCAATAATTCAGTCAATCATGTTTTTGTTTTCCTCAAGCACGCACTTCTCGCTGCACAATAAGGGAACGCAAAACCGCACAACATACCCCATATCTGTTTTTGCATCTTTAATATGTGAGGCAACCTTGGGATTTGCATATTGTTTTTTTTTTTTCTTCCTTCTTTTTTTTTTTTTTATTTGGCAAGTGTAAAATTGAATTTCCCCTCACGGGATTAATAAAGTATATCTTCTTCTTAATGCCGGCAAGTGTTGGAAAATAAGTCTTCTTATCAGCCTCATGATCTCACCACACGTGTATGAACATAAAGAAAGGATGTGAAGGACATCCGGCAGCCAAAATCAACTTTTTTCTTTTTTATCTAATCTGTCCATCCAATCTGCCTATTAGAAGTAGCATTTCATTTCAAAACAAAATGCTTGAATTTGATTGGATGTCTTGAAGTGCCGACACAGATGTTCACTATCTGTCAGATCTTGTCATGTTTACATTTTTTCACCGAGGTAACTGGGATGTGAGGCTTCTTCGTTCTCGAACGTTGTGCTGGGGGAAAAAAAAAAAAAAAAGAAGAGGTTGAAAGGAGGGAAGTGAAGGAGGGAAGTGAAGGACGTCGTGCTGCGCAGGCCTGATATCATTAAGGACTCTCCATGCGTTCTGCCGTTCCCGCGCTCAAAGGGCACGTTAGCCCCAGGTTCATCAGCTAGCCATTGTTTGGGGTTGGCTGAGAAAAGGCTGCGCGAGTGGCCGAGGAAGGAGGAGAAGGAGTGTACATAGAGGGGGACCAGGCACAGGCTGTGTTTTCCTATTTACCAGCAGGGAGGGGGGTACACAAACAATTCAGCCTGCTTCCACACACGTGTGCGTGCTCGCCTTTTCTCCTGTCTCACACTCTCTCTTTCAGTTTAACACTCTGTACATGTCTGTCACACACTCAATATCTCTCTCTTTCTCACTCTCTCCCCAGTTTCCCTGCTTCCTCTGTATTCTGTTTACCTCCTCTACACAACTCCCCCTTTCTCTTTCCCTTCTATTTCTCCCTCCCCGCCTCTTGCACCATGTCTTAGTCCCCTGATTAGATTTGGCCCCGACGCTATCTCATTTGGCCCCCGTCTGTGTCGTTGTGCCGCCGTGCCTCACAGAGTATCCTGGGAAGGCTCTTCGTCTGCGTCGCTGCAGCTGTAACCATGTTAGCTGTGCTTAGGATGTCACCGATGGTTTAACTTACAGACGTGCGTCCGCCTGGGACCGCTCTCAGTCCCTTAACAGTCTAATGGCAACAACAGCAACATTACTGCATACACAGAGACACATGCAGTTATAAACAAGTACAAATACACCCAGGGAGAAGGAATCATGGCTTCAGGATTCATTATTTCTTTATTTAGTGTCTCTAGGATATCATTTAATGAGTCGTTATAAAGGTGGGAGTATTATATTGTTTGTGAGCTTCGAAGATTTTAGACTTGATCATCTAACAATGATTTTCATTATCATCATCATGACTCTTTTTCCTACTAATTAATTTCTTAATCATCAGACATACAGTATGTTGGAAATAAATGTCATCACACTTTCTAATGGCCTCTTATAGGTGATAAATATGTCTAAATGGTTTAGGGTGACATTGCTTGTTTTTTTTCCTGATAAAACCTAAAAGATTTAATATATCGTGTTTAAAAAAAAAAAAAAAAAAACAGGAAAAGCTGAAAATCTTCACCTCAGAAGCTGCAGACTTACTCATGTTTGTCATTGTCCTCGGTTAATACCTTTTTATGTAAATGTTAATTAATAATATAAATTGCTTTTGTGTTTAAAGTCGCCTTGAAATAAAAACTTCAAGAGTATCTTGCTGCCGTGTCCTTACGTATGTTCAACTGCAGAGGGATGGAACCAATCACAAGACAGAAGGCGGGACATAACATCGGGATGAATTTGATTTGATTGTTCGCTTCAACATTGGTCAAAGAAGTAGTCAACGCCCCCTGAGTGCAGGACGAGTCAGGAAGAGAAGATACAGTCATTTTAATGTAAAACTACTCAGATCATGACTTTTTGTATTATTTCATTATATTTTTTGTATTTCATGAAGACTTTGATAAACATTTTGACCACAATTCACCATTACACAACTTTTTTCTCACTTATTAACACTTAAACTCTTGATTACACAATGCTGATCAAACTTCAGAGTCTTTCTTGACCTGAAGCTGAAATACATTGAAGTTACAAAAAAACAAATTCAGAATAGTAGAAGCTAACCCTGTCTCTGTTTCTATAACTTCAAAGGCTACTAAAAACTCTTATTAATCTCTTCAATCAATTCAGCATTAAACCACTGCTTCACACTTCATATAGGTGCTCATGAGGCATATACAGTATGTGGAGGGGAAGAAAACATGTTCCTATCTCGTTTTTCTGTCTGCAGATTGCGTCAGTAATTAAAGCTCCACCTGAGGTAGCGTCGTGCTGATTTGATGAGGGTTGCCAAAGATGAAGAGAATGGGCTTGATACAGCAAAAAAAGACCATTATATCACCAGCTTATTGCACTATTGTGCATTCCTCCTATGGGAGCTGGGCTTGTGTTTTTTTTTTTTTTCCTTGCCTTTATCACACACTCTCCTCTGTCTCTCCCTTCCCCTTCTCTCTCTCTCTCTCTCTCTCTCTCTTACATGCCTCCCTTTTTTTCAGTTTCTTCCCCCTTCACAACCTCGACTCCTGCAATAGAGCCTGTCAGCGCTTTTTTTTTTTACACTCTGTACTCGTCCCTTTGTTTCCTTACTGCACTTTCAGTTTCTGTTCTTTTTCTATAGAACAGCTGAAATGTGTAGTAACCTTACAACAATTGGCTGGAGCTAATTTATGTCTTTTTTAAGTCTTTGGCAGAACTACAGTGTGAAGAGGGTGTTTTGTGTTCGCTCTCTCGTCTTGTTTAACAACTATGGACTGTATTGAATGCAGGGATGAACACAACCCAAAATGTTTGAGCTTTATTGTTCTCTTGTGCGTATAATTAAACATGAATCACCGGTCCTACCGAGAACTTGTATGCTCACAACTTCTCTCTCACTCTTTGCCCCCTCTCATTTCTTACTAGCCTTCAGTTTCTTCACTTTTTGATTGCTCTCCTTCTCTTATTCTCCAGCTCTCCTTTTGTCCTGTAAATATCTCCCCCTCCTCTTCCTGCCTTTAACTCTCTCTCTCTTGCTCTTTCACTCCCCCTCCCATGTCAACTACACCTCTGCCAAACCCATCATTTCAGTTTCCTCCTACTCTCCTCCTTCTCTTGCTCTCCCTTTCCCCGCAAGCTATGCTTTGCCTTCTCGCGTCCCTCTCTGTCTCTGTCTCTGTCTCCTGAATCTCTCGCTCTCTGCCTGGCATCCCTCCTTCTATCTGTGGTGTGTATGTCCTGGCTCCAGCTTCTGTGGATATTAAGCTGTAACAGGCAATGCTCTGCATCGGTCTCTGATGTATGTATGACCTGCTTTCCGCCAGACTCAATCTCCAGCAGCCAGCCAGCCAGCCAGCCGGCCTGCCTGGATGCCTGCTTGTGTTTTCTGGGTTAACCCCTGCCAAGAGAAGCAGTAGCCTTAGCCTGCATGCTACAAATAACACTAAACTCAAAGCTTGAATCTTGGTACATGAACAGGTTTATCAAACTCGACCAACATTTCTTCAAAATCCAAAACGTGTGAAGATACGATTCGTATTATTGACTGTATAGTAACACAATCAACGGAGAATAAAGCAAATGTTTCGCTTATGATCACAGCTGAAATCACATCAGAATGTTTATCGTATCTCTTTGAAGTTGTCTCTTTTCTTCAGCCTCTAATTGTACCTTTTATCCTCGTGTCACCTTGATCACTTCCTTTGTTGAGTATCCTCTCATTTTTTTAATTTGCAAGAAATAGGCGAAAATAGACATTTTTCTTATTGTTGCTGACATGCATGAGTTCAATTAGCAGTCCTCATAGCAACATAGCGCTTCGTAGTGTGCGGGATGTGACGGGGGATACAAGCCGGTGTAAAGGAGGCGTAGGGAACGGCAAACACACTCTTTTTTTTGGGCAGAATTCATCGTTGCCTCAAGCATTTTTACAGAAAACAAAAGGTTTATTCCGCTCGCGATCTCCTTTTCTCAAAGCGAGATGATATACGGGACGTTCTGCGACCTCCCCTTACTTTCCACCAGTAGGGGACACGCGACGAAGACACCCTACAGCTACCCCGGCAGAGGGTCACCCGCCGTACCATGGATCCCCCATGGGACCATGTGTTGGTGTTCCTTCTCGCCGTCTCTCTCTCTCTCTCTCTCTCTCTCTCTCTCTCTCTCTCTCTCTGAGGTTGGCTCGAGCTTGCCCATGATTTCACCTCACTGTTGTTCCTCCTGCGTCCCACCCTGCTCGCATTGTTGTGCTGGAGAATACGACGTGATCACCCGGGGCGATACACGGCTTTTGTTGATCAATGAGACACAGAGGACTTTTCAGAAGAGAAATAAAACTCAAAAGCTTGGTGTGTTGGGAGCAGGGGAAAGATCTTTATTATTTTGTGTGGGTATTCCGGAAGCCTATAGAGTACATACTGTCTGAAAGTCATGGAGATAAACAGTGTTATTGAACCACTTCTTAAGATTCGCCCTCGTGAATTTGGACAGGCAGAAGTCGTAGCAACTAGCAAGTCAATCCTTAAAGAGCAAATGATTTCCAACTATCTTAATAGGATTTCCTGCATTGATTGGATATGATAGGTTGATGTCGCCACCTTGACATGTCCTATTGGTTTTGGATTATATTTTTAAAGCCTGGAGTACCATTTTTAAAATCAGCACCTTGTTTTCGTTGTTTTTAGCCATATGTTACCAAGAGGTGGGGAAAAAAAATATCTTACCTTCTAAGATATAAAATAGATTCATAACGTCCAAAAATCGATGTATTTTTTGGCTAATCAGTCACTCGATACTAGGTGCTAGTGCTAGCTCTTTAACTTAGTAGAATGAAAAATGGAGTATCAAGAAATTCAGCCAGTCTCCCAGATGACTGGAGTAGATCCTGAAGTATGTACTAATTCAAAAATGGACTTTGAATCATGAATCATTATGAATCGAAAATAGATTCTGAATCGAATCCTGACCCCAAGAATTGAAATCGAATGGAATTGTGAAACACCCAAACATCTCTACGTTATAACAATGCTAACCAATAACCAGAGTTTCTCCCGACTGCATGGTAATCTATTTGTGATGGTAACTGACTGGAGATTTTTAAGACTGAAATAACAAAGAGAGTTTGCTGAGTGTCGAGAATTAGCATCTCACTCATACACTCATTTTTAATTTCTATACCAACCACTAACTATCAGGAAATGAAGACAAAAACAAAAGTGGGAGATTCAGAGGTTGGAAGCCCCGGGCCCCTGTGTTATATCAGTCCATTGGGAGCCGTGGCATATGTTTCTCACGCTGCTTTTAACTTCCCACTTTCCTGTAAGCCACATACACATCTCTCCCTTTAAAGAGGAAAAAGAAATCCCCACTAATAGCTTAGATTTAGTTATTAACAGTTAAACGTTGGATCCAAGTTGTATTGGATAACAAGTAACTAAGTTTACTCACTGTTTCATTTAAGAACAGTTTGATGACTTTGACATGAATATCACCCATTGGCCACTTATGTTCCTCTGGCAGCCACAACACGCCTCCGCTGTGTTTTTCATATGACAGTTGTGACTCATAGCTCTGTTGACCTCTCCCCCTTGGGGGGGGGGAGGGGGGGGGGGGGGGAGGTGTGTGGTAGCTAACATGATCTGCTCATCCCAACCCTTGGTCCTGATGGATTTGTTGCTAACTCGCTCAGCGGCACAAGTGGGTGGGTAGGAATGAGGGGGTGTGGTCCCGACAACAGACGCTCCCGTGGGCCTCGGCCGTGTGGAGGAGGGCCGAGCTGCTTCATAACAGACCTCGGAGCGCTGTGGAACGAGAGAGAAGCAACACATCAGCGTTATTTATGGTGTACAGGAAGATCATTACGGCCGCTTCAATCTTAGCCTGATGGATGTCTCTAAGTGCCTCCTCTCTTGATCTTTAATGGTACCTTGTAATCAATGGAATACCTGACCCCCACTGCCCCCCTCAACTTAATCCTCCTGCCATCTTCTTTTTTTTTTTTTTTTTTTTTACACAGGGGTCCACGTGGATTGAGTTTTAAAAGGAGGTAATTAAACCAGTGGCAGCTGAGAACTTATTATGCCGGTGAAAGAGGAGCTGCCTATATGTTGGCCCGCTGATCGTTCAGAAGTTATCTTTAATCCCCCATAACATTAAAGGCTGGCTATTCATCAAGTCACAGGGCAGCTTTGTGCACTGAAAGGCTCCTGTCGCTGCCTTTTTTCCCCCTGCAACATAATTGAAAATCCCCCCCCCCCCCTCTTCTCTTCTCTCTCCGTAGAACTTCACCTCAAATGGAAAACAAACTGGTATCAATAAATTAAGGCAACATCTCAGGATACAGTAAATGAACTGTTGCTTCTGGGCCCTCTTTTAAAGCCATTCCTCTGCCTTTACAGCATTTAAAAAGTGCATATTAAAGCACATTGTTTTGTTTTTTTTGGTGAGCTATAAGCCCACTGGACACATTTATCCAACTCATCGTCATTATAATTTAGTAATTAAAATAGCGGTCAAGTTGGGAGACCATGCAGAGGTTGCCGCTGTTGTTTAGCCGCCTTTCTGCTGGCACACAATCATAGCTGGAGTGCCAACGGCCACTAAAAGGGTGTTTTCATGCTTTAAATTAGAATATTCATAAGCAGTGCAAATGGGTGGGATTGAAGAGCATTGTGCTCTCTTATACGAGGATAAAGGGCATCGTTTTAATGCTCTGTTTTGCTGTTAAGCTTAAACAAAAGAGCGAGCAGTATATGATAATTATTTGAATTGTTTGTTGAGACCTTGATGACTAAAAGCGTCAGTTTTTGTCTTTTTTTTTTTTTTTTTTCCCCGAGGTTTTTCGTTCTTGATTAAAATGTAATATTTCAAATATGTGTCTTCCAGCTTTCGTTCCTTTCAGGGTTGTCTGTTTTGTGACCTGGCAACCCACCATTTCCCATCAAGCATGCAAGCACAGTGTCACCATTATCACTGTTATTTATTCACATGAGAATGCTGATGTGGGAGACGGATCTGGTTCAGGCGAGGTCTGATAGAGCATGACTACCCTGCAGCTATATCACCGGTCTGATGGGGATTGGAGCTGGGGAGTTCTGCCATGTTCCCTTTGTAGCGAGTAACAAATGTCTCTGCTACTGATGTGGTAAAAGCTTTTCCTCCTTTGTCACCTTCGCTCTTGGTTGATCCCTGGCATCCCAGCGCTCCATCACGATACAGTTTGGCCTGGGAACCGATGACCCGTGTTATTGGTTGGCAAGGCTTCTTCTCTTCGAATGGGGTGTGGGCTCTTTTCCAGCCTCCTCTTCTTCTAATCCAGCAAAGCTTTTTTTCTCTGTGTTTATCAGTGACTCCCGATGTTAAAAAAAAAAAAGACCCATAGGTATCGCTGAACTGTAGGTGTTGTTGAAGACAGAGCCTGATGTATTGTGAAAGCTGCCTCTTCCTCTCTGTCTTTTTTGTATTCTCCCCCACTTGCCAAAAAGTTTTAGACAACATGCTCTTTCCCTCTTCATCAAAGCGGAGCCGGGCCAGGGAGAAGAAGGAGGAGGAGGAGGAGGAGAAGGAGGTGAGAGCGAGCGAGGGAGAAAGAGAGACAGAGTGTTAAGTGAGAGAAGTTTGGCGGCTGAACAGCCATGAAATACAGCCCTCCAACGGTTATTGCTGCAGTAAAGGCAGATACATAAAATACAAAACAGAGACTGGCGTGTCTATTTATGGACCAGATTATCGGTGCATTAATCAGGCTCGCTATTTGGCACACGCACCCAAGAAGTCTGGTTTCTCAAAGTGTGAGGCTGCTTTATGGGCTGTGTCAGATCAATGGGCGATTCACTCACACACCAGCAACATCCACATTACTTATGGTTAAACTTTCCCTTACCACAAAACTCTGACAAGACTTCTAATAACAGTGAAGAAAGAATCATTTAGAAGAAAACTGGTTTGTTTCTTGCATTTTTGAATATTATATGATTATTTTTCAAAACGATTCAGTGTCTAAACGAATTGGTAACTGTAAATGGCTGAACAGCTGAACTGTAATCAGTTTTTTTACTGTGAATTGGAGTCTTCTCTTCTCCGTGTAGGGACCTATAGATCGTTTTATTTTATCCATAACAGGTTTCAGATTGTGCGGACTAAAAAAACAAACATTTGCTTCAACTTAGAATTTGTAACACTTTATTAGAATGTTCCACTTGCAAATGTCTAAATTAAATAAAAATGGAGTAAACCTATGTTACTTTTTTCTTTTTGAAATCCTTGTTTGATAGTTGTAATGGGACGTTTCTTGTCGCGGCGGCCGCCATAGCGCCAGACAGCGCCTGGTGCTGAAACAAAGCACCGTCGAGCAAGCAACAGGTATCACCAGAATCACCTCCTCTTCAGCCTTTTGCCTACAAAGAAGCACAAGACATAAGCGCTTTTGAAAAACCTGTGCAGTACGATTTGGCTACAGAATACATGAGAGAGAGAGAGAGAGAGAGAGAGAGAGACACAGATTGAGAATGTCCAGACCTCAATGAGTTCTGGGCCAGTTTTCCCATTAAGTAAATACTTAACCTGTCGTTCTGTAGCCAAATAATACCTTACAGGTTTCTAAAAGGTACCTGTTGCTGCTGTGAAGGTGCTATATTTCAGCACCAGGCGCTGTCCACCGTCTGCTGCGCTTCAAGCTATCACACTGTTCCATGGTGTAAATGTTTGTCTCTGTCACTGATTGTCACGGCGTTGATGTTTAGAAAATAATCAACTAAGTTAAAGTCACACTCAATATGAGCTTGCGGGCCAGATACTGATTGCGAGGTGAGCGCTCAAAGTGGATGTGTCCTCGTCGGACATGGATTCTTCTTTGGTGCAGATTTGACAAATGGCATCATCTAAATTACCAGCGTCTCCCAAAGGGGAAAAGTTACAATTGGTTTAGGTTTCCAGTGCAGTTGCCATTGTTTCTGTCTGAACATGATATGACCTGAGGTGACTTCACGTGCGGTTGTGGCGGTTGCCTCCATTCTCCGTGGTTGGCTTGTTTATACCACGGTAATTAATTTCAGCGGTTGCCCCTACAGCCTTATATTTAAAAAAAATACTCTCACATTTGTTTCCCCAATAAAACCGTGATTAGGACTATTAAAATGCCATCAATAGAGGTTAGAGTGGTGGCCTAAACTCAGCAATTGAGGTTACCCTGTGATTACCACGCGTAGTTTTAAACAGAAACAAATTCTCTATGTTTGATTTTATTTTTTTTTCTTGCTAAAGTGACTAAATTGCCTTTGAGAACTGAAGGGGTTAACCTTTTTTTCCCCAATCCAGCTCGAAGGCCTTGTCCATTATGTGTCATTGTTTTGGCTCCCGTCAGCCTCACAACAGGTCTCCTCTGTTCTCTCCCTCTCTCTCCCCTCTTTGCGCTCTCTCCCAGCTCTCTATAATATTATCTCTCTCAGTGAGGCTTTAGGCTCTATCTCTGCTAATTAGAATTTAATGGACCAAAAGTGATTGGTGTACTTCCAGAAATAAAGTGGCCTATTCATATGTAAAGCAAACAAACAGTACTTGGTATAGAAGTATTGTTTGGGTGCGTCTCTCTCTCTCTCGCCGGAGTCACAATGACGCAGAGACGAGGGATTATACTGGGCTAAGAAGCATATTTAAATGCATGAGTTTTTTTCTCCTCTTTTATCGCACTTATTAGGAGCAAACACATAATCTCTGCAATTGAATGTCCTGTAATTTTTCTTCAGCATATATTTTACTTCCTGCCGTGTTTGCTTGACTTTGCTCTCTCTCTCTCTCCCCCCCCCCCCCCCCCCCCCCCCCCTCCCCCACTATGGCCCCTGAGTGGGTGCCCATTCCTTGGACCCTGAGTAATCATCATTATAAAATGATAAGAGCGCTACTCCGACTGCTCCCTGTGGAATGAAGCATTAGAGACATTTGTTCTTGAGGCCTGCCTACACAGTGGTCTCACTGTCTCACACACTCATTAACACTGTTTCTCTCACCCTGCTTTTTTTTAAATTTTCTCTCCTTTCCCCTCCATGTTACATCCCCCTGCTGCTCCCCTCGCCTTGTTTCTCATACTGGCATAACTGATGGCTCTAATTTGTGTACTTTAAAGGGCCAATTCATAGAAGGTACTTAGGCTGGATAAGGAAATTGAAATGAATGACGGCGGCCTTATCAAAACCCACCTCCCCCTTCCCTTGCATTCATCCCTGGGCAACTGAGAGGTTTCATTGCATTAGAAGAACACCATCACAGCCGGAATGTAAATGCAAATCTAAATGCCTCGACGCTATTGAAGGGCCCCCTCTTTATAGAATCAATAATCATATGCAGACCTGGAGCGGAGAGACTAAGTATTACTACAGGGAATTGATATACGCACGGTTGTTTACACGTTGCTATCAGGAGAGGTTTGCACACACAGGGACAGCAGAACAAGACTGCTTACACACCATAGCAGCGAAAAAAAGGATGTGCATGAACATAATTTGGTAAAAAGGGTATGCAGAAAATAGATTGACACTCGCTTTAATTCAAACATTAACAAGATCCAGCTCGCCTGTTCTCCGAGCGTAAATGATGCTGTCCAATTTTCCATTAGCTTGAGTACATGAAGCAAGATACACGTACTGTAAAGTGTCAAATTCATGATGCATGGGTGTTTTGTATTTTTCTACACTGTAAAAAAACCAAATTGAGTTTACAAATAGCAAGAGTGCTCCTTTACCCGACCCAGGTGAAAGACTTTTCAGGTTTATTATTTGGGGGCTTTTTATGCCGTTGTTTGGAGATAGGACAGTGGGGAGAGAGAGAGAGAGAGAGAGAGGGGGGGGAATAACATGCGGGAAAGGAGCTACAGGTCAGACCCCAGCTCAGTGAAGTACAAGGGGGCGCGCTCACTAACCACTAGGCTAACAGCGCCCCCACTGACAACTTTTAGGCCTCTTTTTTTAAAACAGCGAATAACAAAAAAGAGGAGCTCTGAACTGCACCGTGGAGGGCACTTATGATTTAATGGTTGGCCAAGCTGCTTTAAAAAGTGATGTCAAACCCCTGGATTTTATTATATAATCTCACTTGTAGCTTCACAACTTCTTTTCTTTGTTGTTGTTGTTTTTTCCCCCAAAATATCCCTGTTTTTGTTTTTTTCTATCGGTTTTCTGTTTCGGTTTTTTTGACCACTGCCACAGTTCTGGCCCAACAGCTGTGGAACTCCCTACTGGCAAATTCAGTGTCCTTTTTTAATGATCCTCCTAAAACTCAATTTTATTTGTTGGCATTTTCCAACAGTTGGCTTGTTGAGCTCCTTCTTACTGATATTTCATTGATGTCAGTAACTTGTTTTTATAAAAGAGCTTTATCAAGAAAGTCATCGTTTTTAGGAGCCACCTGTAACTCCTGTGCTGAACCGGCTAAGCTTGCCTACACTCCCTTAAACTACTTCAGTCCTAACACTGTTACCTCACAGTAAAACAGTGAGTTTGTTTATACATGAGAGTGCAGTAGATATCTTTTGTGTTCTTCAGAGTTGATCTGCTCACTAAAGATGCAGCTTTCTTAATAGAAGGCAATTAAGACTGCAGTCAACCCTGGCTGCTGATTGGTTGAAGCTCACAGCATGCTGCCAGTGCTGGCTTGATTGCTTCATTTAAAGCTGTGGAGCTACAGTAGCACACTGGTCTTTGACCAGGCGTTACATTTAGCTTAATTGTAATTTGTGTATTTATTTTAATCTGTAATGACAAGAAAACACTTTCAGTAAAGCATTGAAGTGAAGAACCTGGACTGGAGTTGACGCGTCAGCGATATGTTTCCGGCTCTGCATTTTTTTTTAATAATACGGAGCCACGCTAACGTTAGGCAATACTTAGAAGCTCTGAAAGTTCTCTAAAGAGCTCCACGTTAGATGAATTGGTGATTTATTGCCTATACTTTGATCAATCTAAAATGAAACAGTTTTCTGCGCCCTTGTGTTCTGAGAATGAGCCACAATGTTTGGTTTAGGTCAGCACCTGGTTGAGTAAAGTCCTCTAATACAGCAACGGACTCTTTCCTTTAAAGGAGCACAGCTGTCTTGTTTTCTCTTCATAAATGTTTGGGACATTAGTATGACAACCATGTTGTTCATTTTCAGACATGTTTCCCATCAGCTCTAAATTAAAGACAGGTGATCTGAGATTATTAGTCACTGAGACAGATCGACATCAGTTACCCTGAAAGTAATTTAATAATCTCGTGCAAATGATGCTTGACAAAATTCTCCTTGACGTGAAGGGACAAGATTTTATTATCTCAAACAAAGATACTAGACTGGTTTATATGCCTCTTTTTACAGCGTGTGTTTAGAAAATGCCATGTGAAAAGGGCTGATATCCTCTTTCATTAGGCAAATAATCAAGCAGCTCCTTAATGTAGCGTTGTAACGCTAAATTTAGCAAAGCATTGTCAGAGCATATAGGTCTCAGCACATATCTTTATACAGCGCTGTCCAGTGAAGTGCAACGGTATGTTTTGACGCCTCGGCCCGGCTCAGCACGGCCCAGTGCCCAGTAATCACTCCGCTATTGGAGGGCTGGCATCAGCGGCTGCGCCCTCCTCACCCCCAGCCCAACCCCCACCCACCCACAGCCCAAACAGCAGTCAGAGAGCTCTTGACAAATTGGAGCGAGTTAGCCACTCCTCAGTTCATTGCACAGCCCTGAACGCTGGCGAAACAACAACAAAATATAAAGGCACATAAAGGAAAAAGAGAGCATCGTCAGTTTCTGTCTCTGCTGGCTGTCTCCTCTCCTCTTTTCTTCTTCTTCTTCTTCCACTCCCTTGTTCTTGATCCCTCTAACCCTCGACTTGCATCTTTTTTTTTTCTCTCTCTGTACCTCACGCACACACTGCCTTCAGAAGAGGTGTTTTGGTGCTACAGCTGGGCTCGCTTGCTCGCTGTGTCAATGCTCAGAAATCAATCAGGGGTTAAGCTCACACCTTTTAACGAGCTCTTCTCCGAGGAACGCCTCAGCCATGTGCTCGGGGCGACCTCAGCCAGAGGTACAAATGCCTCGGAAAACGCCAAGCCGAGACGTGGGGAAGAAATAGAAGAAAGACAGCAGAAACTGCGAGCATATTTTGAGGGAGAACAAAAGGAAGAAGGGATGGAGACAGATGGAAAAGAGGGGAAGCAGGGGTGAAGGCATTTATCAAGGTGCTGGGCCTCCTGCCTTCTTCCTGCAGCACACAGGTGTGTGGTTCACCAGCCCTCTCATTGGCTATGCAACCAGGCCCTAATGGTGGAAGGCATCGAGATGAAGTGAGGCAGAATCGTCGCAGGGATCACCCTGGAAAAGACTGATATGTTCCCTGACTTATCCTCACACAAAGGCAGCCATTTTGTTCTGAAAGTCCCCCCCCCCCCCCTACTAAGAAAGTAGATCTTCTCTTTCCCGCCGTTTATTTCCTTGTAATTCGTTTTATCGTTGTTGTTGTGCACCTCAGCCCAGCTGTTCTCATCGAGACTGGCAATTAATGTAATTTATTCGTTTGTGAGTTTAATGGCCTTAGGTGAGACCGAGACACAACAACAGCGGAATGAAAAATGCCGGCTGCTTGACAAAGGCTTTTTCCGGGCTTCGGTTGAGGCCTGCGCCGGAGCTGCTTTGACAAATACGGAGCCCTGGGAGCCGTCGGAATCACAGTTGGAAAGGAGTTCTCCCAGTTTTGTTCTTCCACTTGAATGAGGTAGGAAGGATTAAAGGTGAAACACGGGTAACACCTAAGGCAGCACAGTTTGAGTCTACCGGTTCTTCTTCCGCTCAGCCCTTCCTTCTTCCTCTTCACATTTAGTCGCTTCTCGCTTCCTTCTCCGTCTCTTTCATTTTGATTTTTCTTCCGTAGGTAAGTGAGTAAAGCTGTCAGCATTTAGACCCGGCTAAAAGTTTGACACACAAAGAAAATCACACCCTTCATATTTCTTTATCCCTTCAACCATTTCTGACTTGACAGCTCAGTGTTAGCCCTCCTTTAAAAGAAAAAAATGAAAAAAATAAAAAGCTTCTTTATTCCACTTTTGTGTGCTCTTTAAAGCAGTGTCACTTCACTAGTCAAGTGTTTAATATTGGTAGTGACAGACTGAGACGACATACAGCGTGCGGTGTCACTAAACCGTGTAATTATTGACAGTGATCACATGATCATCCAATCACTGTCATGCTCCTCAAAGCTGTTGTCTTACCGTAATTGCCGCCTGGATGATGGCGGCACCGTCACCCTGAAAGAGACCCGTCCTCTCACCCACAAAATGCATCATGGGATGAAAGTGATTGCTTTGAATTGTAAGTGATTAGAGTTTGTCTAGACGTCTCAGGGAGTGATTGGATTGATTTGATGCCAGCGAGTCGATCGGACACTGGCACAGAATCACTTTTTTAACTCTTGCTTTTGTCTCCGTGCTGGATTGATGCAGCTGATAGTGTTTATGTCATGGTTTCCTTTATTCCTCATGTATATCTCTGTTTTTCTTCATAATGGCGACATACGCATTGTTATTCTTTATTAATAGCCTCAGTATTACTTGTGCTTTAAAGGAAGAATGTGCAGCATTGTACACATAAATACAGCAGATATCAAGCATATCCTCTGTAAATGTCTCTCTGAGTCACGACTGTCTACAATGAGTGAGAAGCATGAGTCCCCCTGGCTGTGTTGTTGTCGGAGCTGTGTTTACATCAGGGCACCGCGTGTTGTTTATTTTAAGATCTTGCAAACTCACCCACAAAGTTAAGTGCCCAAAAGGCCCTGAGTTTGAGGGATTTCATTATGAAACTGGATGATTTGTTCTCAACCCACCGTGGATGGTCAAATCCCTTGACTCTCTACGGCCAGACGGACTGATAAGGTGTCTAGCTTTTAGCCTGGTGTAGGGTATGGAGGAATGCCAAGACTGCTTGACACTTACAAAAGCAGGATTTCAAACTCTTCAAAAGGTTTTGTGAACTGAACAAAAAGTGGCAAAGTAAACTCTTGTGTTATGGGCCAGTAAACATGGAAAATGTGATGTTTCTTCCAATTATATTGCCCTTATACAGGTCTGTAATGAATGGCTACACTCTTCATAACTATAATGATTGTTGTTTGCTAATGGGCCCATGTCCTGCACAGACTTGACAAAGTGCCCTTGGCGTGTCCGAATTAATGGCTCAAGCGCCTATAAGATTATGTCTGGAGAGCTGAAGTGAATTCTGCCAAGTGGCACCCATCCAGCAGCTCCAAGACGCCGGGCGTCATAAAGTGTGCCACACTTTAAGTTGAAGCACCTCAAAACAGGTCATTTAACTATCGCAATTATCATTAAAATGATCCTGTGCCACTTCTGACACCATGTTCAGAAATGAATTAGAATGTAGCTGACATCCTTTTATAGGTTAAAAGGGATAATTTACCTGATGCACACATCAGAGGACTCTATTAGGCTACTTGTAAATCCATTCATCTGTTTGGGGATGACTCATTTCCCCTCCTGTGCAGCCATTACTCTCCCTACTTGCCAATCAAGCACATGTTCCACTTTAGCAGACGTGTGGCTCTCATTTTACCATGCATTACATTCTGCGATTCATCCAGAAAGGAAACCAGTACTGTTTGATTTTCCCAAAATGTTCTAATCAAGTTTGTCAAATTGCTTTTTAGTGCGAGGGAGTGATTACAGCAAAATCTGTCAAACAGGGGGAAATCTGCACAGGCAAAAAATGCAGGATGTTTTCTTCCACTCAGCTCATTTGTCATGCATGGAACAAAAGCAGAGGGGTTTCAAGGACGAGGTTTTAGACACGTCTGCTCTATTGATTGGTTAACGAGCCTGCATTCAGACCACTTCCACATCGAGGGGTGAGAGCCGCACAGACACAATGGAGCATATTTCCCCTGCTCACAATGCGGGCATGTGGTGGTCTGCTGCCTGCGGAGGAAACAGGCCCACACTCAGGCCCTCTGCCAGGGATGGGACGGGGGGTGGGGGGTACTGCCAGAGGAAAGGGTGGAGAAGGGAAGAGGAGTTGAAGGAAACACTGAGAGACAGAGGAGGTGTGGGAGAAGGATGGATCAAAGCAAAGGAGGGGGGATAGAAAGTCCAAAGGAGAGCGGTGCAGGGGGTGTAGGTGAGAGAAATGGTCATAAAGGAGGAGGAAAGTGTGTTAATATTTTTAACAAGCAGGACTGCAGGGTTTAAGAGGACTGGAATGAAATGAAGAAGGACTCAGATGGTATAAAAAGAAGGCTCCACAAAGACCAGAGAGAAAACAAAGAGAGAGGAGCTTTTATACTGTAGTATTGGCGCGGTTGGTTTTTGTTGGAATTGGCAGAAGATTTGGTTCTACAGAGAGAAAACGAAGCATAAACACATAACTGTTAGACAGATACGGAGATGAAACAGGAGCCAAATGCAGAAACAAGCTAAAGACAGCAATGGATAGCCTGAAAATAAAGAAATGAAGTTATTATAATGGATATTTGTCAATGGCAGTTAATGGAAGCGAAAAGTCAAACATTCAGTGGCAGTGTAGGTGTGTTTGATAACCAGTTGAAAAGTCCTTTACAGAGATTTACAGATTTACTGTCGGTCCACAGAAATGCATGAGGCAAAAGGATATGGTGTTGTAATTAGCGATTTAAGAGCATCAGTTGTAAAGGTGAAAACCATTAAAGTGTGGTTGGGCTCTTTAATATAAAATGGCATGTTCTATGTTATAAACAGCTCATGTGTTTTCTATTCAAATTTGAATACAGACAAACTAGAAACTTCGGTTGTTTAATAAATGTAGTGGAGTGAAAAATCTAGTCCTTAGCTCTGAGATGCAGAAAATCAGACGCCTAAGTCACAGAAATGAAAGGGCCTACCTGTCTGAGGCACAGGAATTGTAAAAAATGTAATAGAAGTATTTTGTACGTCCTCTTTCTCTCCAGCTTTGTTATCTTCACCCTGAACCCATCATGCCCCCCCCCCCCCCCCCCACACACACACAAACACATTACTCCCGTCCCCTCAACTCTTTAAAAATACAGTCCGTCTTGTGCGCTTGCCTTCATCGCATGTGACACGTTACCGTTTCTCGCGCTCGCCAGTAAGCTGCACTGTGTCCTCCCGGCTTGTCTGAACAGTCTGTACCTCATGCCTGTCCGTCTGTCCGTCTGACTGTCTTTTTGTGTACGTCTCATCGTCTTCATCTTCAGTTTGCTTTAACCAGCCTGTCTCTATCCCCCCCCCCCCTCCCTGAATGTCTGCTTTTACTGTCTGTCACTTGTTATCTGGTCTTTTCTTTTTCTCATCCATTCCAGGATGAAAACCAGTACCAGCCAATCATTTTAGGTAACCGGCGTCAAACTCCAGTTGAGGACGATGGCTGTCCACCCATGACTCTTCTTCTGCACAACGTTCCCTTCTTGTGAAAACAAGAACATTTTCCTTGCAACTGTTTCCAAGTGCTAGCTAATTGGTGGAGTAGTGTGTGGTTTTGTAAACAACGTTTTTAAAAGAGTAACATCGAGACATGTCCGACACTTTCATTGAAATGAAACACAGTTGGACACAGGAGGAAGTAAAGCATCATTCTGCAAAAACTCCAAACACATGCATGTAACAGACAGAGAGCGAGAGCAAGCAGGGTGAAAGAGAGAGAGAGCAGGCTAGCCCGCGAGACTTGATTTGTTGTCCTGTCCTCCTCCTACGCTGCCAGCTCACTGTGTACTTCAGTCCAGGGGACGGGGTCATGAGCTCAACTCAACACTCAGAGGCTGACCTCTTTCCCCCCCCCCCACTTCTATGTCTGGCGGTTCTGTGCGTGTGTACAGACCACACAGCGAGCTCTCAGCGCCCCCGTCCCCGCTCCCGTACTCAGATCTCATTTTCGTGGGCCGTAAAACATTGAGTTGTTAAATTTCTTTATGCGTCCTGCTCCCCTCGCCGCCCCAGAGGGCTCCCGGTGCGTTTTAAATTGAATGATTGCCTGCAGCTCCCGGATTGTTTAACCTCTGCGGTGGCACTGGCTCTTCTGTAGGACTGTATTTTTTTTTTTTTTTTAGAAGTTTTGCTCATGTCCCCCCCCCCCTCCCCCCTCCGCTCTCCACCTGAGGTAACACAAGGGGGGGAGAAAAGAAAAAAAGTCAGTTTCTGGGGAGGTCCTCGATTGCAGGTGCCAAAAAAAAAAAAACGCCTTGAGCTGTGCATGCATGAGAGACTGTGCAAGTGTGTGCATGTGCATGGGACAACGACTACCGTTTTCCTTATTTATGACCCTCACCTCTGTCCACGCTGCCGATTTGTCGGCGGCACTGGGGGAGGGGGGGCGGGGGGGCATGAGGGAGGTAAAAGAGGGGGGAAAAAAAAGCAATCGGGCGATTCCGAGGTGAGCGCTGTTCCGGGCCCGTTAGCTTTTATAGCCCACTAAAGAAGAAGAGAGAGAGAATGAACATCCTTCCTGTCTTGATTGACTTCTCCTCCTCCGCTCCTTCGACAAGCTCCTTTTCGACACTCTCTTAAGTAGCAATAATGGACATTTTCATATCTACCCTGGAAGAATTTCCCCCAGGCTGTAGGAAACCAGCAAAAATAAGTACGACAAATTACCCCCCATAATCATACCTGCTCTGTGAGGTTATTATTGTAGATTTAAACTGCTATATTTTGATGTCACACATGGCGAGACGGCCTCTTGGGCCTTATCGGTGAAGCCAGACATGTAATAAAGAGCAAGTAAGTGGTAATTACACACTGATAACTTTGGCAAGGACACAAAGAGGTTTTGATGTGAAGTTGTAAATGTGACATGGAGGTCATGTCCTGCAGCACCAGTCTCCGGCTTGTAAACACTCGCTGCAAACCCTGCATTGTTTGGTCACACTTTTGTTTGCCTCCTCATTAAGTCGTATTAGTCTTATTACAGTTTCTTATGATGTGATGCAGATCGTTACAGCGGGAAATGTGACTTTGATCCTGTTGTTGTGTATTTGCACGTCTGTTTTTTTTTGTTTTTTTCCCCCCCAAGTCCCCCGCTGTTTCTGTTATTTCGTATGTTTTATGCAATGTATGCATATCTCTTATCTACTGTTTATTTGTATTTGTCGGCACTTTTTTTTTTGACAGCATCTTGCTGGTTTGCAGCTCATACTAGTTTACGCTGCCTTCCCTTCCTACTGTATGCAATAAATGAGAGTGCAGAGGGAAAGAGCCCCGGCCCACGCTTGTGATTCAATGCGCACACCCCCATGGACCAAGGCTTAGGGGAGGGCATGTGCTGATGAAAAAGTAATGTAGTGTGTCTGCAAGGTACCGCTGGCTTTTCCTCTCGCTTCTTCGACTCCAAAACCTCGTTTCCCCATACCAACCTGGGACCTCTTTAGCTAAAAACAGCCCCCCAGAATGCTTCCCTGTCGCTTTGTTTTTGTCTGGTCGTCTTTTTTACTATATTTCTCACGAAGAGGCCTGTTTAAGATGTCTTTATTACTACAGTGTTTTAAAAAAAAAACACTAGGCTGAGTCTGTGTAATGTTTTTAAATTAAATACAAGGAGTGATCCAATGCTGTGGGTCAAATAGAGAAAATCAACAAATTAAGACGCTGTTTTACTAATACCTTCGTCTTATTTCGACGGCTTGTTCTAAGGACTTTGATTACACTTTTTTTTTTTTTTTTTTGAAGATCTTTGTTGACTTCAATTTGTTCAAGTTGAGCTGGCTACACGTTAAAGGTTTTATCTGATATTGAAACATTCTTAAATAAATACTGATATCTCTCTACCATCAACAAAAGCAAACAAGACCATCAGAGGAAAGATGGAGATGGATCTTTCTTTACAGTTTTTATATATTTAAACAGGTCAGATGTGAACACAGGCTGCCCGCTTGAAGGACTACAGCCTTCACACATGGAGCACTAGCCACTAGGCTAGTTACACTACGCTGTCATTTCACCTTCATGCTTGCTTTGTTTACATTTTTCAACTTTATTGAATACTGCTTCAATATGTGAACATTTGTTTGCAGTTATCCATAAAAAAAATCAAGCTGTGGAGTTTGTAATATTTTCAATAAACTGTCATCAACCTAGCAGTGGTTTCAATTTATTAATTTTTTTTCGCTACCTAAAGGTTTTTTCCAGATCATGAAGTAATAGAATAAAACATAAAAAAGGTAAAACAAATTTGATTTTCTTTCTTGGCGTCTTATTCTCCGTCTGGCTCCTTAATTTATCTGGATCCACTTAATAACTCTGATTTGTGTGCCATAAGAGGGTCAATTCATAGAAAGCACTCCTTGATAATAGAAAACGTGAAATGAAAGGAGACAACCTCATCAGCAGAGTTTGTCTTTGACTTACACTTATACACACACACACACAGACACACACACACACACACACACACACACACACACACACACACACACACACACACACACACACTTCCTCTAAGAGCCCCAGTGAGGGGAAACTGTAGCCTCACCTGAGACTGTCACAAGTGAGTCACTTAAAGTAACAGCAGCCTCGTGATTGATGTCCTCTGTGTTCGTGTGTGTGTGTGTTTGTGTGTTTGAGTTGGGGTGGGGGTGGGGGGGGGTTTGTAGAGGGCAGACGGGGGATTGATATCGCACCAGAGAGCGGTGGACCAGGTGAAAGAGGAGAGGAGGAGCAAGGTGGTAGCTAGGGACTTGTCCCGCAGCGAGCAAAATCTATCTTCCTCACTTCTTCTTCGGCCAACGCTCCTCTGTCCTTGGACGGGGAGTGCTGACTCGGCAGGGTTTGTCTTTGTCCCCTTCCAAAAAGTACCAAGACTGCAACCTTATTACAAAAGTTTACTCAAGGACTCGGCGCTCACAAGAAAACTCTTTTCATTTAGACTCAAACAAAGCTGGGAAAATGCTTCAAGAAATCGCAAGAAAATCAAATCACTTGTTTTGATTGGACATTGAAAGACTAAAATAATGATCCATTTGAATTGATATTGGTCAAATAAAACTCATCAGTGGTTCTTCTGGATGTTTCTGCTTCCTCTATTTAAAATCCCCATCAGTTAATCTGCATTGTTCTATAAACACGATCCTTTACCAACAAACCATTTCAATCCACTTCCCCAACTCGCTTGCCAATTTCCTTAAGCACACAACATTGTGGAGCAGTCTTGAATTCATATGCTCCGCTATGTATATTCAGCATCGCGCTTCCTCCACAGGGGAGCCAAAACCCATTTACTGGCCGGGGCTCGTTTGGCAGTCATGGCTCCGGCACATACAGAACAGCACATTAGCATAAAACCGGAGCACATGCGTGTGGCAAAGGGGGCCAGAAAGAGACGTAATTGCTATTGACAGAATTAACAAACACATTAAATCCCCACATTAATTAGAAAGTCAAATGTAAAAACTGTCAGGAGTGGCAGACAGCTGTCATCCATCATCCCTCTCATTGGAGTTTCATGGTGATTCCTTTTCCCGGGAATGTGGACTTGAAGCGCAACGTGTTTTCATTGTTGTTTCCATGTGCTGTACCTGTGGTCAGGTCGACCAAATGAGCTCAACTTGGCAGTTTAACCTTAAGACAGCTGATCGGTCGATTATTTCTGCTTTTTAAATAAATGATGAGTTGAATAATTAGGGATACATCAGTCCTCATTACCAAAACAAACAACTGTCGATTTGAATTAAAGTGGACAAATTGGATGACGTCACTCATCACCAAACAATGGGACCACAGCTCTTTTATGATGTCTTTTAATTAACAATTCAAAATGATTTTTTTCGGATTTATTTATTCCGTAAATGTCGTTTTTGATACCAAAATTGACGTAATCTCTCTCTTCTCTTTTCCATGTTCCTGTTTACTCCACTGGTGGCCTGGATATTCCATCTCAGGTATTTGTCTCTGTTTTATTCTTGCATTGTCACCCACACACACACACACACACACAAAAAAAATCCTACATGAAATCTCCTTTAAAAAACTGGAGAAAGTTTTCTGCAATCAAACTCAAAAATGAAATGAATAGAAACATCTCTGCAAAAGCATTTCAAGGTTGTTCGCTTGTTATTTAAATTCATCATGTTATCGGGATGGCTGTTATGTTGGATCTGCTTCAGGGAATTGTAGTCCTTAACCCTTTTACCCACATTTATGCCCAAACACATGAACATTTCCTTCAATTCAAAATGTAGTCCTTCAGAATGTAGTCCTTGTCTGCTCCTTCTCATGACCCCCTCTTTGCGGTGACCCCGTCCCACACACTCTCTTATAACGTTAATCAACGAGGCTCCTTCCAAACACAGCGCCACTAGGTGAGTAAAAACTGAGCGTTTTCTGGATCCAGTGGGTGTTCATATTTATTGTGTTTGTTTACATAATGCCTGTAGGTTAGTGGTTGTTGCTTAGCTGCTCATGTCCTGGAAGGGTCCCCAGCATCACACCGAAAACTGATTTAACACAGACTGTCTGCTTCTGTTGCTCTTTCTTTCCCAAATCTCTCCCTCCTCCTTTACGACTCGAAGGAATGGCAGTCAGCACATTGATGCCTTTGTACACACACACACACACACACACACACACAGCGTCATGGTGCCCCCGCGCGTGCTAGCAAACTCCGTCTGTCAAGGAGGTTAGGATCACATGTTGTCGCGTCTGAACTCTTGGCGCGAGGCTTTGTTGAGGAACATGTGCACGGCGCCAAGCTTGACCCCCCGACAACACGCCTGTTAGTTCCCCTGAAAGCTGAGCTGCCAATCATGAAACACGATGTTTGATGATATAAATACACACGGCAGATTCTGTTTGTGTCTCTGACTTGATTACAAATATGGAGGAGTAAATCTGTCTCTTTAATTTCTCGTTGGCTTGTTTGACTTGTCTCATTTGTTTCTTTTTTTTTTTTTTTAACGATAAGAAACCAAGTCGTGAGAGCAGTTAAAATCTCAAGAAAAAAAAAGGTGCTTCTGGATTACAATGGTGGAGACATGATGAGTATATGAGCTACTAATCAATCTCAAGTGACCAAATGGACAGGATGTAGAAACGCTGTTATGACATTGTGCATACATCCCTCTGTTCTTCCCTTTTCATATGAAACGGCAGCATGATTGATTCGGCCCCGTGTAAAATTCCTATTGGTCGCTGCCAATGATAAAGTGACCGTATTTCTCATTTGAGGACTCCCCAGACATTCGCCCTTTGAGAGAAAAGGTGAAGAAGAAAAAAAAATCTCCCTCTCTGACTTCCCCTCCCTTTTTTTTTAATCCTCACTCTCTCTTTACATGTCCAATCGTTTATCTATCCGGCCCGCCAAATTCATTTCAATTAGAACCCGTGCCAGCTTGCCTCGCTCTCCTTTATCGATTGCTGCCCCCGGCATCGTGGGGCACGGACGCTTCCAAGACCAACGATGCTATTATCAGCGCACACATGAGCATAAAAAACATGTGTAAACGTGTGTGTGTGTGTGTGTGTGTGTGTGTGTGTGTGTGTGTGTTGTTTACAGACTTCACCCTGGACTCGGCCACAGCGGGCACCTTCTCCACTGCGATCAACAATAAATATGAGCAGTGGCAAACAATTACCCCCTTAACGAGGGATTAATTGTGTCAAGATGGAGTGAGGTCGACACAGAGGTCGCTTAGCGCCGTACATTCCTAATGTGTTTATTTTCATTCGTTAGGAGCATTAGTCTTTTCTTTAGTAGCACCACTGTCCATTGATTGGCGCTTGTGCGAGGGTGTGCGTGCCTCCGTGTATGCATTCATGCGCCTGCAAGTGTGCACACTACTCAAAGTAATATTATGAGTGCCTGAGCATAGAGCCGGTTATTGACTCCTGCAGGATCAATATTATAAATGCCTTTAACGGAGGCAGTTAAACTCATTTGTCATTTATTGGTACTGGTAGCGGGAGGAGGGTGGGGGGGGGGGACGGGGGGTGACAGTGCTCCGAGAAGCGACAAATGTATCAATCTATCGCAGTGCTAACTTCCCTTGCCGGCCCTTCTAAGTGTGTCATCATCCAGGAGTCATAACTTGAGGCAAAGCTCTGTCATGTTCCTCGACGACAAGTGATTAGGTGGGGGACGCTGCGGCGGCGAGGCGGGGGGAATGAAAGGACCGGTCATTTGTTTCTTGGCGGTAAAAGTGAGGCGGTGAGCGCACGCAGAGCTGCCGCAGCAGCCTGTCCCCTGTGGCTGATGGAGACACGCCGTCTGCATGTTTACATTTCTTTTGTGTACATGTTTGAGAAGGAGAGAGAGAGAGAGAGACAGAAAGAGAGAGAGAGAGAAGAAAGGCGGCGGTTTCTGCAAGCAGAGGAGAGTAAAGCAGGTCTTAAATTGAATCACTTTCTGGTCGCTGCAGTTGACATTGTTTAGGCTTTTGTCACTGACAGCATGTTGTAAAGCTACAGTGAGGCAGTGAGGATGGATGCCGGCCCTCCAGGCTTGTAATGTATTGCACGCTGGGTAAATCGCTGCCGTTGTTTGTTGTGACAGAACAGAGGCCATGCGAGACAGAGCTTAAGGTTTGATTTCATTATACTTTCAACACATTTAAATATTGATCGACTTAAATAGAGTCGGGGAGGCAGTAAAAGGCTTTCTTCCAGTTCTAATAGTCATCATAAAAGCTTTTCTTACAGCAAGGAACTTACGTTTTAGTCTGCCATCTGCATCACTTCAGCGCTCTGCATATTTTTTTGACATTTTCCTTCGCTGCTTTTGTCTTAAACTTTCCCTTTTGCTGAGAATAATGGGTCAAAAATCATCTTTTTCGACACGAGGAAGGCGAAACAAAGCTACCTGATTAACTGAGCCAGTACTTGTTGTAGTTATCCGCACACACATGAAAAAAGGCTACACGTCACAAAACCCTATTTTGCTTTCGAATGGGGGAAAAAGGGAAAATATCCAAACGGCCTGTATTGAGCTTCTTAGGAAAGTCTGCTCCAAACACAAACATAAATCAACGTCTTCAAATTAAAGTGAAAAACTGTGAACACGTTTTGAGTGCCTTCCAGTGGCGGGCCATAGCTTTTTAACATATGATGAGCTTTTGGATGGTTGAGCTGGTAATGCAGTGTCAGCCCAAATCATGAATGTAGTGCTTTCCTTGAAAATGTACCAAGCATCCTCAAGAGCTCTGAAAGAACAATATTGTGATGTTGAACAATTTGGTTGGAAGTAAGGTAAAGGAAACACAGTTTGAATCACCTGAGGCCAAATGTACGGCCCTTTAAATAGACACGAGCAAATATCTTCCATCACACTCTCTAGTGCTGGTTCTCACTTTGCCTTCCATTCACACTCGTAATGATCCGATAATAATAATAATAATGCGTCTATAAGGAGCTTGACCTCTTCAGTTTGCAACAAGCCCCAGGCACCTACACCTCCCTCCCTCCCTCCCATGTACACGTGTATGTGTGTGTGCTACATTCATTTCATGAGACAAATTCTGCCACTTTTGTCAGAACCTAAAGGTTTTGAAGACTTTGCCAGGAAGATTTGCTAATCAAACTTTTCTTTTATCTTTGATGCGTATTGTTGTATATGCATGTGTGCATACATGTGTGTTCCTATGAGCACAAAATGTTATCTCCAGGGATCTTCACGTCTCCTCACCGCCCCCTCCCCCTCCCCATCCTCCTCCTCCTCCTCTTGGCACTCTCTTCATTTCCCCCTAAAGCTGTTGCTAGCTATTTATAGTGAGAAGAAGGGAGAGACCATCAAAGCCGTTTCCATATATCAAAGCCGATCCGATCGTCTCCACTCCTCTCCCTCCGCCATGTCCTCCTTCACAGCTCTGCCGTTCTAAAACGGGAAGCCAGGGAAAAGCCCCTGAAGAAATCCTTCTCCCCCCCCCCCTCCCCCCCATGCCCACCAGAGACCCACCGGTGGGAAAGAGGCTCTGGAGGAGGGGGGGAGTGTGGGAATGTGTGTGAGGGAGAGTGCGAAAACTGAGCAAGTGGTTGGTTTCTGTGTTCACGCATGCATGTGCACAATTGCAAGTCTTTCTGTTTTTGTTTACGCGCGCGCGTGTGCTGGCCCGTGGGTATCAGCGGCCCGAGGGTTTGATGTGTTGATGCGACACGACGCTCATTGTCGCCGCAGCAGCTAATGAAATTACAATGAGGTCTGGGAGGCCCTCAGTGGGCAGGCCTGCGAGGCTCCACCGCCTGAATCCATATTAAACGAACTGTTTCCCCTTCAGCACGCACCGCCTCTTCTGTTTGTCCTCGTACAAACACATCACGGGAGGAAAACAAGACCAGCGCTCTGCGGAGACCAGGCGTCTAATGTTGAGAATCTAATGTGGCTTTAATAGGAGTGCAGCCAGAGTTCATTCACAAATGTTACTGATGTGACTGCTCATTGTGCTGAGTGCTTCTGTTGCTTTTTTTTTTTTTTTTGTAGCCCGATGCTATCGACATCCTGACTTCCAAGTGATGCAATCCAGAGTGGATTCCTCTTTAAATGTTTCAGTTTAGTGCCCATTGAGTGACGCTTTTAAAACAGAGTGCACAACCTATACATCATTTATGCTTTTATTTTGGGAAAGGCTCAGATAGATTTTTATTTTGGACACACCCCTCCCAAAAAAGACGGAAAAACAATGAAGATTACCTCGGGCAAAGGAGGAAAAGTGAAAACTAGGATCTGATCAAACCAACCTGAGACGACGATCCTGTTCATTAAAAACACAGTATGCTTTATGTATGTGTATTACTTCACAAGCGATCAGTATTCACATCACCCTCTGCGTCCTAATCCTACACACAGATTAACGATCTTAATTTTCTGCATTCCTTACAATAGATTTCACAGGCAGCTAATAGTGTTGCTCCAAAACTTTTTAATCAACTTCTCCCGCAAGTGCAGAATACTTAACAGATGAGCCGATAGCAACAAGAGGTCATATTCTCTTTTTTTTTATAATTATCTGTCATTGGAGTTTGGCGGCTTTGTGGATAGCAATGCTTCTTGTTTTCTGTATCAAGAAAAAACTTTTTTAACCTAACAGCAACATCTTTTTTTATGCAGGGATTCTTTCCATAAAGTTGTCAGACTTGCATGTGGGGGGCAAACAAGTGCTCTCAGTACTTTGATCAGGTATTTTATAGGTTGTGTCAAACTCTAAACAAAGGTTCTATGTATGCTTTAGATGAATTAGGCTCTGTATTTTGACCAAATAAAACCAGACCTTATCCAGTTGAAGATTGATACACTTAGAACTTCTCAGATTATTATTGCTCCATTGTAAGTCACAATGAAGTCAATAAAGTAACTAACTCCTCGAGTATATATTCCTGCTGCCTCTTCTCCAGGCCGTCCTCCCAGCTCTTAATGGTATGAACCGTTGGACCTAGGGTTAAGGGAATAGAAATGAACAGGATGACTGTAAGACCTTACAAAGTTGGAAAACTCAGCTGTATCATAGATAGTCGGCACCAAACCAATACAAAGTCTCTGCACTGATTATAAAAAAATAAATAATCAGGCTACTAATACCATCTGGAGTTGTCATCAGATGTGTGATTGAAGACTGTCTTGAATGCTGGTCATCTGAATAAATCCCAGACCTTCTGAAAGAACCTCAACAGTCCAGTCTACATATTAGTGCTTACCAATAGATAGAATAGGCTTATTAAATTGGCGCACACACACACACACACACAAATGAATAGCATTTGTTTACCCTTTCTATCTCCATTATTTAAAGCTGCTTTAACAACTATATTTCCAACTATACTTCAAAAGACATTGCACCACATTGACATGCAAATAAAGCTAGAGGACACTGTTCCAACAAACCCCACCCCCCTGGAACCACCACCGGCCAATCATGTGCAATTACAAACATAATAGTCAAATGAAGCAGAAAATAAAAATGTATCACCGTAGTTTGATTTTAAACAGTTCACTGTCATTATTATGTCTCATACTAAAAGTAATATGAACTCCTGGGATAGTGTGCATACTGTGTTAAATAGAAGGATTCTAATGGAGCAGGTTTATTTTTAAATTTGGCCAAATACCTGATACAATACATTATTTTTAAGTCCATTGTTGTGTGAACAAAACTGTCTGGAATATAATGTACAGTGAGTGATACAGGTGTGTGACTATGGCTGTGTGTGTTTGGCTCATGTACTATGCAGCAGCCTACAGTAATTACATTGTCTGTTTATCTCATACTGTAGCTGTACCTGTCTTTGTTGTACCTCCGCTTCCTGCGAATGCCAAGAATGCCATGATGGCTTTCACAGTCTTCTGACAGAAAGAGATATATTCCAACACAATGAGCTCAATTTCTTTTGGATCAGAAATGGGCTCCAGGCTTTAGTTTGGAAACGCTATGCTTGCATTGTGTTCTATAAAATGAATAAATCCAATCTCATACAGTATGCCCAAAATATGAAATGAGACCAAACTTAGCTTTTTTTTGGGGAGGCACATGACAGAATTAAACTAGCTTCGGTTTCTTTTTTTTATTGTCAGATTTATATTTGGGCTTTAATGCCCAACATAACCCTTCAGCCATCAGGCACTCCTTAAGGTTCCTTTTTTCCTTTTTTCGATCATATCTACATTGTCATTCTGCTTTTTAAGATTGATTCCAGAGATTGTCACATATTGAAGGCCTTTGGAAATCCTTGCACATGCAAAATGAAACATACATGGAGATATTGCTTTTTAATAGGATTGTCTAAAACAGCAAAACGATGGTAACAAGTGTAAACAGCAAAGGACAGTTTCCTTTCTTTCGTTGTGTTTAGCTTGAAGTAAGACTCTGAGCCTGTAGGTGGACATGCATGTTGTATTTCTCTTACCTTGTTTTCCCTCTGCCATTGTGAGTATAGGGCTGTGTATTTCTGTGTGTGTGAGTGTGTTTTGGACTTGTTTGTGTGCCACCAAATTTTTTATGTTTCTGTGTTCCAAAAATCTTCGCAGTAACTGAAAATGTGTAAAAATATAACTATTATTTTTAGAAGTAGGGTCAGTTAGTGTTGTTATTCAGGTTAGGATTAATTAACAGGTTTTAATGCAAGTCAATACCTCCATTTCCTCTCCAGCATTAGAATCCAGGTGAGAGAGAGAGAGAGTGTGTGTGTGTGTGTGTGTGTGTGTGTGTGTGTGTGTGTGTGTGTGTGTGTCACCGTCTGCAGAAAAAGAAGTGACATCATGGACCCTGGATGCAATTAGGAACCTGTCAAGCTGGTGTCAAAGGTGCCCACACAAACCCACCCATGCAACAAACACATATGCACAAACAAACACATCCACATAAATGCACCTCACTCCTGCAGACAGACTGATGACAGTGTTCTCTTGCTCCACGTGTGTGGAGTGTGTGTACGTGTGTCTGCACGTCCAGCCTCACACATGTTGAAATATGGCTCCCATATTTCACTGCACCCATAGCATTTGTAAATGCCAACTGCTTTCCTGCCTCCCCTCCACCCTATCCCTCTCCTGCGATTGGACCATCCCATGGAGGCTCTGGCTTTTAACAAATTGAAGGAATAATCCAGAAGGAATGGGGGGTGGGGGGGGGGGGCAAGGAAGGGGGTGGTGCTGTGAAATGACTGCACCACAAAAGCCCCCAGCCTCCAAATATCAGTAAACAAAGACAGATGCTCCAGTAAACTACACAAAACAAAGGTCATTCTTTTTCTCTGTAAAGACCTTCCTTGACTTTTTTTTTTTTTAAGCCCACTATAGAGCCCCTCACTGCTTAAACCGAGACAGCAGCTATTTGTAGGTTTTGAAGGTTTTATGGCAGGTGCAAGGAGGGGTTTGTGTGTGTTGGTGGCAGCCATAAAAGCACTTTTATCACAATGGATGATGGGAGACAAAGATCAGAGCAGCTGGAGGAGTATCCACAAGTTCATCTTCCTCTCTCTGTTTCTCTCCTTCCGCACCCTGACGACACTCTCTCAATCCTCAGAAACCGTCACAGTAAATGGCTATCCTGGAGTAAATTTATAACTGCCACTTCAGCTGACAATCAAATGCTATCACTAGATTCTCACTGTCTATCACTTTGGACCCTGCGAGGGAGGCAGAGGGAGGAGGGGAGGAGGTTGAAGGCGTGATCAGAGGGCAGAAGGAGGTATGAGGGGAGGTAGCCGCTCTTGGCTGTCCCCGATCGATGGGAGGTTGTAAAGAGCACGTTTTCTCCGCCTCCTCCTCCCCTCCACCTGCCCCACCTCATTATTCCACGCGCTCTCTTCTTTGGCTTTCTTCCCTCTTGTCTTTTTCCTGACTGTGGTTTTTCACAATCATTCCCTTCCCCTCCTTGTCTGAGTCTACCCTCCCTCTCTTTTCTCTATAGATTCCCCTGCTTCCCTCCCTCCCTCCCCCCCAATCGCACAGCCTCTCTCTCCCTGTGTGGGTCGGGCCCATGTCAAGGCCTCTGTCTCTCGCCCTCGTTTGACATGCCGCTCATAATGGTCAGATGGGGGAATACCACTCTCTGCATGTCTCTCTCCATCTTCTTGCCCCTCTATTCTTCTGCTCAGCCTCTCCCTTGTCATAATGTCATGCTGTTGCAAAATGGAGAAAATCAATTGAACATGAGCTCTCTGAAGGCTGTCTGTATAAATACAGCAAGCCGATTATTTAAGCAAAGACAGTTGTATACATTTAGATGTGTGTGTGTGGCTTTTTTTCTGTTCATACATGTGAAGTGAGCGAGGAGAGGAGGACAAATAAGGGGGGTTTCTGACAGACTCAAGCTGGGGACGTTTGTCGCCACTCGTCACTTTTCCCGTCAGCCAGCGGACATGACAGCCAAGGCGGGTGAGAGGCGAGTGGCGGGCTCTCAGGACCCGAGCAAGAATGAGCACAGAGTGACAGATGGCTCCTTCATGCTCAGGCCATCGTGATGGGAGTGGGAGAAGAGTGAGCAGAGTGGTGGACAAAGAAGAATGGTGGGAAGGGGAAAGGAAGAGATGTCTAGTGACAGTATCAAAACCCAGCAGACATTGTAGACAATCTTCACCAGTCTGAGTGTCAGCTTTAGTAAACAGGGCTAGCCACATGCTTGGAGTATTGTCTGCAACAGCTAAAACACAGGTTTAAAAGAGTCAGATGACCTGTAGAGAAAGCTTACAGACAGAGCTTATAAGGTCTAGTGCAGGTTCATCCTTCCATTCTACACATAGACTGTGATAAAACACAGACGCCCTTCAGTTTTCTGAAGAGGCATTTTGAAGTCCAGCCCACAAGCTGTTTCTTCCTAATTTATGATGCATAACTCTTAGCATCAATCTGATCACAACAGATAAGTAACTCAAAGAATTACTCCTGTACAGTTTTATACGAATAAAAGGAAGACCTATAGAAACCAAAATTGTTAGTGGAACCAGACTGTAAACATGTAAAGTTCTGCTTTAAAATGAGCTTTGTTAACATGAGGGTTAATGGAGATGGAGAGCCAACCTCCTTGATACTCAAGGTTTTTCTGTTTTAGGCACTTCTGCTTTGGCCTCCTTTTTCAACACCAGAGGTTGTTGCTTGCGATATGTTGTGTTGCAACATGGACTCAAGAAAGTCTCGGATCAACTTACCGCTGGCTACACCAGAATCCCAACAAAAATTGTCGTCACTGTATCGCTATCAGATCGTAGCCCGTTTGTAATTTGCAATTACGGTATGTAATTAAACCAAAGTCCTTTAAGTCTCCAACATTTTAGCCATATAAGGTTTAAACAGAATGATGGACTGTCAAAATAACATGCAATGAATGCCTAAAAATCCATCAAAACCTTGTAAAATCATCTTGAGGCTGACAACAGAAACAACTGTCTTTATATACAGGTTGCTGTGACACACTTTTAGTGGCAAAATAAATGACCAATGCTGCTGTTTTTTGGTAGGGACAGTCAAATGGATGTTCGCCAGAACCTCCATTGAAACATCACTTGCTACATACACCACTTCTCTGCTGTCCTTGGTATGCAAGCTCAGTTTATGCAGGCATCATTCCACTAAATATGGCAAACATCATTGCTTTCCTCTTTTGCTCTCATGTATTTTAAGTTTAAAAAGTAGCTTTCCAACACTTTGTTTAAAGTTGCAATACACTCATACCAGAAAAGGCCATCAAAATGTCTTTGTTCCTAATTGAGAGTTGAAATTAATTGAGATAAAGACTACAAAATGGACTCTGACAGTTGCCTTTGAGGATCACTCACTCCCTCTATCACTCCCAATTATGAGTAGAGGAGGACAAACGGAAAGGACGTGTTCTTAAACTGGGCGTCAAGCCACATGTTTGAGCCGCTGGCAGGCGGGAGAGCTGTTGGTGATGTTGCAAACTAACACCGTCAGTGCATTCATAACCTTTTTCTCATGATCCCGCTGCTAGCATGCTAGCAGTTAGCCCATGAAGAGTGTGGGGATATTTGCAAAGAGCATTTTAAGATCATTCTTAAGAGGATTTGTTGAATGGTGTCCATGCATTGGAGTGCACAATGAGTCATCCAAGAAGTTTAGTCTCTTTACAGGTGGGGAAACAGATGGGGTGCAATTTTTTAAACATGTGATATAATGATAAATAGCAGATTAATATATCGGCAGAGAATTGAGGGTTAATGATTCCCTTATTGTCATACAGAAAACTAAACTGCACAGTTAAAAGGTTAGGATCAAACCAGGTAACCAGTGATCTAAAGTAGAATTTTAATCATGGCTGGCACAAGAGAGAAGCTTTAATCATAAAAAATACACATAGAGAAATTAACACCACTGAGCAAAAAGGAAACAACTTAAGATAAAAGACACACCATGAAAGCCTCTCTTCTGTTTTAATTCAGGTCACTGAAGGCAAAGCGGAAACAAAACGGACACACACAACCTTGTAAGACAAATAGGTTTTGTCATCCCCACAGAAGGCTCTCTTTTCGTCAAAGAACCCAGAGGCTGCGGCTACGATGAATTGTGACATAGCCTAATTCCTTTGGAATTGCAGTACAGTCGATAAAGGAGCAAACGGTCTGGCAATGACCTCCAGGATAGTGTTATTGACCTATTTTGCATACACACTGGGTGCTAGAATGGACAGGCGCTTTATTTGTGCCGTTATTTATTGGCCTGCAACATGACTGTAATGCCTGTCCAGGGACTCCGCTGGAGTGCAGTTATAGATTATCATGATTGCTAGTTATTAGTGTGTGTGAGTGTGCTCTTGTGTATGTGTGCGCACACACACACACACACACACACACACACACACACGCACACAGATTATTCAGAGCCCTTTCTGTTTGAATAAAGAAGACAGAGGCAGTCTTGTGCAGATTGTTATTGAAATAGTTTAATGCCGGTCCAACTTAACTTCAAGGACAAAACTGGCCTGGCTTATTTGAAAGCTAATATGTAGATATAATGTGTATGCACTGTGTCAGGACTGTCTCAAGACGTAATTACACAGTAAAAAGTGGCAAACATTTACCTTGACATTCAGTTCTTAGTACGAATCAATATTTTGCAAGGGCTGGATAGGACTCAAATCTACACACACACACACGCATACTGCTATTTCTTTTCTCTGTGTCCCTTAAAAAGACACAAGACGAGGGATGGAGAACCATTTCTTCAGCTACATGTCACACTGCCAGACACTTAAGCCATGCACTTGTTGTCTGTGGCTCTGGGATGAACCCTTTTCTCTCGCATCGCAAAAAAGAGCACCAAAAAAAAAAAAAAAAAAAAAAGACAAGGGCCATCCCTTTCCATCTTATCCCCTTTTCATCTCCTTCTTTCAGCTCTGAATCAGCATCAGTGTCACGCTTAAGAACACTTTTTGGCAGCAGCTCAAGGTCCCTTTCGCCTCTTTCATCCACGGAAGCCGCCTCCATAGTGTGCAATGCAATTTACGTTGACAGTGGTATTGACTATATTTAACAGACTGATGAATAGCAAAAATAAATAAAACTTCCACAAGAGCCCCGCAGCCCTCCACTACAATACATTACAATTAGGCCTTCAGAGAATGAAAAGGCTAAAGTCATCAGCGAGCAATTAGCCAGGACCTTCAGAGGGAAAATGGCGAAAAAAAACATGACAGAAGCTATTGCCTTGATGCAAACATTTATGCGGTTGAATTTTCTTCAAGTTTGAAATATTCATCATATCAAGTAAATCAAAGTGCTTCAAGCCTCTTTGTAACATTAAGGAACGTTAAAATGGTAATTTACTTCCTTCTCTCCTCTGTTCCTACCCCTTCTTCCATCTACGTTTTTGCAGGTACATGGTATCTCCGTGGGATTAATTGCTCATTTAGCAACTCTTTTCCATATTTCACGGATGAGAGAATATCCAAATTAGCTTTGCCATCAGAGTTCACTTCTTCCACCGGGGTTTGAATGACCACACTAGAGGACAGCACAGGAAAACCAATCAGGCACTGAGAACTCATCAGCTGGGCGGGACAACAACTAAAGACAATGTGCACTTCTTGGCTTGCTGTTTGCGAGTCCCATTGGAATGAGCTGTGTTGTGGGAGGAAGAGGCAAACACATTTAAGATTGGGGCTCTCAGACCCTTGTTATTATGGAGACCATTTATTCCTTGTAAATTAGAGATTGGCTGGAAGCGTCACAGGGTACCAAATGGACCCAGTCGATGCTGGTCTGGTGGACTGAGGGAAGGGGCAGCAGGGTGGTGGGGTTGCGACTGAGCGGCAGTTATTATTCAGACATGGACAGCACAGTGGCGGGTGTGCTGGAATCAACCTAATGGGGTGGGAAGGTGCAGTCGATGGCTTTCTCCGACGCTCGGCTGCACTGATATCTCTCCTGCTTTTCTCTTCTTTCAACCCCCAACCCCCCCTTCAACCGACCATCCATCCACTCTGACGTTTTCTGATGACTCGTGTCATTAAAGCTAACGTCCGCTGAGGAGGTAATTAGCCAAAGTATGACATTAATCAGCGACTAGAGCCCCGTGCGCCTGCCGGGGTGTCTAGGACGTGCTTTTTGCAGCCACGCTGGCCTCCTGCGGCCCCCTGTTCCACACATGGTGGGCATTAACCTTCGGAGGCTTGGCCATTTGTCTATGACGGGCTTGTGCTCTCTTGTTCACAAGTTGTCTGTGATTCTGCTACTGCATGGACCCCTGAAACACCGATGTTGACATCGAAAGCAGAAATAAATATGAGCATTTTTCCCTATTGTGTCATTTCAGCAGCTATTATAGACAAACCTTGTGCCACCGTACATAATTAAGTGTTTAAGGTGTAAAGATGTGTCGTTGTAGAGCTCAGCTTAGCTCAACTGCAGTCTTACATGGACTATATGAAACCATGTGCAGATGCTTAAGAAGCAAACCCTGTCCCTGAAGCTCGTGTGATTTTGAAGCCCTCTATCAGAGCAACCAAATGAAGTCTGTTTAGTGTTGACCGATGGGTCATTCCTCCGTCCTCCCGCTCATCAGTGTCCTCCCAGGCAAACAAATCACTGCTGCTTTGCCAAAACAAAATGGCCTCCATCAGTGTGTGCACACAGTGACATCTCCATCTGCTGTCAGACAAACCATTAAAAGTGCAGGGCAAAATTTCAGCCCTGTCAGTGCATATAAAGTCTCTCATTTCTCTCCATCAGCACAGTCTACCAGTTTCAGCACAGCAGAGAAAGACTCAATCTAAAAACGGACTCCCATACCGAACATTTTGATTTCATTACCACCCGCCACTGAATATTCATACCCTTTTTTTTTAACTGCTGTGTCAAGTCACACCTGGAAGCAGCAGGGCGTCATACATTATTCATCAGTGAAAGGCAATGGGGTGTGGTCTAATAGAGTTTACCAGGGTGCCGACAAGCTTGGGCTCCACTTCCTGATTCATTAATGATGCAGCTTCTCCCACCAGTGGTGTCGAGCTAACCTCCCGCCCATCCGACAAGGCCCAAGGGTCCTGGAGGAACCGCTCGGCTCTCCTCATTTAATTGTTCTCGCAATGACCCGACCAGGAGATTAGCGAAAAGAACACGAGTGGGGAGGGAATATTACTAGCCCTGGATTTCACTTTTCTAACCTCAGACAGTCCAAATCCACCACTCGCAAGGGAATGGTGCACTGACGGTGGATGTCTGTCTGGGTAAAATAAGCCTTCTGTACAGCCGTCTCTCACAAAATTTAAACTCAGACACACCAACAACAAGTGGAACATAGAAGTCAGAGCGTGTACGTACCTGATTTTTTTTTTTTTTTTTAAACTGTTGTCCAATGATATAAATCAAATACAGCTTTCAATGCACGAGTCCATCCATATAAATCCAGTCAAAGCCCAAAGGATTTATCGCCTTTGACCAATACTAAATGGAATCCTGCTTCAAAAAATAACGTCATGAGGACACTATATCAAAGAAAGACATAAAATGACCTTAACTTGCAGAAGAAAGTTTAAGCATTTACCATGAATGAATACGTATGAGAAACTGTAAGAGCTGTCACTTGATATATAATTTAATTAGTTTTCTGCCATTGATGATGCTTGACAACAGAACCGTTTTAGGGCCGAAAAAGGAAATTCAAGTGAATAACAGTAATAACAGAGTTGGTAGTCTCTCAACCGAAAAACATTTAACCCCAAGTTGCTCCAGCTGCTTCGTCGACCTATGAACGTGTGTGAATGGGATTAGTTAATTCTGATGGTCACCTCTGCCGTCAGTGTGAATGTGTAGGTGTGACCTGCAACGTAATAGTGCTTTGCATAGTCAGAAGACTAGAAAAGCTCTAAATTTACCATCTTATACCTGTATATATTCTAAGTGGAAAGGGATATACAGAGCAATTGATATGATTTGTACGACTCCAAACTTCCTCAGTGAATTAGTACCATCTATTTCTTTCCTTTTATGTCTGGCAGGCAGTGATCTTAAACTTTGCAACTCATTACGGTTAACTATGCTATAATTCTGCTTTAGGTGCAGACACTTTAATTGTGCGAGGCATGTGAGGCATGACACATTTTTCCTCGAAAATGCCTTGGCTCAGTTTTTGTTACCTTTTTGCCAATTGCTCTGCCAAAATCTACGATGTTCCACCACTGGGGAGAGCAATTCCCTCAGGCCGCGAAGTCACCAGCATGATCTCTTACTGTGTAACTGTCACACACATGGTCTCCCTGCACTATTATGGCCATGTGACAATAGAAGCATCTGACACACACACACACACACACACACACACAGACAAAATATTTTGACTGGAAATACCGCATCAGAATGTGATCAGGGATCACCTACTGTCATATGTCATGAGCTCTGGTTCCTGACCTTTCACCCCTGAGGGACAAAGGTTGCTGCATTAATCCCATGGGTATTAAAAGCTTTGTTAGGGATCCTGTACTCTTGTCAGACATGAACACCATAGTTAAGTGGAAAAGCTAGTGATGAAAAGCATTGAGCTGCATTCATTTTTTATTTTCTTCTGTACTAATTCGTCCCAAGAAGCCACAACTTTCCCCTCACTATTTCTCAAGTAGGAGTTGCAATAGCTAAAGCTCCTGTGTGAAGTTTTAAGCTGGATATAAAACTGAAACCTTTGTATGAAGCTACAAAATCAAACGACACCATCAGCAAAGAGACTGATTATTTCTTTGAAGTTAACATTACACTTGTAAACACTTCTGCCGGGTAGATTTCAGATGAGGTGATGAGCATATGCTGCTGCCTGATGAGCCTCCGGAGCCCCCCCTGCTATAACAAATGGGTGACATCACTCAGGCTTCGCCCATTGATAGTTGAAAACTAGTTATGGATTAGGTTTTTGAATAGCTTTACAGATATCCCAGGCGATCAGTAAGCTGTGGTCTATTATTTTTCCTCTCTCACCTTTGCTCTACTCAGGCCTCATCTCCTTTCTCCAAACTTGTATATGAAGCCTAAAGTGTTGAAAAGAAACCAGTAAACACAACCACCCGGTTAAATTTTCCAATTCATCAAAGAAACGCTTGTAAAATTGTTTTCTTTCCTGACGAAAATTCAAAATTGGTTGAAGATGTCGACCTCCAAATTCTTGTTCTGCAATGCAAGGATTCCTAACATTACAGGCTGCAGAATGACACTTATTATCTGCTAATGTTGAAAAGTTCACTTTTCCTTTACATTTTCCTGACCTGTCCACCGTGATTGTCCTTTACCCTTCCATCTGCCCTCACTCACTCTTTCCTATCTTAGATAGAGGTGGAGAGGCATGTGTAGGCACCCATGGGGGCTGCGATGCTAACTTCGTGCCTGTCCTCTGAACCCTCTGAGACGAGCCTTTGTTTGAGCGGCAGCTGGCTACTCAATCAAACCCTGACCTTTTCTTTCCGTGGACATGTAGTGCACCAAATGCACAATCTTTTTTTTTATTTTTTCATCTCTATTAGGCACAGTGTTTGGTCTATGTTGTATCACATATTTACCCATTTTAATACAGAGCTGCCATGTCTATACAGCGGGGAAGGGGTAAAATATGGCTTTCCATTATTGTGGCGTTGCATGAGAAAGGAGGACGGTCTTTGAGCTTTTGACAGCAAGCTTTTTTTAGACACAAGTATAGAGACTGCGTGAGAGAAATGAATAGATGAATGGATAGAGGGGGAGGGGCAATATTGATCATGTTTTATGAGCCCCGGCGCTCTGACTGCATGGCGAGGCTTCTGCGAGGGGCTGCCCGCTTCTTGCCGTTTTTTTGTCCCGAGATCCTCCATCACAACACTCTTGTCCAAGGTAACAATCAATCTATCAATAAAAAGCAGAACAAACAAAAGGCAGAAAATGATGCATCACCCTAATGCCGCTCCCTCCTTTTGCGGTCGCCACAAACAAAAACAATGACAACCAAATAGATTTGAGCGCGGCACACACAGGCCCTACTGTTGAGGGGGTAGCGACACTAAACACAATTCAGCCTTATCGCGTCTCGTAGGCTTCCCTCCCTGAAATGATTGTTTCACTCAAATAAACAGATTGAATATATCATGCATCCTTGGTGTAGATAGAAATAAATCTTTCAAATCTGCTTCTTCCTTTTTTTTTTTTTTCCTCTCAACAAAGCAATTTCTTAGCCGGAGTCGCTCTGACTGAGGAGGCCGTCTCTCATAAATTTACTCCGGCAAGTGCATAAATCTCCGTTACAGATAACATCAGGTGTGGATTGACTAGAGCTAGAGAGCAGCGGGGACATGGAAGAGTCTGTGCATGTTTGCACTGCAGGCGTGAGGCTTTCCCACTCTTTGCACACTTTCGAAGTCCCTCAGTGTGTTGACTGTGCGTGTGCATTTTTGTTGCGAGCTTTTATAGGTGCATCTGCTGTCTGTCGTTTATTTTCTGCATTATACACGTGTTTGCAGGCGGTGTGGATGATTTATTTGATTGATCTTAACGGGTGATTATCCACCTGCCATAATGCAAATGATCTGTCCTAATTTCTCAGTGGACAGCTCGGCCTCATCTGCACTCATTTCAGTTTGGTCGGGATGAGAGTCCGTTTGTCCCTGATAATAAATTCAACTTTGTCCAGGATTTTCCTGGCCCATTTCTCTTTTTAATCCCCATCATTTCTCCCACACTCTCATCCTTTTGTCTCTCCTTCTCCTCTCTCCCCCTCCAGCTTCCTCGTCCTTCCCCGCCTCACTTCCCCTTGCCCCCCCCCCCTTTCGTTCTTACGCTCTGCCACCATGAAGCCCCTGCGGTTACTCTCTGACTTGTGTGCAGTTTAATAACCATTAGGACTGAGCCCCTAATGAATAAAGTCACTCGGACTAATTGCTCGCAGTGTTTCAAGATACGAGAGAGCGTGAAAGGGAATGAGAAAAAATGAGAATGTGGACGTTTAATAGCTTGTTGGCAGAATTTTAAAGAGGTAATTAGAAGCACTTACAGTGGGATGGCCGCACACCGCTTGTTTGTTTTTTTTGCAGGACATGATAAATCTTTTGGTTGATGGAGTGAGACGCTGATAAGCCTTGGGAAAACACTGTTGTACAAAAACAGAGAAAAATAATTTCATGATCATTTTGGTCGAAAATTAGACCACCAGGGAAGGCTGCAAAATCCATGTGTTTCTATGATCTGTACCTTTTACTGGATTTACCGCTTGTTCGTATGTGCATTTAATATATCCATGACCAAACAAAACAAAACAAATGTGTGGTGAATAGTTAAGTGAATTCTAAGTCTCCATTACTGTTATAAGGCATTTGAATTCCAATCTTTAACCACATTAGTGTTGTCTGGTCCCCTTGAGTGTGATTCTTCCAGAAGCCCTCATGCTAATATCAATTATGTCCTAACCAAATGCATCTGGGGATTACATGCCTTAGTCCAACACACACACACACACACACACACACACACACACACACACACACACACACACACACACAGCCACACACACACAATTACATCAACAGTTGGTAAACCCCAGTTAAACCAAGAATTGAAAGTTTTGTCCACACATCAGCACTTCTAAGTGTTGTGAGGTGAGGACCCTGTCACTGTGGATCAAACATATTAGTAGGCACCAATGTGCAGGTGGACAGATGTAGCTGAGCCCTGGGGCGACACCTTGTCCTGGGGAACTGCATGCTAGCAGAGCAGTGTGTGCACGGTTGTGTGTTTGGGTTGCTTCAAACAATCTAAAAGCAAAACACAGGTGTATTGATTTTCAGCACCAGTCATAGAGTGAGAGCTAGATATTGGCATTAAACCCTTTTGACATGTTGCTCCCAATGAACACCACATTGTACACAAGTCCTTTTCCTGTGTGCAAGCAGCAGTCAGGATACCATCAAGCATGTGCAGCAAAGGATCATTTGGTATGTTAGTGCACGTGTGTGTAGCAGCACCCCTGCAGGATTTTCTGTCTGAGCCCAATCAGAAACACAACCGCTGCTCAAATTCAGCCAAAGACAAACTCACACTTACTGAAATGAAAAATATATGCACCCAAACATTTCTATTTATCACACCTGCACATTGTGCGCAGGCATACCTCTGCACTGATAAGAAAAGCATGCAAAATGTGCTGCCTCTTCACGCTAAAACATAGCCCAAAGCGTGCTCCCGTTCTCCCTCTCTCTTTCTCTCTCTCTCTCTCTATTCATCTTTTTCTACCATCAAGCCATCACCAATTGGAGAAAACTGATGTTCCCTCTTGCTTCACATCCTGGCTAAATTTCTTCGCTCTTTGATGTTTCTTCCTCATACGGCACCCTGTATCCCTTTGCTGCGAACAATCATGATGACAAATACATACAGATTTCCAAGTCACTTTGTAACCTAGCAACGGAAGACTGGATTGTACGTCCAATCTTTGTGCAAGTATCCTGGTTTTCTCTAATGCCCTGGTTAAAGTGGTGTGGCCAATGAGAAGATTGTTTCTCAGCCTGACAGATTATCAGAGTGGGGAAGGTGGGCTTACTGCCGGGTTTAAGGGTCCAACAGGGAGGTGATGGGAACATAGAGTAACATCAAGAGTTACAGTACAACAATATTACCAGAACACCTCCTCTCGACCCAATGCTTTGGGCAAGGATTTTAAGCTAAGTGCTAAAAGATGTTTGTCCCACTTCGCTCTCACATATTGTGAAGTTGGTCTGGTTTTTGGACAAGAATTTGAGATATTAATGTATGAGATTTATAGGAGACACTTCAAGGGTCCCCAATGAAATGTTTACTATAAAGTCACTGAAAACGCAAATGCACAACAGGCCTCTATGTAATTTGGGATCTTTGTGCATGAAAGTAAGCATCTTAATGATCTAAATCAGAATCTGAAATTCTGTCATTAAAGTTTTTGTAAGCCTTTCCGGTATTGGGTTTTAATTGAGCGGGGTTAAGCTTGAATATTTCTAAGTTGTAAAAACCCATAATTAGAGTTGTTTAGTTGTTTGGAACTGATGATCGCTATGGTTGTTGAGTGTCAACAGGTATTGCTTAAGCTCGGCCAATAATAAGGTCCTGGTTTTTTAAGTGCTCATACCTGTACACAAAAACGTGACATTCGAGGAAACAGGGTTGACTTTTTATGTTGACACTTTGCTTTTTCTTTAGCTCTCACTGTAGCCTCTTTCTTGCCCTAGAATAAATAACTAGAATGCCATGTATGTGCATCAGTGCAAGAGTTGTTATTTGCTCAGACCCTGTGGCTGACTTCTTGCAAGGAGACTCCCTGCGATGGATAGCTGCCATGCTTGAGTCCCAGGAGCAAAGCTGCAGAATATACAGAAGGTACAAACCAACCTTTCCTCGCTGTTTTCTAACATATGCAATTCAGAACTGGGTTGCCTGATTGCTGCTCTGCGTGGGGGCGTGCTGTAATTCAATAAGAGCCAGATGTCAAGAGAGGCAGACCACCTCAAATACAGATGGGTGTTTGTTTTTCGGATTATCATTTGTTTGGGTGTTAGCGAGTAATTACAGACTAAAGATTTGTTTAAGTGTATTGATCTATTAAATTTGGCTATGTAGACGCGTGGAGGGGGTTGTTCCTGGAACATATTCGAGCTTGGAAGCAGGTGGTGACATAACACCCAACCCTCAAACGACAAAATGATCCCAGAATTCTCTCCTGTCATCCCAGCTCTGGTCATGTGGATGGCCTTGCACTCACAGGTCAGCTAAACATGCCCAAAGATCATGGTCAGACATGCAAGTTTGCCTTGTAAGTTATGTCAAACGTTCATGTCCCCTTGCTCGTCCTCATTCTAGGTAGCTTCTAGCAGCTAACCCATAAATAAAAAGCTGCTAAATGGCTGCATCTTAGAAGAAAAAAACTCACCCAACAGGACAAATTTGACCAATAACATTTCAAGGGGTTCTGGCCTCTAACGGATGTTGCCTGCCAAAGGGTGAACCAGCATGTGATTGGTTGCAACAACTTCAGGCCATTAAATCGGATCTTGTTTGAGCCGTTGTATTGCTTTAATTCCATTGCCCTGAACACTAGTTGATAAATTGAGCAGGTTGCCTTCGAGACAAGTCGCAATAAAAAAAACAGTATTTCTAATGTTTTCATGGCGAAAGGAAAGAAGGCCCGCCTGTGAGAGCCACGGAATCAAAACAACCCTTTTCTTTGTTGATATCAATTACCAGGTGACTGTTAATCAATTGCAGTGGCGGCATAATGATTTGTTGTCAGATGTTTGAGGAATGAGCAATGGCGGCCGGAGTTGATTTTCTCCCTTTCTCCTTTTCCTTTCCTCTTTTACATTTTTTGGGGTTCTGGTTGACATTTCCCTCTCTAGACAAAGACATAGTAAGGTAAACAGTCCCCCCCCCCCCCCCCCCCCCCGTTGTTGGGCGACTCTTTCTTTTTAAGTAACAGTGGCGAAGCTGATTGTCCTTTTTGCTCTGTAATTTTCTACTGATGGGCTCTGCCAGCTCCGTCTTGCAGCCAGAAAAGCCTGCTTGACAACTGGACAATTACCGCCACTCAATGGGGATAGAAATGCTTCTGCAAGTGCCTGTTGTTGTTGCATTGCTTTTCCAGTCTTCCAACAGCATTAAATGCTTCACAGAGGATGCAGATCCAAATGCGATTCAGCGTACTGTTTTCTAAAATTTGCCTTATGCTGCTTTGATTGATTGATTCATCAAAGCATGATAATCAGTGTGATTAAAAGGTGGCTCAGAAATTCATCTTTGTACACTGTTACAAAGACCCAAAGTTGTAAAAATCTCCTGTTGCTGAGTGGTTCCCTGTTTCCTCACACATAGGTATCGAGTCTCAGATAGTGAGTCCAGATTAAGAAGTGATGGGGCTATCAAACATTGGTGTTTGATCAGCCGTACATATTACATGAACAAGTAAAAGCTCCCCTTTTCTGCTCCCGACAACTAAACAATTGCGTCGTCATTATCGTTCTAAAACACACATATATTACTTTTGAAAGTGCAGTACCAGTAGTTTCCCATGATAGACCTCAAGTTTGACTGGTCCTCCTCCCTCACACTGTTCTATTATGCTGCTGTCTCCAGAGCAGGAGCATAGTTCTATTTGGAGCCCAGCAAAGCTCTCTGCTAATGCCCCCAGGGATGCAGCATCATATCTGGCCAGGAGCGATGCAGAGACGTCTAGTGGTGGAGGCTTTGTGGCTTGCCTTTTACCAGCACATCTGGCTCCAGAAGATTAGTGTGCTACTGGACCCCAGGAAAATACACATCACGTGTACTTAAAGGAACACAAAAACAACAAGCCTCGGAAAAATGCTTGTGCGGAGCGGTTTGCAGGGGGAAGAAATAAAGCCCTGCCATAAACAGATTTCAGTCTATCAGAAAATGAATGCAAATGTAAATGTAAATATGCAGAAATTAGATTTTCCAGGGAACAGGGAGTTAATCAAGTGGAAGTCTCTTTTAAAACATGCCATCAGTCGCCCGGGGTTCCTCTATCGTCTCGCTTGCCCTCTAATGTCTCTCAGCACTTTAGGCTTTTAATGCGCGTCTTTGAAAAATGCTCCTCTGACCAGCACATCCATTTTTCCTTTCCTCCTTAATGACAATTGTGTATTTATCTGTCCCTGGTTTGCGGCTGCGTTGGTAAATAATACACTCTAGAATGATGAACAATCCATCGTCCGACATGTTACGGCAGCCTCGTAATGAACTGAAGTCATTTGTGTGGCAGTAATTACACACTCCTCTGATTAAAGATGGCTGTGCTGGATAGTATTTGGGTAATTATTCCCTTTTGCTCTATGTGATAAGCTCATAATGTCCAGTCAGGGGAGGCACGGGGACCGGGAGGAAGTTAATGACATGCTAAGGCTGGTTGGAGTGAACATCCAGTCGCTTTTCCTCAATCACTCACTCCCTTGGCCTCTGTCGCCCCTCCAGCACGAGCGACTATCTTTATGTGTACTGTCCCAGCATGTCGGCACTATCCAGGCTAAAGTAATTGCTACCCAAATGGCCTGGTTGCACTGAAGGCCTCGTTATGTGAATGCTAATGACGGCTAGCCTTAGCTCTTTGGGGTTAATACAAACACGTGACTGCGCCACCAACAATGCTAATTAAAGTTGTTGTTGTTTTTTTTTCCTTTTCTCCGTCTAATTCCATGCTCCATGGTTGACCTAATCCCTCTCCTTATCCCTACTTGCTGTTTGTAATTAACACTAGCCTTCCTCATCTCTCTGGTTAGCCACTCTGTCAGGTCCCCCCCCCTCCTCCTCCTAGCCAAGAGCCTGTCTCTCCTCCTTGATCTTCCTCCCAGAGTGGCTTCCTCTCATCTCGCCAGAGGTTATATTTCCCTCAGCTCAGCCACACCCCCTGCAACTACCTTCATCCATCACACGCACACACACACACACATACACACACACACACACACACACACAAACATCTATTCAGAACAAGAGCATGACCCTAAAGACACAATCAAGGCACAGGGGAGTAAAGAGCTTGTGATATTTGTGATCACTCAGCTTCATTTCACATTTTTCTCGCGTTAAGGACTCTAAGGTCTGAGTTGTTGGCATGGTCGCTGTCATACGCGCTCCAATGTTCCCCTCAAAGCTCTCAAAAAGCCCCCAGGTAGCAGCCCCCACCGATCCAGAGGTCACTTTGTGTGTTGTGTCGTCCAGATGTTTGTCATCTTCATGTTTTTAACAGCGGCTGAGCTCAGGGTTAGCATGTTGACAATGAAGAATCTTAGTCAGCGAGGCGCGAAATGAGAGAAAGAAGGCGGCCGCTGTTCCCCAACGCCCCAACAACCGCCACTTTACAACCTTGGACCCCTAACATTTCCGGAACCCTCTCATTCAACGGGGGGGGGGGGGGGGGGAGAGCTGTTTGATAGTCAACTCAGCTTAAGGAAATATGTCCAGTTATATAACGAGTCGAACCAAAATAGGACAACATGAGGTGCTTAATGTTAACTCGTCGTCTTACAAAGCCCCCAATCACAAAACCTTTTAGTAGCTGCTGTAGTTTGTATGACCCAGTCTGACCCCCACAACATCTGACCTAATTCCTATTAGTCCAGATTTATTTTTAAAAGAATAGACATCGTTTTATCTGAGCTGGGCATGAAAAACCTCAAGCTTTTGTTGCAAAGGGGCAGCAGTTGTTTTGAGTATTGAAATGCCGAACTGAGCACATTGTCTGTCTGCTTCTGGGTTATGATGTTGTGCACATTTTTTTTTTTTTTTTACCTGCATTATCCAGGCCTGTACTGAAGCTACTGAAAACAGGTTCAAAAGCAGTATCATATGGTTACCCTTTAAGACTTGGAACAGTGACAAGCTGCACTGTTTTTAAAAAAAAACAAGCAACAAAGAAAAGTAGCCAGAATAAAAACCAAGACAGAGACAGAATCCTGCCAACAGAGCAGAACCCAGTGCCCACAGAGGGGTGCTGTGGGGCGCCATCTCAGACAGACAGCGGCACAGGGAAATGCAGAAGAAAGCGAAGCGAATGGGCAGTGCGAGGTGGCCCCGGTTTATCGGCGGCGGCAGGCTTGGCGCAGCTCACCTACGCTCTTGGGGGAGCCCAGTGCTACCGTTTTAATGAATGTAAACGAGGACGGAGGGGACTTCCGCTAATGCTTAGCAGCATCGTCGTAAGATGCCAGAAACCAGGGGCTCCGCAAGCCATGGCGGACCTGGCAGCGGCCGTGGCACTTGCCCAGGAGAAGGGGCGCCAGGAGCTGTTTGTTTGACAAGGCCCAGAGATGGAGCTCATGCTAAGAACGGAGGGGCTTTGTAGTCAGGGCCAGATACGCTGGAGCACAGGCGACAAACACATATGCACATATGGAGAAACACAAATATACACATTTGATGACTTACAAGCTTACTGTACAGATATTATGCTCACTTTCCGGGATTTATGTGCAAACTCAACACAAGCAAATAGTCTTTTTGTGTTTGTATGTACAAGAGATGCCCAGATGCGCTCATCAGCAGTCATATCACACGCTTACAACAAGTTAGAAAAAAACCCACACAGACAAGCACGCATAGATGAACACACTTAGAAACATAAACCACTCCAGGCTGCGGTCATTTTGCTGCCGTGATTTAAACAGTTGTTCCAAGGCCTCTCCCAGCTCCCCCTTCCACCGACGCTCTTCAGCCCCTTCCCCCTTCCTCGTCTTCTTCTCTCTCCCTTTCGCTCTCATCTCACCCAGAGCGAAAGTGACATTTTTGAGCCTGCATCCCTCAACTCGCACTCCGCCGCCGCGCTCCGGCTTGACAGCGGCACATTCAAGGCGGTGTCAGGCTGAAATTATACTGTCTGTGAAGCTCAGTAACGAGGCACGGCGTGCACACGCGCTGAAGAACAAGCACACCCCGGAGCTGTGAGAGTCAACCTTCGCTCTTTGAAGAGTGATGAGGAGTAGTGAGAAGAATCAAGTGGATGAATGAGGAGGAGTGTTTGTTTTTATGTCGCAGTTTATGGAGTCTGTTTCATCTGATATTTGAAGATTGCAGGTTCAAATGCGCAGTGTCGTTTAATTTACTACAAGTGCAATTTCCTTTTAGTGGTAGTGCTTTGATTAAACCAGAGACTGGGATGCAATTTAATATCGCGTCACACAAATAGTATTATCATTTCAAAGGCAAAGACACAACAAACAGGTGTTCTAAGTACTTAATGTGCGCCTGACACATACAGTCTCCTGGAAAAGCGCTCTGCTAAGTATGTAAATGAGCCAGGGGATGACATCACAGTTAACAAAAGGTCAAAATACTCCAGTGAGCCTCCAGTTTCACATCACTGACAGCTGGCACTGTCTTGACCCTCCAACAGCAGGAGTACTGCTTCGTCAGTGCTCGTGCAACAGGGATATGATGTAAAAGGTGGTGTTCACGATTTAAGCTACCTCTTTGACCTCAATTTGATCAGTGTAGAATGTCAAAATGTGGGGATAGCATAAGCATTAAGTACACAGTTGTTGCTTAATAAAAAGTAAACTTGAAGGATCTGGATGGGAAACTAGGTCTTCTTTCTAAGCAGCAGTATCATCCTAAGGAAGTGTTGCATACATGGTTCTTCCTTATCTGGCAGTGAATGTGCCGTTGAGTCACTCCCTTTTACTCTGACTCAAATCATGTGCTACATACTGCAGGCTAACCTTAATGGAAGATTCTTACCCATTCCTCCACCCATGACGAGTGCTCTCCCCAGCCAAACTGCAACTGCTACTGACACAACTCGTGACACAGCCCGAGAGGGAGCCAAATGTAGGCACAGGGGGGGAGAGGAGGGGCAGCTGGATGCCATGTCTTTAGCCCCTCTATAAAAAAAAACTGTGGCAAATCTCTGCCACCATGGAAACATACCTTGTGACAGAACCTGCCCCCCCCCCCCCCCACCCCCCCTTCCCCCTTACAAAATCTGCCCCAGCCATGACCTGTGGAATCCAACATCAAGCCTGAAGTTAGATTAGATGACGAAGGAGAGAGAGAGAGAGAGAGGAACATGAGAGATTACGCACCCTGGGATGAGGCTCGAGTTACAGTCAGCTGGATCAGGGTTCAGGGATTGTGATGGGGCTGAGCTGAGAAAGTGAACTCAGTTGGACTTTAACTAAAGATGAAGTCTTATGTGTGAGGAGAACGGGGGGACGCTGGAGTCTAAAGTTTCCATTGGTAATTCAGTCAGCTTGTGTGAGGCAGTGTTAATATTCAACAGTGAAATCTGCACAGTGTTCAAACTGTTAACGGGAACATTGCTTTAGTGGAATCTGTTTGTTGCCGTGCAGGTTTCAACACATAAAGCTTGCAAGATGAAACCGCCTAAGTAGGTGTCCACCTGCTCCAATGTAAACTGTCAAGTTGTAATACAGATAACAGTATTAAGAAATGTCATGCCACTTTTCCTGTTTTAATACTAGTACTACCATGTGTCTTCTGGACAGATGGAATCAAGAAACATGTAAAAGCGAGACTGGAATTTGATTCTTTTCATCCGTTTATTTATTCCGAAAATGTCACAAAGTCCCCTAGATGTTTTGCTGAATTTGCGCTCAGCCTCACGGTTACCTCAAGACTTGTGAATTTGCTGAGTGTAAAATATGTCTACGATGTATTTCCCCCCCCCCACCCAGTTTCCTCCCCCTGAAACAGATTGTTTCGGCACTACTTTCCAGAGAGCGGATGGAGTTTCAGTCCCATGACGGAGCCGCCTAGTGCAGAGTTGGAAAGCACGCTAACACAAGTCGCTCCCAACGACCGCCCCTCTCTTTGCTTGCACATTTGCCTTTGTGCGGGGTATCAGTTCCCCCCTGACCTACATGTAACGTTAACCCTCCTCCTTCTCCTCCTCCTCCTTCTCCTACTCCTCCTCACACAGACACACACTCGGTCACTACGTCAACCCTGTCTGCTTTCTAATGTTATGTCCCGCGCTGCCCCTGCTAATCGAGACCATGAATGGGCTGGAAAAGTTGGGGCCCCACAGAAGTGTGTCGCCCTGTGACGTATTCAACAGGAGGATACTTGAATGGGCCACTGGAATGGAGAGGCTATAGGCTCGAACTAGAAATCAGAGGAAGAATATCTTTTATACTTTGCTGAAAAATCAGGGCCTCGAAATGAGTCGTAGACCATTCCATAGATTTCTAACTGGGATTGCCCTACTGAGGCTCTGACTTGTGTTTTCTTGGGGGGTTGTGTTTTCTCTGAATGCTTTATTCAGAATTGAAATGTATGTCACAAAATAAAGAGTGCTACAGAAAAAAAAAAGCCTCATCAATGGTGCAAGCAAACCTTGATAAGTTTGGTTTGATCTACAGTCCTGGACCCGGGCAGATCGTTTTTTTGCATTTTGTTTTTTGGTACCTGGAGTGGCCAGACATATTTCAGGGGCCATGCCACCAAAGGCGAAAACACCCCAGCATTTTAATTAAATCCAAATGAGAAATATTCAAGTGCATTTAATTATTCAGCATTACCCCTCCTAAACCTTCTGTGCGTTTCAGTCAGTGCTGTAATTGATTGCAACTTTCAAATGCTCATAAGTTAGTGTCAAAGCGATGCGCAATGGGAAAGAAAGCCGACACGCTCAATCAGTGCGTCCCTAGGATAGCAATTGAGATGTGGTTCACTCCATTGTTTCTGACAGAGCGTTCCCTCGCAGCAGCACAAGTCCACAGAGTTGGAGCTGGAGAAGCTTCAGCGGTATCGTCGGGGTTCTGCCCTTGCCCTTGGTGGACGTGTGTTTAAGACAGGCGGGCAGCTGTTGGTGCCGGCTGGAGGAGCTGCTTTAGAGGCAGGGGTCCATCCCGTAAATGGAGCCATGTGGTTCTGATGGATAAGCACATCAGTTCACCTCCTGCAGGGTCAAACAAATGGAGGGTAGCACTGAGACTGTATCACTCATGATGAAGGGCGCAGGGGAGGGACGGGTTGAAAGAACTAAGATTAGGAGGAATTTCTTTTATTTCTATATTTTGTAATGTATTTTTTGAAAGACAAAAGTCATTCGAAGGATTTAAAAAAAAAACTTTTATTGAAACTTTTTGATTATGAAGACTTAAAAGATTAAATAATGACTGTAACAATGGACTCCCATACATGTCAGTAAATATCTGAACCCTGTCTCAGTGAAATACATGAATAATTACCACAACTGGACTTTGGATTCTGTTAATAAACAATGTACATACAGTATAAGCTATAGTACAGCTTGAGAAAGCAACATTTTGTTAAATATTAATTCACTGCTGTTAAATATTGTCTAATGTTTGAAGTTAAATGAAACTCTATCCAGAAAGCTGAGCTGTGTGGAAATACAATGTGTCATATGTAGCTGTGGACTCCTGAAGAGAACTGTTTAAAAACACACACCACACATCTGTACAGCAGATACAGAAGTATTTTGACAAATTCCTTAAATAATTCCTCCAAGAATTTTTACTGGAAATTAAGTATTTCATGCTACGGACATCAGAAAGAAGCTGTCCTTCAAAGATTGAGAGAAACACACAGACTGTATAAAACATGCAACTGGTCTCACATCACCTTTGGCTTCTGAAGAGACGTTGTAAAACCCAATGATGGCGGTCCCCATATTGGAAATGTTGACTCGAACTAACTTCAGGCTACAAGAGATGCAGGCAAAGAGGTTGAGTTTCAACTGAATTGGCTTCATTGGCATGACGTTTGGGTTTAACATATTGCCAAGTCTAGTGTTTCGTACCCAACCTGTGCTGAGCCAGGCCTCATGAATATCTTGGTTGCTGAAACATCCCCATCCAGCTTGTCTAGCTAGCATAGAGACCGATTCCCACGGCCGGTTTGTGGGTGATGCCATCTTGTCAACTTCAGTTCTTCATGGATCATGGGATTCTGAGCCAGCCTCAAGTGGACACTCGAGGAACTGCAGTGACAGTACTGTAGTGCGGGCTTCTGCATTTGCTTCATTATGCGACTCTGGAGGTTGCCACTTTGATGAATTCGAGCTTTGTAAAAATGTTTGTGTACATCTGAAAGGCCAAAAGGAATAGCAGCTCAATCATTTCCAGCCTGTTGTTATGATTTGCCATCAATCTCATTCACCAGTGATTCTTTTGATGGTTGAAATTTCAATAATTAAAGGTAATGACCTTAATATATTCAAAGGAAACTTCTTGAAATGGGAAGCAGCATTACCCTCTCAATATTTAGGAGAAGAAATTAAATGGAGTCAAACAACACCAGGAAGAATGTATTTTACTTTCATCATAAGTGATAAAGGAGGACGATGTTGGAATAAACAACTGAAATGTAATTAGATCCGGCTTTGAAATGACTAAGTTACTCCTTCAGAGTGGTCTGGTAAGTCGTGTTCTCTCAGTGCTGACGGTGAGATGCTGATGATGAAGAGGCGACGTCCTTCCTCTCAAGCCCATCCCCCGCTTTACTGCTTCATTTATCCCTCCATTTCTCCATCCCTGTATTCTAACCAGCCAGTAATTCACGTTGCGTCATTGGGCCCCTGTCTATATAAATCAAGGGCCCCATCCATGAAACATATCTTTTTGATAAGGCTGCCTCTTCATCAAGGTCTTTTGACGCTTCGTTACTAACCATATCGATTCGTCGTCCGATTATTTTCAGCCACATGGGCGTTTCTATTTTTTTCCCCACCATTTTTTTTTTTTTTTTTTTGAAGCATGACAGAAATGGATCTATGGTAATCATATTCCATCTGTGACACTGCGCTCCATTACTATACACTATCCTTGCTTAACCCTGAGATTTCTCTCCGTCCTCCCTCTCTCTCCAGTCGTACCTTAATTGTGCTGTTAGGGAAGCAGAATCTAATTCCGAAAAAGCATCTACACGCTTCCCCTCCCCGCTATCTCTCTTTCCATTCTCCCGCTCTCTCATGCACACACATGCGCACACACACACACACACACACACACACACACAAACTTTGGTCGAAGGCAACTCCTAGAAAGCAAACAGGCCTTTGGCTGGAAGAGCCAGATAGGAGCTGGTTGGCTCCAACCAATCCTTTATCTGAGCCAGTGCTGCACATCAATAACACAAACACCACCGTCCCCCTGATTCCTCCTCCTTCCCCTCCCTCCATCCTCTGTCACCAAGCACCCTCCCCTTCTCCTTGTCCTCTTCCTCCTTTCCCTCCAGCTTGTACTTCTCCACTTTTAATCTTTCAAAACAAAACGGCATGGCCCCCGAAGAGAAACGGCACCAAGCTGAGAAAGTGATAAAGCAGTTATTTATTTCTTATTGGTGAGAGGTGTGGTCAGGCTGCTGGCATTTTTGTCCACGTTTATGTGTGCTTTATTTCTTTTGCTACCTTTCCCAGGCTTATGCTAATAACGTGTTGAGCTATGCTTCTGCTCAGTGTGGCTTCTGTCACAAGCGCAACGCTGGGCAAACAGGCATAAACAAGCAGCCAGAACATCAGTCACGCAAATACTTTTTAAATGCCATCGTGTTTCCCAGGCGGGTGCTTTTGTAGTGCCGTGTGATTCTCACTTTGATTGTACTTTTTTTTTTTTTTTTTTTGTGTCCAGTACTGCCTTTTATGATGATAAAGAATGTTGTCGTTTTTCATCCTTCAAAATAAAAGGGTGATAACAGCACGCATTCGCCCTGAAATCATCTGGATGCCGCTCTAATTGCTTTCAGGTTGTTTGATCTCTCTCCCCTGTTTCAAGTGAAACTCTTGTTACCTGATAGATAGTAACCATTGGAGGATTTTTGTGTTTGCCCAAACACACAGATGCCTCTCTGATTTTCTCTTTGTTTTTTTTTTAATCTTCACTCATAATGCACCTGTAAAGAGTTTGAGCCATGTTGACCCTCAGATACAGAAATAAGACAATTACCAGCTACCTTAAATGTCCCAATACACATTTGTACCTTCCTTTTTTGGCTCAGTTAAAGTGATTTCTTCACTGAAATGGCGTGTGCCTGAGTGTTCATGTAGCCTTGGGGTGTTTGCCTTAGGGGGGATAAACACTACAAGACTTTATTCAGACTCCTTGCACTTAAAAACAGTCTATTCCCCAACAAAAATCTGCAGCTATACTCTCAGAAAGCCTCTGAGCAAAAATCCTGGAATCCCCCTTAAAAATGCATTGCATAAAATGTGCATGAAATAAATGTCTGCGCATTTTATTCAAGGTCTTAAAAGCAGGCAACATGCCACTTATGAGCACAAGGTCTCGCTCCGACTCTGCTGAATCAATAGTGCAAGCAAAATGGCACACTAATCAACATTCCATTATTGCTATTTGCATATTTGATCCAGGATTTGTTCAATGGATTATACATATTACCTGCATGATGTTTAATTGCCTTTTTAATAGACTCTGTGATTAAACAAGGAAGTCAGGGGTAGTGTTGGTGGAAGAGGCGAAATGGAAAAAAAAATGAAAGTGCAGGAAAATCCTATTAGAACAAGTTGCTTGCATCTTCTGGAAGAAAAAAAAAAAGGTGTGAAGGTTTCTGCAATGAAGTAAAGCAGAGATTTGTGTTGTGATAGAGGCAGCAGTGGCTGTTCAAAATTCATTCATTTGTTTGGTATTTGTTTAAGGAGATTGAAGAGGAGGCAGCTTGTTCCCGTCACAGCAGAGTTTTTTTTTTAATATCTTATCATGTTTTGACAGATGAGGGGCATGAGGCACTAGAATGTGCACATGTGGAGTATTGTTGCATTGGAGGTGTGCAAATTAATTCACCTCGTCTTAAAGGCAACGTTTTCTCGGACTTTAAAATGACATGAGGGGAAAGTTCTATACTTTTTCCCTCCTGCACTGATCCCCATACCTCAAAATGAGTTTAGGCAAATACCAACGAGACCCAAGCTTCTAACGTACAAATATATATCCATAAAATGAGTGCTAATATTTAGATAGCTTTGAAAAACATTACACCCTAACCCTTAACCTAACCCCAGGATAAAACTGCTGTTTGTTGTTGTCACTCAATAATTTACTCCTTCTTTTTTGGGGTGTGGGGGGTAATTGATTATCGTATCTGATCTGTGCATTGACTTGCATACTTGCTGATACCAAATTCCCGATACCTGGTGACATACTTGGTACACGGTTGCAGGAAAGTTTACCGGAAAATTGAACGTAGTTAGCACACAACCACCATCACCTGCATTAATGATGTCAAAATGTTGTCATGCAAATATGCTTTAGTAGTTTGGTAGTGTCAAACCTACTTACCTGCAGTTCATTCAAGTTTTGAATCAAAGAGAAAAGTTAAAGGACAGGAAGGAGCATAAAAGCTACAAGCTGACAAGCAAACATCAAGAAAGAAAACTACTGTGTAGGCAGAAAATAGTCTCTTTATTCTGCAGCAGTATTAACACCAAGCTGTAAGTAACCCAAGTAAAGCACAAAAGAGTTTCCAAGTAGGCTGAGGGTCTTATATGTCTGGGCGACAGTGCATTTGAGGTCATGTGCCGGGGTATATTTCATCACGTGTCTCATATGGTATGCATTCTCTGGCATCAGGGCAGATGAGTTCAGAGTACATTCAGTCTGCTCGTCTCCATGATCTGAAAAGCCGAGTGGCTATATGGGTGTTAAAGTGTTTGTGGAAAGGCCAAAGATACATTTACACATAGCTGCATAGTGTACATAAGAGCACATGTTAAAAGAGATACATCAACAGCACATAGGTACATTTTCAGGACATGATTGCACATTGTGATCTGGCATTTCCTAACAAGGGAAAGAAAAAAAGAAAAAGAAAAAAACCTCTGTTAGGTCACCCTCTCCTACAGTTAGCGTCCAGTCACCTGCTCTCATTAATAAGGAAATTAATGTTGCATTCCGTTTCAATTAACCTTGCCCGGCTACAGGAGCAAGACTGGGAGGGAGGCCCAGGCACCCGCCGAGGTCATCGTAATTGAATCAGAGGTACAACAATGACAAGGCCAAAGAGTTGTTGCCATGGCGTTGGGGGGGCAATTGTTACCCCGTCATTAGGATGGAGGTTGAGATCACCGTGTGTCACATTGTGTTGTTGCATCTCCGTGATGTGACAGTCGTCGTCGTCGGTGACAGCCGCCTTGCGAAAATCAGGTGGCAAATTAGGCGATTGTCAGGCTTGAGTGTTGTTGGTGGCACATCTGCATAATGTCTGAAGGCAGTTCACAGAATGCATGAAGTGTTTAGCAGCATGGAGGACAGAATGAGCCTGGGACTGAACTTTATTTTTTCTCTCTTTTTTTATGGCAAAACACATAAAAAAATTACAGAATGGAACCCAAATGGACTCTGTGGTGGTTTTTGTGTTTGTTTCTGAAGAAGTAAGCACTGTAATATTCTTGGAACTATGCTATAAAGGAGAATTTACTTCAGGTGCCCACTCTGAGTGTAGACTTAGAAAGGGGTTTGCAGCTCTACTCTTTAATGGACTTTTCCCAATAGTTTCTGTGCATTTGTGGATGTGATGTCATCGTTAATCAATTTTATAAAAAAAAATAAAAATAAAAAAAAGATTGTAACCTATTTGGGTGTAGACTAATTTTTTGGACGTCAGATTACCTTATGTTAACTCATGATGCTGACAACAAATTAGTAGCCTTTTTTAGCACAACATATCATTGTTTAGAGTCTGTTCTCTGGGCTATTGGCAGGGACCGGTCCTCAGTTTGTTTCTGTGAGATTTTCTTCCCCTTCTGCACCGTTCTGTTCCTCCCCCTCCTCTGGGGTGTCTCCAATGATGGTTGTCTGCTCCTCGAATGCGCTGCTGAGCATTGGCCAACAGTAAAACACACCTGGGTGTGTCCAACCATCTGATGAATGACCCTGCGGCTGGCGGACGGATCGATACCAAGAGTGTGTGTTTTTGCGCGCACACGCCTGTACATGTTGGGGGGTGTGAGACCAGAAGGAGCATTCTGCTGATCTGGAAATCCCATTAAATCCCTACCACACACACACACACACACACACACACACACACACACACACACACACACACACACACACACACACACACACACACACACTTACTTTTTACTCACTACATCCTCCGCTAACACACATTAGTAAACACACCCACCAGCTATCTATGTCTTTACTGACACACACCAGCCCACACAGAGCACCTTTACACACACAGACAAGGCTCTACTTTGTTGTGAGAGGCCGGCTATAACTCACTGCTCTCCTGTACTGTACCAACTAGAGCGATGCAAAGCTGCGGCGCTCCTCTCACACCCTTAACACAACCAGGCAAAACCCTCATATCTTCTCCTCTTTGTCAGGGAAATGTCAAAATGCCTGTAACGGCAGAGCTGAAGCAGCACAATATGTTTGTTTGTATGTGCTGTGGCGTAGTGATATGGATACTGTGACTCATGTCTCTGCAGGCGCCCAGCAGGTCTTTTTGGCAACATGTATTCCTGGTTGTGTGTGTGTGTGTGTGTGCGTGTGTAAGTCTGTGTGTGCTGTAAAAGCAGCCACCTTGCCGCCCTTATTCTTACATTGAATGTGCGGCATTGGCATTCGAAATAATCTCTTTCTATCTGTCTCTGTGTGTGCTTATCCCCCCCCCCCCCTCACTTGATCCCTCCTTTCCATCCTTGTCTCTCTTTCTGCCAAACACCTTCAATCCACCTGTTTCCCGTCCATCCTCCTTTTGTGTAGCTCTCTTTTGTCGATCTCGCTTCATCTGTCATCTCTCTCCCCCTCTTTTCATCCCCCTCTCCATCCGGGGGCCTCTAGCGTGACATTCTATCTCTGACACATCATGCATGTCCTGCTCCGATGATGCCAGCGCACTGACAGATCAGCCACAATGTGTGTCATCTGGCTAGAAGAGGGAAGGGAGGGGCAGGAGGGAAAGATAGACGGGGATGATCACCCACTCCCTCCAACAACTACAACTAAAAGTAGAACGGTAGAAAGGTAGCATTGTGTAGCGACATGGGAAGTTTTGAATTTGGGTATCCAACAAGTTTTGTCTTAGTGTGTTACACTTGCAAGTAGGCACTGATTTGCATGAAAATGGGTAATAGCAAAGCATTAATCCATTGGGAGTTTGGGTGAAACCCACAGCCAGGAGAATGTCTTATTTGGGGTAAAGGCTCCATTTATTTTGCTGTTTTTATTGTTTATTGCTGCTTCTCATTTTCTCTGGTAATCACTTTTGTCACTCCCATCAATATTTCCATCAGGCTGCACACACATCTAGCCGACATAAAATGCTTCAAAGTAAGTCTTCTCAAAAGCCTACAGGTCTCTAAAAATAGAGAAATGATGCATTACATCTCTTTTGCACTATCACTACATATCTGTGTAGCCATTTAAAGGCCCTTAAGGCTGTGAATATTCCTCACACCTTGCTATACAACAAAAAAGAACTGCCTTTTGTGCCATGTGTTTCAGTGTGGTTCAAGAGGAACAGGCCGGATTGCATACATTTGAGAAATAGTAGGTGCAAGTTGACATACAACCCATATTGTTCGCACCAAAGGCAACAGAAGAACTCCTCTGTGGAAAATAAATGTATGTGGTGAATTTGAATCTGAATCTTGTGAGATATTTTTTGTGATGTGCGGACGAGTCGTGAGTAGTTGGTATCACAACCATTTTTTATTCAGCATTTGTCTGACATGATCAGTTCCCATCCCAACACAGAAATAAGTCTCTGTTGCTACTCAGAATGATGAATGAATATACTTTATAACACCACTGTACTATAGCGCGACAAAGAGGAACTGTTTTTGTCCTTTTTTCATAAGAGAACCAAATGAATCATATTAAGTCCAACTATCTAAATTAAATGGATGAACCCTGTGTAATGTAATTAATGGAGTAGATGGATGACATCACTATCCCCAGTCAGCAGTAAAAACACTGGGATTCCCAACCAGGGGTACGTGTACCTCAGGGCAATTCCTCTGCAACTGCTAGGGGTTCCAGAATGTGTTTAATGCAGAAGTAAAGCATGCCACAACACCCATACAAGAATACACAGTATTTCTTATGTGGTAGGCCACGGCTAATCGATCATGTCTTGAGCCACAGTGTTGGCTCAGCCTCATCTCCAAAATCTTGCAAAAGCAAATCAATCCTATCAGTTATGTCACTAAATGACAAGAGGCTTAAAGACCCTCTGCCCACCTCCTGTCTATGTGCCACCAGCACTGTGTAGTTTACCAAATCTCCTCGGAAGTCATGTGGACACTTCCCCACTAACCCTAACGTGGGTCTTGAGAAGTCTGGCATTTTGTCTCCTCCTATATGTTCTCTTCCTCACTTTGCTCTCTCATCCCTGCCCTTAGTTATCTACTTTGGTAAAACCTCAATTAATTAAGCAGAGCTCCCAAAACGACAGTCGTAATGATAGTAGTTATTATTTCCAGTAGAAATATCAAGCCTAGCCAGATTTGGACTCCTCTCTGTCAGTGCTACTTACTGTATCTATTTACCATATACTGTATAAAGGGAGGAAAGAAACAGTGTTTTAGCTGCAATACAGTGTATGCAGAAGAATCTTTTATAGTGAGAATACTCTAACTTTAGTCTAAAACCTTGGAGGGAAGATTATTGATGGCAACAGCCCAAACATATCCCCTTGGCATTTTTAATAATGATTCAGTCTAGTTGAATTATAGAAAACATTGAAGGTTTACCACAGCATTATGTATCAGAGACACCTAGTTGTAACCTGTCATTGTGTGCACTGTACACATTTACACAAAGACTCACCCATCAAACACACCAGCTCAGACACAGCCCCCCCCCCATCCTCTTCAAAAGTACTCGATGCATAACTTGAATTGCTTCAGCCTTGTGCGAAAGCAGATCCAAAAATCCATCCTTTTTTATTTAATACAGAACTTTGACCGTGGCCTGAAGTGACTGCTACTTTCTTTTCCCTTCTCCCCCCTTCTCCTTCTGCCCTCTCTCACTATCTGTCTCAGTCACTCCCTTTCCCCGGAGCTTGTTCAGTAGTAGCCCGTACCCCTTCGCTCTTTTTAAGCTGACTGGATTTGCGCCTCCATAATGAACTCAGTCAGTGCAAGAGAATGAGCAGGATTAATCCAGCCAACGGCAACGAAGGGATTTGATGATGTCATCCGTATGAATGAACCAGTTAGCGGATTATTCCCTCCAAGGTGGAAGCGATCCAAATAAATGAATGTGAACGACAGGGCAAAGGGCGCGAGAGTTGGAGAAGGAATATTGAAAAGGCAGATGAGGATTGCACTCCGGAAACAGAAAGGTTGATGAAATGAAGAAAGACACTAGGAAGGAAGAGATACTAGGACAGAATAGTGTAGAAGATAGAGACACAAAGTGAATAAATGAGGTTGAAAATGATTGATGGAAGAGTCAAGGGAGACAGAAGAAAGGACAAATCAGTGGAAGAAGATATAGGTTGGTTCCAAACCTCAGTCTTTCCATCTGTCAGGACAAATGGCATCGTGAGAGGTTGGTCTGGGCTAGACAGTGCATAGTGGGAGGTGTCAGCTTTGAGCTATGGGAGCGCCAGAGGAATCTGTACCGGAGGCCCCAGCTGTGGCAATCACTGCTCAGTGGGCCGCTGGGCCAGAGCAATCAGGCCACCAGCAAGCCATCAGCTGAGCTCTCTACCTTCTGGGCGCGTCACCCACCTCTGCCATCATCCTGATCGCAGACACGTAGTACTGCATCCGAGCAACATTGCAGATGAATTAGACACCTCGCATCAAATTGCATTCCAAGTAAAAAGAGATCAAAGTTTATTTATCAAAATTGCACTAAAAATCACCTTCTCAAAGATATGCCCGTGTAAGTCAATGTGAAGACTTTCCTTGTCATTCAAGTATGTGACTCAAATTTTCCATTGGCTGAATATGTATGTCTCAGTTATCACATGTAAGTACGAGCTTTAGTTGCAAAATTGTTGAAGTCGGTAAGTAAATGTTTGTGCAATAACTCAAAAGAAGGAGTGGAAGACCATTACATTGTTGTTCACCTCTGTACCAATACCATTAATCACAGATGGGCCAGATGTGAACCATCTGAACAACCAAAAAAGGGTAGATTCATATTTTTCAAGATACATATTTGCACCTCTTTACCTTGCCATACAGGTTGAACACCAATTATTTTTATTAGGCTATTTGTAGATTTTCAACACAGACAGGTGTGTTATTTAGAGTTTTCTAAGTCACAAGGCCTCTTAAGAATAGGGCTAAAGTGAGTTTTTTGTTCGTGTATGGTTGGAAGCACGGTTTTCAATTGAATCTAATTGGGAATAATTTTGTGTAGAAAGCCAGTGAGGGATTATTCTACCATTGCTGCACCATCACCACAACCGTTTGTGTGAAGATTAACCCCCTCTTCATGTATAGAACAAGCCTGTTCTGTACAACATTTTTAAAATTCAAAGAAAGTAGGCTGCACTTAAACCCATCATTGGGGAGTCCATTTAAATGTGCACTAAAAACTCTAAAAGAAAGATCTAAAAGAGTCTGATATACAGATGCATATTAAGAATGCTTTCCTGCTCTTCCCTCTCTCCCTTCCATTCCCCTCTCCCCCTTCATAAAGGTCCTAATGAGTTGTCGGCGGAGCTGAGGCAAGACATCCGTAATGTGCCATGAAATATGTAAGCCAGGCCTTTTGGAAAGTGTCTTTTTCATGGCCCTCTCCTTTATCTCTCTCTCACTAGGAGAAGGAGAGGAGGTTCCTCTTTTCTGATTAATGTCCATGGCGATGGCAGCAGGGGCAGGTATGGGGCGCGGCCCAACGTATGAATCCATCCCGACACTCTTCCTTTCCCCCTAATTAGATTATTGGACTGATGAGGTAGCACCACAGATTAAGTCCTTCATCAGTTCTGAGAAGGGATAGAGGGAGAAAGACTTGGAAGGGGGGGGAGGTGCACCATTCACTCTTGGTCCCCACTACATCCATCCGCCCACTCATTCCCTCGGTGCGTCTCACCACTGTAAATCTGTAGAGCAATCACAAGTGACCAGTGACAAAGTGCAAGGTTCCAATGATGGGTTTGATCTTAAAATAATCCACCAAACCAATAGGGTAGCAAGAATCATATCACAGTGTACTAGCTGCTAACACAAAGAAGTATCAATTCCAATTTTTATTTTTCCCTGCAATTCGGACCATCATCTGCGTATACGTCTGTAAACATTTTAACCTTTTCCATCTCTTCATATCAGTGGCAACATCAGACTCTGTAAGAGGCTTTAACAATGAGGTGTTATTGAACACCCCCCACAAACGAGTCCAACGCTTTTACGCCCTGCATCTGCCCCTTGGCCTTAATTTATGGGCTAGACCTTTGTAGTTCTTTTAATATATGCCCCATATTCATTCACCTTCTGCAAACGGACATAAATCCCCATCCCCCATCCCCCACCTCTTCCGCTGTCCAGCGGTATTTTAAGGCCTTCTTTTATAACTTGGAATGGCAAACTCAGAGCCAGGAGCCGACTTCTGGTCGTTCATGTTTTATGACTCAAGGGTATTTTATTCCTGAGTCTCAGCATTTGCTTGATGTATATGTTGGTGTCCATACAATCGGAGTGTGCGGGAACTTGATATGCATACAGTTGGACGGAGTGTGCGGGTACTTGATATTGTGTGTCCTTATCAGATCTCTAAGAATGTACGAAGCGAGAAATATGTATCTGTGCTGTTTCATTCAATGTGCCCAATCCAGCATGTGTCAATTATTTGTCCTCACACTCGAGTTTTTACAGTCACCACATGGTCTTATAAATCACCATTGGAAAGCAGATGGGATTTTTGATTCAGAGTGGATGGTGCCTATCATCTTGTGCAATTCATAAATCTTCAAGTACAAATGTGTCAGCAGCTCAGTATAAGTAAGACGATGAGCGATCCTCTGAATTCAGGACTAGTTGCATCTCTCAAACTGGTTGGAGAATTTGCCAAATTCTCCAATTGCCATTATCTTAACAGTTTCAGAGTATTTTAATTATACCTAAATGTGCTTCCTTATCCATTACAATATATTTAAAATGTAATATGGTGATATATATCTCATCCCCCATGTGTGTAAAATAGCAGGTGAGCACGTGTCAGAGGTGTAGGTCTGCCCTTTGTCTGTTTTCCATGTGGCCATGCCACTGTCAGGCTTTGGCAGGCAACTCTTTTCCTTAAATATCCTTAGAATTATGACTCATGATGTGTCCCATGAAAATAAGACCCTTGATGTGTTGGCACTACTCTCTCTCTTGATTGCAGTGTCACCATTTTATGAGAGTGTCTATTTCCATAGAATGTTGCAGTTGGCGTGCAGTTGCCAGCAAAAGTCCAGATGACAAGTCAGGCAATGTCCTTGGCTTACGCAGTTGAAACAAAAGGTCTTACTGCTCGTGACACAAGTCATATTTTACCTTGTCAGCAGACCTCCTATTTTAAAGTGTTTTGCAGCGCACATGGTATAGACTGTTCTTGTACCAATTTCTAAGGCTTAGATCATTTGACTATTTCAAACATGATTTGCCTATGTTGCTTTTAAGCACATATCATGACATCCTGAAATACATTGCGTATTGAATCAGCTCCGGTGAAGTCTTTATCCAAAGTGAGTCATGTTACAATTTTTCAGGTGAGGCTGTTTTTCAGTCCAGCAGTGACACATTGTTGTGTCTCTATAAGGCTGCAACTTATTTATGACCCCTGTCAGCAAAGATACAGTGTGTGTGTGTGTGTGTGTGTGTGTGTGTAGGTGTAGGTGTGTAGGTGTGTGCATGTAGTTGAGTTGGAAGGTAAGAGTTGTAGGAACTTCTTGGACTATTTCCAGGAAAGTTTGCAGTGCTGTGCTTCTGTATGTCATCTATGTGTCTGCACATGTCTCAATGTGTCCTCTTTTTATTTGTGCAAATGCTGTCTTTAGACGTAGAACTTTCCGCAAACATGATACACAAGCTCAAGGCCAGTGTGCCAGTGTTAGAAAAAAGGTCTCCATTTTCATGATTTAATTATAAACCAGTCTCAATATAAAGGCTACACTTTGATACAGAAAACATAACATTGCATAACTTTTTAGGTATTTTCTCTTTCTTTGTGCCAGTGAATATTATGCTTAGAGGTGACCTAATTTATTTGTACCACCTGAAAAGGTTTTTTACAAAGACATGTGCTTGTTACCTCTGAAGAGACTTCTTTGTCTTTGTCCTTACAGACTTTCCAGGAAAATGCCTACCTGTCTCCAGAGTTCTTAAAGTCTTAAATACGACAAATGTTTGCAATTTCTCTGGTGGAAAAAGCAGCTTACACTAGAAACAGGTCTTCAGAATTTGTAATGAAAGTCAAACAGTTTGGAAATAGTGTAGTGTCTGCTTGTTCACATTACTGACTGCCGCCTCTGCAAATTTGACGTGTATGTTGGTGGTATTGTGTCTAACTATCTTTGTAGGCTATTAGGCCAGAGGGAACTGTTGTAACAACTGGAGCTTCCCTGGAAGATTTCCAGGAGTGTGTGTGTGTTGATTTGTGTGCGTGTGTTGTGTGTGTGTCTGTGCTCACATGCATGGCTGCTCCTCTGCCTGCACACTGCGGAGTGCTTGGTTGATTGAAGACAACTGCTGATCTCTGTTTTATTTAGTCTTTAGTTTTTCCTGACTTGATCACATACTGTCCATGGTCGGTATGTGACAACCAGTTTACATAAATATCATTAGCAACTGAAACAGAAGGGTAATGGTATACTGTTTCCAAGGCTCCGTTCAGTCGTGTGTGTGTGTGTGTGAAACATCTTGGATGTCATCGTGCGGGGCTGTGAGTTATTACCTGGTGACAAAGTTACAACATCTCAGTCCTCTGTAGCAGGCGGCACACCATCCCGATATGGCTAGGATCATGTAAACCCAAGCTTGTGGCACAGGCACACTGAAATAGTTCATAGGCACACTTCGTCTCATAGGACAGAACATGCTGTAGAAAGGATCAGGCAACAGAGTTCATGGTAAGGATGTGATGTATGAAGAACATACAGACTTATCAAACGTGTTCATAAACTGCTCAACCACAATTCTAAGGACTTGTTCAATTAGGACATCATGGTTTATGGAGATCACTTATTTTAAAAAAGGTTTACACATTTTTTTTGTACTTTTTTTTATTCAAAATTGCTCTGCATAATTGATTTCCCAATACTTTACATTGCAATGCAGGAGAAGCCAAAATCCACGTTTTTTTTTTTTGCACAAGCCCTGCACAACCAGGACTGGCATGGGCCCCCTTAAAATCAGAGTATCACCCCGTAACCCTCAACTATGATTGGCTTCTTGCCTTGCCAGAGGTGGGACTTATGTTAACTAGCACTTCTTTTGAGTCCTTACAAAAACAAACATCTGTACGATACTGTGCTGTTAGCTTTTCAAAGTAGATCTGATAAGACAAAGGATGAATGAGTGCTATTCATTTGTGTGTGTAAATTCACAATCATAGCCTCAGTTGGGCTACCATGATAAGAAAAGTTTGGACAAGCCCCTGTACACAACTGAATTTGATAACCTCTCATATTTGCTCTCATACCAGAGATTGAACTTTTGATTATTATTTAGAGAGAAATTAATTCTTAGATTCATCTATAGGACAGTTCCATACTTGACTTGAATTGACCCAATGCCAGCCACCTACTGTTACGTTTAACTCTGTCCCTACATGACCCCACTTCCAAACTCTTAAGTAATGTTTCTACCCAACCATCCCCATGGTGCACAATCCATTTAGTATAGGTGCAGCTCAGTGGGAAAGTGTGTTCAACAAAGGGAGCATGGATTGGCAGAAACAGTGGCATACACCAAATGCAGACTGAGCTTTATTAGAGAGAGAAAACTTTGAATTTCATGCTAATCCAAATCAGGCTCCTTATGTCATTCACTGAAAGGTCCTGACTGTGTGTTTTGTAGTTTAACAGCATGACATGAAACGTGCGAAAGGAAGGAAAGAGAACGCTTTTCCCTCCATCTGTGTCTCATGGGGAAACATGCTGCCTAGATCCATGGTGAAAATAAAGGAGTGGTGCAGGGAGTGTGTGTTTTTTCCATTTGCCCCCCCCCCACCCCACCCCACACACACACACACACACACACACACACACACTTCCGTCTCCCATTCTCCCCAGGGTTTCAATTACTGTCTCCCTTCACCTCTCATTAGCACAAGCAGGCCGCTCATTCTTAATGCTCACGCACATACACATGCATGCACAAACACACACACACAAACACAGAATGAAACACACATTTGAACTCAAATGGAGCAAGTGAAACCCCACACACACACACACACACACGCTCTCATATGTTCCATGTTGAGCTCTGTAAACACAGCGCTGCATGTTCCTCTAGGCCTGTAAGTTGTGCAAAAGGTGTTGCTGATAAACACTAGTTCCCTTCCATCATTCATATTCACCGTTCTCTATCAAATTTAGAGCATCTTACCTGGAACCACACAGCATCTTGCATGATTGATGGTGTTAATTATCACAAGCTGATGTTTCACTTTCTTTCTCAAGGCTGATAAAGTTCCAGCAAAATGAAAAAAGTTTACGCTGTTGTCATCACTCTCGCCGGTAAACTCAGAATTATGTCTGCATCACCCAATAACTTCTATCAATATTTTACTGATTTTTACGCTTTTATTTTAACGGGCATTTTTTCTCAGTTATTTATTGATACTTAATCAAAGTTACAGATTTGATTGACAAACTGCTCCACTAATTAATTAGCAAAAGACAGCCAAAAGTGCAATACTCAGGAACCAAATGCAAAGATCTTTGCTATACTACAAAAATGATTAAAAGTTTAAAAAGGCAAAAACCCACCATGGATAAAGGTGATGTTAAAAAAAAACTATGATTAAAAATTCAGACAAAAGCTGTAAAAAAAAAAAAAAAAAAAAAAAAGGTTTATTTAACTACTCCATCATATAAAGCTGATATAAACTTCCAATTTGAGTTAAAAGCCTAGAATGCACCACCCTGTCTACATTTTATTTCCCTTTACTTTCCCAGAGATGACCCTTCACCCCTTCCCGAAACAGCTGTCAGTCGTCCTGCATTCCCCCATCACTGCGAGACGGTGAAAAGGCCCTTCTGCTTGAGACATCTAAGTTAGCCAGCAGGCTAATTCTGCTAATACAGATTAGCTCCCTCGGGGACTGCTGTATTGATTGGACAACAAAGGCTTGGAGAAAAACGCTCCAACATTCAATTATCCACACCGATAGACATAATGCCATTCTACTCCTCCTTCTTTTCCTCCCTCCCCCTTCCCCCTGTCTCTCTCTCTCTCTCTCTCTCTCTCTCTCTCCTTATCCTTATTCCTTTACTGAATGAATCAGTGAGGTCGGAGGAGGGGAGCAGACAAACAGGCAGGTGTAAGTGTGTGTGTGCTTGTGTGTGTTATCTGATTGTGATCCTATCTTTAAGGGAGAGCGGGGGAGTGTTTGGGTGTTTTTGGTCTTCAGCTATCTCTCTGTGGCTGTCTCTCTCTCTTCGGAAATTTAGACAATAAGAGAGTGATACATTGTGTATTCCAACATTTCCAAATGTGTTTTCTAGTGTTGGTGGGAAATTGTGTTAATTCCGCTCCAATGCATCAAGTAATGATAAAGATATAATGTCAACATGTGACATATGCAGTCCTTCGAATGGCCTGATTTCCCTTGAGGGCACAGTTGTATTGGACTGTTTGTGTGTTTGTATGCATATACAAACATGGTAAATGGGATTCAGAGGGATTGATTGCATTGAATCCAATGACCAATACATTTAATTAGGTACATTTTTAAGACGCTTCATGTGAATGGAAACACTGTCAAGGTTGCCGTTCAGGTCACTTTAAAGCTCATTTTTTAACTCTTTGATATTCCCCTCCCTGTTTCCTCATATAAATACCCACTAAATCCAAATAGTTAATGGGTTTCCAGAGTGCGTGTGTGCAATGAGTCCCAATCAACTGAGCATAATTTAGCGTTTCCATAGCTCTGCAGTGTCTTTACAAAGTCCCAGTGCTAGCCCTCTCTCATTAGCTCCCTCTGTTAAAGCTAACTCTGATTGCCTTCTGGTCAGAGCTGCACGCTGTTCAGCTATTTCTTGGGATGGGAGGCTGAGAGGCGAATGCTTCTCATTTCCCACAGCCAATGACACGTGAAGGCATCGCAGGTAACAGATGCATCTGCAAAGTATGTATGTACGCAGGCTCACACACACACACACAAAAGTTTGAGGCTCACGCACACACACCCAGGTCATCACCATTAGACGAGCGTGGCGGTGCTTGAGTGAGTGAGGTAAACGACTCATGATCTGAGAGAATTATTAGCTAATGGCTGGAGCATGTGGACAGGGTGATCTCTCAGAGGGGCGATTCAACGAATAAGGAGAGAACGAGGAAGAGAAACAGCCAGGCAGCTAGAGGAGCATCATCAAAAGAATACTTGCACACTTGGATCAGCATCATTGGCTTACATTCATGTCTTTCAGCTAATGTGAAACTTGATTGGTGAGCTAAAGGTCTCTCTTTTCTGAAATGTCAAGGCTTACGAACAGGTGAGAGAATTGTCTTATAACAGAGGTTGCCATATTGCTTGTGCCTCATTTATTTCACATTACAGAAAATGTTAACAAAGCATTAATGAGCTGCTGACTACATCATCCTAACTTTAAAGAACTCTGTCAAGGGAACATCCAACCCCACTCTGTATGCCATTGTAGTCTTCTGAGCAGTAATGTGCTATGCGGCAATATTTCCTCAGACATCAGGTTCACTCAGCATCTGATATGTTTGTGGCTGCACTAAACCAAGTTTTCATGTACTCATTAGTGTGTGCACGGCTTATTTCCAGGCAGTTTAGTGACCTAGGTAGGTTAAGGTTTGAAGGAATTCTTGCAAAAGTTTAATGTCTGCAGAAAATTGTTTGTAATGCACAACATGTAGCTCTTGGAAACATATTAGGGCTTTCTTTGCCCTTGGGATTGCAACAGCAGTCCGGCAGTCTATGACTGTATTGCCATGAAATTTTCTACGGAAAACCATAATTCCTAGAGGATAAAGCCTACTGTATTGTATTGTTATTGCAAAGTGTCAAATACTTATTCAATCAACATTTTGGTGAATATAGACCTTAGATGTGACTTGGTTTAAGCACATACCCTATTTTGAAGGACCCATATCAGTACAAGGGCAAAAACAATTTATCAGAATTGACTGGTATTGTAAGTTGAGTGGCTATAGTATACAAAACACCTGCTTAACATGAGCAGTTTAAGTACTAAAGTTTACACAAAGCTGAAAGAGGTGGGTGTCCACTTAATTGAGCACCATTTGCAAAATATGCACCATGGCTTCGACAAAAATTCAAAAACAACTTCCTTTATGTTGAACTTCTTTGTTTGCAAATGGCTTTAAAATGAATCAACTGGTTGCTTAAGTTTGACCAGTATCACCAAGTTTGCATGTTGGCTCATTTTCATGATCTGTCTCTTTGGCCCTTCATTTTTTAATTCTTGGCTTAAGCCAAACAAAACCACCTGAACTGGACAGATGTGTCAGTCCTGCACGAAAAGACAGCATTGTATCACACAAACGCATCACCCCTTTCACAACCACCCAAAAGTAATTTCAGGGTTAGGGCAAAGGAGCCAAGTTGTCCAAATGAAAAGGCCCTCGATGAAGAGAGGAGGCCATTTTCCCAAGAAGCCGAATTGACTGTTGCAAACAAGAGGCATGACCGAGATGAAATTGGCTCACCTGAATCCATTCCTGGAAGGGGGAGGAGGGAACAGAGAGATGAGCGGACGCGGGGGGGGGGAAGCGTGACAGAGACTGGCAGAGAGAGACGCAAGAAGACAAATGAGACCATGAAAGAGAGAAAGGAACGGGTGTAGGTGCGGGTTCAGGGCCAGCAGAGAGGAATAGAGATGACAGGGGAGTAAAAGAGAGGAAGAGTTGATATAATATAGAGGATGGAAGACTGAACTTCCCATGGTGTCGTTCATGGTCTTATCTTAACCATAGAGTGAAACCCTCAGTGAGAGTAATATCCATTTAACCATAATCTCTTCAGGCTGAAACCCACATCATCAATAATAAACCATCAGCCAAGGAATCAAAATGAAAAATTTACAAGTCTACTGCTGTGTATACTCTGTAAATGGGGGGATCCATTCATACTCAATTAGATAGAAATATCATTTATATTACTATATTTGGAAATGATGGCTATCTTGATTTAAAGCTTTGTACACCACACTTTAAATCTGGGGTAAAACCATTGTGTCTTTCCCAACACTTTGAGTCCTTAAAGCTGCATATTTAAACAGATATTAGCCTTGATTTGACCACAGATAAAAGCTG